>NC_048305.1:46508870-46814729 GCF_013100865.1 Trachemys scripta elegans | reverse complement strand
TACTGATATATACCTGCCTCTGGAGATTTCCATTACTTGCATCTGAAGAAGTGAGGTTCTTACCCACGAAAGCTTATGCTCCCAGTACTTCTGTTAGTCTCAAAGGTGCCACAGGACCCTGTGTTGCTTTTTATCTGATAACACTTCCCTACCTCCCAGGGGTGTTGTGCAGATAAATGCATTAGGTGCTCAGATACTATGGGGGGGGGGGGGGGGAGAGGCACCATATCAGTACATTAGATAGCAGTGGTTTCCAAAGGTGGTGTGCGTTAAGCTAGCACTGGACCAATTATTTAACACAGATAGGCGAGTCAGGTATTTTGCAGTCAGACAATGGTTTAAAACCAGTCTCTGTCCCTGCTGTGACTCTCAAATGGGAGTAAAGTACTATGGCAGCAAGGTGGGGTAAAAGCAGCAGTCCCCCTGTTCTTAGCCATATCACTCAGCAGAGGAACACATGCTATTAACACAGGAACTGTTATCTCTAAGGGAGGTGAGGGCTCCTCCCTTCCAAAAGGCTGTAGAGGAAGGGGTCTCTATACACCTCCCTCTCTTCCTACCCTGCATGCTCTGGTGGCAAGCAGGGGATGTTCCCTTTCCTGCTAGCACTGACAGTGATTGTGCTTTGTCCTGCAAGGCAGCCTCTCAGTCCCTCAGCTCCGATAGCACTACCACTGGCTGTGACAGGTCACCCTGTTCCATTTCAGAGACAGAGGCTGTTTGGGGAGGGAGAATAGCCTTTCCTGCTTCTCCCCTTCTTAGGAGCACCCACAGCCCAGGACTCAGTCAGATAAGCAGACTGTTCCATGTGCAGAGCCATAACCCTGTCCCTCACTGCTGCAGAACATAGCAGCAGTCCTTGGACTCTGTGACAATCCATCAGAACCTTCAAGTCACATGCCCAGTTCAATAAGCAGCCTAGGACTTTGTTTTGATCTATCTGGTACATTATACAGGCACGTGATGACAGAAACCAGAATTACACACCACTCTACAACTCCCTAGAGAAAATGTGCAGGTTTCTAGCACCACTGGCTGTCGTGGACAAGCTGTTTCTTTCCTCTTTTCAGATCGTACAAACCATTTAAAAGGAGGAGTTCATTTGCAAGGTGCATAGATTCCTCCCACCCCTCCTATTTTATAGTAGGTTTATCTTTTAAAAGGGGTTACATAACTAATGAAAGAGTCCCAGAAGCAAAACATCCCATTTAATGCCATGTGGTTCATGCTGCACCCCACAATGTGCCTCAGCTGTTTTAGCAGGACTGCTACAGCTGAGAGTGGAATTTAGACTCCCAACTCTTCAAATCTTTGGCCACTCCACTGAATCTACAAGGTCACACTTGCGTTGAAGGTATCTATCTGTCTAGTAGAAGCTGGGCTAGGACAATCATATTTCACACAGGCCACTAAACAGCCCCTCTCTGGATCTGAATTCAAGAACTAGAAGGAAAAGTTTATATCCCCTTCCTAGTCCTCAAGCCACTGTGCCTAATTGTTTTAAAGGCCACAAGTTTACCCAAACTGTACTAATCAGTTTCATGTGCCTCTTATCACACATCTGCAGCTACAAGAGCTGATCAAACTTAACAATAGTGCCTGATAAGATGCATCATTCAGCACCTTTACAGCAGTCAACTGATGTCCACCTGTTTCCTCACCTGCAAAGACTCCTTCCTCTCCTCCATGTTATCCACTGTCTAGATGAAGCTGCTGAGGCAGCATGCACTGTGCCAGCACTGCACAGATGACACCCTGCTGCTAAGGACTGAGGCATAGTGGCAGGTTTGTGCAGGACCTGCTTGCATTTTGCATTCCTTGAAATGCATTTTTCCTTCTACAATTTACCACATCACTCAATATAATCCCCCCAACTCCCCGTATTCTCACCTCATTGACTTCAGCTGCTGCAAATTTGGATGAAAATTGCACTATCTGGGAGGTATCCTCTCCACTGGAAACTGCACTTAAGTGACTAAGAACAACCGAGTCTGTCCTCATTTCCGGTAAAATCAGGAAAGCTGCAGATGGTTTAATATCTGGGGTCATGTCAGCAAACCAGTCCAACTCAGGATCTCGCCCTGGTTTCCTCTTCACTTGGATTGTGAACTCTTCTCCTAAGCCAGACTCCCATGGAGACTTGGGAGACCTTTCCAGGAATGCTGTTTCTCTCAGCTGGTCTGGGTGGTCCCAGCTGTCATTGCTCCAGCAATTCACAGGGCTGGACATTGAGGGAGGACTGGGTTTGAAGCTTTTGGATTCTTTGCTCGGCTGAAGGGCACCAGGGAGTGGCCTCTGCACTTGGACTCCATCAGCTCTTGAAGCATTGAGGCTGTTTCCTGAGAACAGTTTAGGAGCAGGGCTGCTGGGCTCAAAGTTGTCCGAGGGTTCCTTGTCCACATTATGATCAACAACATAGGGCCCAGTGCTGCCATGTGGCTCCATAGGCCGGAGCTGTACGTTCACAATTTTCTGAGTCTCGGGCTCTTCGGACTCGCTCCAGTCTGGCCATTCCTCTGTTGGCTTTTCAGAAGTATTCAAAGGGCTCCTGCTGCTTCCCACAGTATTCATCGCAGCAGGATCTCCATTCAGGGATAGCTGAGGGTCTTGTTCAACTGTGGAAGACATAGGAATTACACACCTGTTTTGGATGGTGCTAAATTGTGCCTTTCCCATAAAACTGGGAATGTAAGTTATACCTAGAACTCCCACGATGCCCTAACTCGATCACTAAGGAAACACCACACCAGCCTGCTCAGGAACAGTCACACTAGATCAGAACAGTGCTCCACATAGCCCAGTGCCTTGTCTCCACCAGTGATCTATACTGATGCTTCAAAGTGCTGCTAAAGGAGAAGAGAAGGCAGCGCAGAAATGCCTCTGCCTCAGAAGCAGTGACCAGCTTCCTGCCTACAGTGGGAGGGTTACTAAGCTTGGAACATCTAACCAGCAAGTGCCCAGGGGCTGCTGAGTTGCTACTGGACAAAGGCAAAGGAGAACAAACACAGATGGACATTTTGGATCAGCTTGCTGAAGACAGGGAAGCAGCAAGTATATGAATGGTGCCAACTGCAACTAGCTAGTGAGTCATGACAGCCTTCAGTTCATTGCTGGAGCTGCTCACCTACCTAGCTATGAGGTGGGAAGGTTAGGGCACATAAAAGGGCCAGGGCACAAAGGCAAACAGACATGCCATTATGGGTACATATCTATGTTGCTCAGTTTGCCAGCAGTGTCATTGTTTACTTCAGTCTTCTCAATTATCTTCTATCCATCCCCGTGCAAATCAAGCACTGAGAGCCCCCCCTCCAGTACTTAGCTTTCCAAAGGTTAAACATACCAACTGTTCTCCTAAACATTGTGTTAGGTTCTTCCTCTGTACTCTCCACTCCCCACATTTCCTAGCTCCTTTACCTGTCAGGTACATATGGCAGTGAGTCACTCAACTGAAAATGGCACCTCTGTAGCCATTTCAAATCAGCAGGAGGCAGCGCTGTTGTGCTACCACCAAAAAGGATATTAGTCATTAGTGTTTAGTAGCAAGGACTGCTCCAGTAAGAAAGCTCTGGAGGTTTACCTGTCTTTAAGGCCACCTGAGAGTCTTTTCTTGGCACATGTTTCTCGCTGCTGAGGGACACGTTTCCAGCGATGGGGCACTTGGGGAACACACTGGAAGAGTTGTTCTGCAGGGGCTGGGAAAGCTGACTTCTCTGGTTGCTAATGTGAGTTGGGGAGTCTGCAGGGATACAAAGCAAAAACACAAAGGACACTCACTCAATAGCTGCTGCTCTGCTCAGAACAAAGGCACAATAGAGATCTTCATTACATTCAATTGCTAGGATGAAACCCAAGATGGCCCACAATCTACTCCATTTTCTGCAATTTGCTGGGTCTTCAGATTCCTGGCAACTTGCTAAGGCAGCCCTTGAATCAGCAAAACGTACTTGGGCTCTACATTTGAGGCCTGGGTGCTTTGCAGACCCCTGGGTGAATGCAGCAGCCATCACCGCACTTTAATGAAGTGAAAGTAATATGAGCCCCATTCACATCCTATTACTATGCATCTAAGATGGCGAACAGTGTTTATTCAACCATCTGTCTCCCCAACACAAGCTTCTGCTCTGCAGGTCAGACAGTCACAAGGTTCCACAGGGATTCTCCTGTTATCTCCACCCTTGACGCCTCTTTCACTGCCATACACATGCAAAACAAACTCTCAGCTGCCTCTCAAAGGCTGTGACGTAAACCAGTCTGCTGTTCAGTACAGGAACCAGCTGATTGAGGTGTTTCAGCACACAGCAACAGGCAGCCAGCACTGGTGCAAATGAAGCCAGTCACTATGGCATTGCCTGTGTAACACTAAACCCTGACTGGATCAGCAGCAGCGGGGACTGGGCCTTGGAGCCCTAGATCTTAAAAGCTGGAGTCTCTTCTGCCTGAGGTAGAAGAGTCCGGGCTATTTGCCAAGGCTATAGCAGGCTCAACAACCTCTATTTAAGGTCCAGCCACCACTCAAGGTGGCAGAGCGCCATACTGTGATTTCTGTCACCTTATGTATCTGCACAAATGCAGTCCCCTAATGTAACACACTTTACACCAGTACAGGGTGATTTGTATCAGTGTGGCTTGTGACAGATTCCTTCCGGGGTGCCACCTGGAACTGGGATACCACTGAGCTCGCCTGACCCACCAGCCTGGGCTCCCTTTCAAACTGTGGTGCTGTGATAAGTTGCCAAGCTCTCCAACTTTGCTCTTTCATCAGCATACAGATAGGGACACACCCAGCTGCAGCTTCAGATCAGCTCTGCGTGGGAAGGCTCAGGTAAGGCACCTCCCAGTTGCTAAGGCACGTACCCCCTTCTGGAGTGCAAACCCAAAATTATACTGTCTTGCACTGCACAGGCAACTGTACAGCGTAAGCTCATAAAATTCACCCCCTCCCTCAATGTGGAGAGACATATGCAACAGCTTTCTGCCCGAAGTTACAATTTCCACACACACTGGTTTTAGACAAAACAAAACAAGTTTATTAACTACAAAAGATAGATTTTAAGTGATTATAAGTGATAGCAAACAGATCAAAGCAGTTTACCTTAGTAAATAAACAAAACCACAAACTGAGCTTAACACACTAAATAGGTAGGATATGAATTAGCAAATGCTCACCCTGAGTGATAAACAGGCTGGCAGATTCTTAAGGCACAAGCTTCCTTGGCTTTCCCAGGTTGTCATACACAGGCTAAAATTCCCTCTAGCCTGGGACCATCATTTCCCCCAGTTCAGTCCTTGCCCCTCTGGTGTTTCCAGATGTGTTGTTGTAGGGGGAGTGAGGTACCATCATGATATCATTGTCCCCCTTTTATATCTTCTTCCCACTTGCTGGAAAGCTCTTTTGCTGTGACCTGGGTCAAGCAGTTCCCATTGTGTAGTGCTATCTCTGAGAGGTTTCTATTGTACACAGTTCCTGGGGTAATCCTTGTGCTTGTGTGCATTTTCTCAACGAGCCATTAACATTGTTTGGCCTTTTTACTGTTGTACCTGAAAGGCTGCTTGTGGGCGTTTTCAACCTCACAACATGTTTCAACACATACATAGCCAAACTTCATAACTTGACATATGACGATAGCACATACAATCAAACAAGATATTACTGTCTAGCAGATCAAGACTTTTAGAATGATGATACCTCACAAGTCATACTTTGTACAAAACATAGCCTAATTACATGACAGTGGCGAATAGTGGGGTGCCAGGGTGTCACATAACTTACCCCCGTTTCCAAGCCAGGTAAGCTGCACCAGTGTAAATTGTGTTAGTGTAAACTGCCTACTGCCGGAGGGGTTGTGTTAATGTAGCTATGCAAGGCTGAAATACAGTTATAGACAAGGCCTACAGCTAACATCAAGACAAAACCAATTAGCTTCTGCTTTTTCTTCTCCCACATCAAGGGGGAAACAGATCAATCACAAACAGTTAAAATGTCACAAGATGCCAGACACAAGGTCCACTGCTCCATTTAATACCATGTTGTACTAAGTCATAGAGCTGACTGAAATTTTAACTATTTAGGAGGGATTGGTTACAATACTAATACTCCTCGCTGTGTCCCTTTAACAAAACGGAAAGTTGTGGTTTTGTTTATATATGGCTGTTCCCAGTGTGTGCCTTTGTCACTGGTGGTTTATTCCTCTACATCTCACTGGAGCAGCTTGTGGCAGGAACAATCTGTTGCTAAATAAGTTACCCCAGTTCTGTCTTTGCAGATCATTTTTTCCACTATTGAGGGCAAGAGGCCCTCACTTAACAGGCTTATCCACATGAGGGACTCTTCCTAGAGTCCCTATCCAAGCAGCACAGGCAAGATTGGACAGCACAAACCAATCTCACTGTGCTGCAATCCCAAACTCTTTTTGCATTTACCTACCTGCTGGCGAAAGGTCCGTAGTTTTAGTGAAACTCGGTGCGGAGCATTTGAAAATCTTAGTTCTTCCACCCCCCACAACCACTTCAGGTCCAAGCAGAGAGACCAGAACCGCTAAGCCATGCAGCGTTATTGCAACAATAGAGTCACTGGTATCTCGAAGGCCCAGTAGCACCTAGGACAAGACCAGAAAGCTATCAGAAACAGCAAAGAATCTGAGCAATTCTTTCTTTAGCTCTTCCATTAAAGATGTTTACAGCATGTTTCTGCTGTTCTTTCATCTAGACAATCATGTGGATAACCACTTCTGAAACTCACTATTAGTGTCATCTTCTCTCTGACAAACAAAATTCAATATGTATATCACTTCCCTGGGTAGGAAAGTAGCCTTACTCCTCACTAGGGTTCAAAACCTGATTCATGTTACCAGTTAAAAAGGGTCACCCATACTAGCTCCTTGTGAACACTGGACCACTTTGCAAATAATCTGGCACAATTCAGAATGACCAGTCATCTCTGCTCAAAAGACTCCCACAACTGAGATACTGGAGTGGCATAGGATGGAGAGGCAGTGTATTGTCATAAGCGGGAGATCATAAATCAAGCTTGATGTGTATGAGTTGTGGGAGGGGAGGAAGAAGGGGTATCTTAGCACTGGAATATCTATATATTCCAGGAACACTGGCATAGCTAGGGTTAGGGGGCAGGACTGGAATATCAAGGGGTGCTCCAGATCAGGACTGAGGTACCCTGGCGTAGCTAGGGTGAGGGGGCAGGACTGGGTTAGCAAGGAAGGCTCTAGCTCAGGATGGAGGTGAACTGACTGAGCTGTGAGAAGGTGCATGGGTGCCAGGCCTGGAATAAGTGAAGGGAGCTGCATGTCAGGGCTGAGCTGCACTTGGCAGAGTTGGGTGTTTGGGGAAAGCTTACACAATTTGCCTGCACTGTGCTTCACTGTTGCCAGGACTAGGAGATCTTTACGTGTAATAAGCAACAGAGGCCATCCCAGCAGCAGAATTCCCACACTCTTGATACGCCATGTCCAGTCCCGTTGTCTGCCTCATCATTAACCTGTGGCAATATGATGTTTTTCAACTCTTCCTGCGTGAACAGTTCTGCGTAGGCGTCAATGTGAGACAGCAGCACCACTCGCACGTGCTCTTCGTGGACCTCAAACAGCTTCAGCAACACAGGAGTGACATGCGTCTGGAAGAGGGCTGGTGACAGCAGGCAGGTGGTCTCACTTTCTCCAGTTTTATCTAGGGAAGAGTTGGAACATGGGACAGGCTACCTCCCAGACCAAAGACAACTCTCTGCAAGTTAACGCTACTCTCAGTCACCACGGCCAGCAGCCTATGGGCTTAGGTCTATCACTGAGGAGCCCAGTTTGAATCATAGTCCTAATGCCATGCTCTCTTGGTCAGCAGGAGCCAGAAGTGCTGCAGAGCTAGCATGCTCAGGACATCAGAAGGGTGGGGCAGGAATGATTTGCATTGCTTGACAGTGACCCCTCTGGGCAATTAAAGGGCACACAAGTCCCTGTGGCTGCTTAGGCAAAATTGTGAAGGAGGGGGAGCAAAGAAAGGGCACAGGAACTACTGAGGGAGAGAGACAAAGCACTCCAGCAGGGGAAAGAAGGGATAGTGAATGCCTCCTGGGGAGAAAGAAGTTGCCCCATGCCAGCGAGGTGGCAGAGTAACCTGCTCCCTTCCCACAGCTCAAGCTAGGGGGCAGCCTTGTTATCTGCAAGAATGCTAAGGGAGGGGAGAGAAGGGGAGGGGAGGGGAGGAGGTATACACAGCCGCTGCTCTAAGAAATGCCCCTTGCCCCACAGTCCTGGGGAGGGCCATTTATAGCAGCATGGAAGGCGGCCAGACAATTGCTAATCTTCTTTTCAGCAACCGCGGGAGGCATGTGACAAAGGAACAATGAAAAGTTTGGCGGACGGGGGTACTCCCGTTATTCTGTATCTGGAATGACAGAATCTTTGGTACTTTATCTTACAGTACTTGCTTGGCTTAAACAAACACCACTATTAAAACCTCTGTTCAAATTAACTAACCCCTCTGATTTCACTCCAAATGAGGAAGTGTTTGCTCTGAAGAGAGAATACTCAAAGTCACCTTTCTTTGGACCTAGCAGATGTGGAAGGAAACTCTTGACAGCTACTGGCTCAGCAAACACAAGCTGATTGAGTAAGAGAGGCACCAGCCGTGAAGCTATCAGCTTCTCTGACAAACAGGCCACTCTATCCATCAGGAATCTGTTTTGAGAGAGAGGAGTTAGTATGAGGATAACTTTTTATTTTCTTAAATTTGATTATGACTTGGTTTCAGAATGAGTTTCCATTAAATATCCCTTTCCCCTCCCTCTCTATTTAGACTGTGGGCTTTTCGGGGCAGGGGTTATCTCATGGTGTCTGTACAGTGCCTACAACAATGGAGCCCCAATCCTGATTTGAGGTAGGGCCTATATTCCCCAAACAAAATCATAAATAATAAAGAAATGGATACATCCTGTGAAACCTCATAGCCAAGCTACTGGCTGGCAAGGATTACACCAGACAGAGCCACCCAGCCAAGCAAGCCCCAATCAAATTCTGTAGCCAGACTATGAATATTTCTGTCTTTTCTAAAACTGTCCATCACCACAGTTTGTGTCTGTGTTTCAGAGCAAGGAGCTCACATGAACTATCACCGTGTTAAAGCCCTAGAGTTAAAATGCACTTACATCCCAACCCCCATACACATTACAAAAGGTCGCCCTTCTGCCACTCGGTAACAGGCAAGCATGTTTATTCAGCAGGACATTGCCTGAACAAGATTGCTTCCCATGCAAGGAAGGACATCAACTCAGGAAGACCCTCCCTTAATCTAAGGCAAAAAGTATTTCAGAAGTGATCTGTACAGGATTATTTTTAAATGGTTCTTTACCATGTATAAAGTGGGTCTGAAAGCGGCTGGATTTTGGAAAATTTCAGCCAAAAGAGTTCAGCTGTTTCCAAGAGTGAGGCCAGGGAAAAATACATTTTACCATAATAAAAAAATTCTGACACAGTCTTATCTTTCAGAAACTCTAGTTGTGCCAAAAGTGTTAGTTACGGGAGGAGGGTCTTGGATTCAGTTCATCAAATGAGCAGCATTACAATGATATCACACCCCTTCTTCCCTCACCACCACACACGATGGCAACATGATGCTACAGTATAAT
Source organism: Trachemys scripta elegans (assembly GCF_013100865.1). NCBI lineage: Eukaryota > Metazoa > Chordata > Testudines > Emydidae > Trachemys > Trachemys scripta. Next base: position 46,805,098 of record NC_048305.1, on the reverse strand, counting down.
AATATCCTGTAAGTGACACCATGGCTGATGCAGAAGTAAGGGGAAATGGGTAGTTCTGCCATGTAGACCAAGTGGGATCTAAATAAAAAAACTTCTGCTAAATTAGTCATGCTTCTCCTTGTCTGTACTGAACAAACTAAACTAAAATTTCCCATTGTGGCTAGTGGACAATATACAACCTGGTTTGTCTTCACAGCCTACCACCCAAGGGAAAGCTTCTGTCCTTGGTTTTGCCTAAGTTTCCATAGAGAATCCAATCAGACCTCTAAAATACACCTGAGATTTCAGACAACCATGTCCACCACAGTCCAAATTTTCTAGCTCATTCCCAGGGAACAATGGGACCAATTATCTCTGCAATGAAAGTACTTGCTACTCACCTAGTTTACACATGGTTTTTACTTTTCTTGGAGTGACAACCACAGTGATCAGCTGCACATAGAAAATTGTGTAGATACCATTTCCAAGAAAAATTAGTTGTTCGGAATCAAACCACACAGCAAAGGTGATGGCAGGTATATCCTATTCAACGCTAACAATGGATCTTCTTGGAGTTTGTATAAGATTACATTAAAATCAGAACACATCGGTGATGTTCTGTGTAAGAGACTGAGATCCACAGATAGAGGAAATATCATCCCAGCTATAAACCTTTTAAAGTCTTGCTGAGATCCCATTTTGAACATGACAAAGTCATCCCCCCCTCCCACTGCAATAAATGCTCTCCACGAAGGTTAAAGCTCTTAAAACTTTTCACTTACTTGAAAAATTCAGTTTTCTCCTCCTCAGTCTTTAAGGTTAAACTTTTCAGAAAGTTCACAACTTCTAGAAAATCATTTCTGACCATAAAAAGAAAGAAGGCTAAGAATCAGGAACTTGAGATTCAAGAAAGCCACATCCTGCATTAATCAGGCACATGGAGGAGGAAAGGGGAGTAACAAGTCACATGACATTGGACTGGGAACATCAGAATGACAGTTTGGGCTTCTTGCATTCCTCACTGCATCTGTGCGCTTCAGCCCCCATTGCAACCACTTCTAGCAGGAGGATTCAGTCTCCATGGTCCATTCCATTCTTAGCCTCTCTTGAGGCTATCAAGGAGGCTGGTGAAAGCAATTATGTGATTTGGACATCTGTCCATTAGAAGCTGGACTGAAACCAAGAGTAATTTCCTCAATCTGCAGGTCTACAACTGGAATTGAATGATGCAGCTATATACAGTATCAACTGAGCAATAGTACATTTGCAATCTCTTGAGCATGATACCCAAATTATGGTGAGAAAAGGAAATTCCCACAACAGGCCAATAACACTATCCCAAGGCAGCAACATGTTTAGGTGATGGCAACTGTAGGTCTGTAGAGACTGGAAGTCAAGATGGATCTAAGATAGAGGTACCTCTAACAGCCTGGTCTTCTATGCCCTCCATCAGCACCTAGTATGAAGTAGGGGAGATAACATTTGCGATGCACGGGAGTGTCACTCTTTCAACCATCTTGCTGATAATTCAACAGCCCGCTATGAGGACTTCTGAATTTAAGGAATCTCCTTGTCAAAGATCCCACATGACAACATGCCTGTGAGCTTGGTAATTATGTTTGCACTTCATGCATCAAAGAACCACCAACAACCTTTCAAAATGAAATGAGTGATGTCAACAACACAGAAGTGAGGAACAGTTTGCTATAGCCAAACAGACAAAGCATTCATTCCCTCACCTGAAGAACTCATGAGACAGTAAGCTGGACAGTGGTGGACGACACTTCGGATCTGGATTCAGCAGCGTACAGTGCAAGGTCTGTTGAAAACTGGAGAGAATATCCGCTGAAACTGAAGCCAGAACGAGCATTAGATTTCATTCCCAGCACCAGGTCCAGACTACACTCAGACTGCCCCTTCCTCTGCTGCAAACTTACTATTGTTTAAGTGCTGATGGGTAGCAAAATAGTCCAGAGCCGCTGCTATTGCTTAGTAGCGGTCATAAGCCTCTACCTTTTTTAGAAAGGCCATTTTCCATCAACCTCCTCCCTACCTGACCCATCTAGCCATTGAGTGCTGATGAGTTTAGGGAGTAAGCATGGAAAATACAATGTATAAAAAGCCAGTTCTAAAGGGAACACTTTCTCCTAAGCTTGGTGAAGAGGACAAGAGAAGATTCTTTTGAGCAGCTTTCTTTCACCTCACACATCACATTCCCACTGCAGCAACTGCAAACATCCTATTAGAGAAGACAGGCAGGACCTCAACTAAGAGCTCTATTTGGTGTCATTATAATTAAAGTCAGCTGGACAATTATAGGCATGGACAGACTTCCATGTGAAGAGATAATAAAAATGGATTCTTCAGGAAACAGATGAAAAAGGTGACATGATAGAGGTATATAAAATAGGGAGCGTTACACAGAAGTGAAATCATGATCCTGTGCTGAGAGAGAGTGTAAATAGGATAAGAGGCACAATGGTCCAGTGGATCGAGCATTGTCCAGGGAGCCAGAACACTTGGGTCTGTCACTGACTCCTCCCTGGGAGACCAGGTCAAGTCACTGCAGTTTTGTTTGCCTTGGTTTCTCCATCTATATAATGGGAATAATGATATTCACCCCCTTTCTAAAAGGCTTTGAGAGCTACAGATAAGCACTACGTAAGAGTTTATTGTTAAGAACAAGGGCGCTCACAATGACAAAAGGCAGCAAATTTAACACTAAAGAATCATTTTTTCCCTCACACACCTACAGTGCCTAAATAATTACTTTTGAGGCAAAGAGTTTAATACGATTCAGGATTATTTGACATCCATGGCTACAGTAGCTAGGATAAAAATGAAGGGATGTCAAACTTCATTCTTCAAGCTAGGTAAGTGGTGGAGGGTTTTGGTTTTGTGGAACATTGGTCCACCTTCTATGGAAAGAAGGGGCTGTATAGCTCAGATGGCCTCCACCTCAGTAGAAGGGGGACCTATCTCCTTGGAGACAGGCTGGCTGGAGTACTCAGGAAGCCTTAAGCTAATAGCAAAAGGGGAGGGGAAAAAAGACGATACAGGCACATAGCACAAAATCAAGATGTTGAGAACAAAATTAATCAAGAAACCAAAGGACATGAAAAGAAGAAATTCTTGAATTGCCTATACACCACTGCTAGGAACATGGGTAACAAACAAGATGAACTGGAATTGCTCATTTATGAGCATAAATTCAATCTAATTGGTATTACTAAAACCGGGTGGGATGAGTCACATGATTGGAATGTTAAAATCAAAGGTTATAACACATTTAGGAAGGACTGAGTGGGCAAAAGGGAAAGGGGCATGGCACTCTATGTCAAAAATGGCATTACCTGTTTCCAAGTCATTGATAACTCAGAAGAAAACGATATTTAATGCTTATGGATCAATGTCCTAACAGATAAAGCACAAGATAGGATTATTAGTTTATGTCTGCTACAGACCATCAAATCACACTAGGGAACTGGATGACCACCTCCATACACACCTGTCTATAATTCGTAGGAAAGAAACCTGGGTGATTGGAGAGAGTGGGGGTGGGACAAGACATCAATCTGAGTGACATATGCTGGAGGTCTCATGCTGCCAGGACTAAAACATCCTTGGGATTTCTAAACATTGTCATCTATAATTTCCTAACTCAAAAACTGTTGCTGCCAACATGGGGGAATTCTACATTGGACTTAGTCCTAACTATAAAGGAGGAACTGATCACAGAACTAAAAGTTAATGGTAGGTACAAGTGATCATGACTTGCTCAGATTTATAATATGCAAGAAGAAGAATATCTAGACCAGTAATACTTGGTGTTTTAAAAGAACCAACTGCAAAAAGCTGAAAACAATTATGAGCCAAATCAGCTGGGAGGAAGAATTTACCAGAAAACTGTGAATGATCATTGGGAATCATTTAAGGACACCTATTAAGTGCCCAAAATGCCACAATTGAGGAAGAAGTCCCATGCTAGTTAAAAATCCAACTTGGTTTAGAGTGGAAGTGAAGGCAACTGTAAAAAATAAAAATAAAAAAATTGATATGCAACAAATGGAAGAAAGGGGAAGTTGATACTAATGAATATAAATCAGAAGTTAGGAATTGTAGAAAACTGATAAGAGAAGCCAAGGGACCCAAGGAGAAATCCATGCCCAGTACAGTCAAGGACAATAAGACAGTTATTTAAATATATTAGGAATAGGTCTGTCAAGCGATTAAAAAAATTAATCACAATTAATCACACTGTTAAATATAATACCATTTATTTAAATATTTGATCTTTTCTACATTTTCAAACATATTGATTTCAATTATAACAATACAAGTGTACAGTGCTCACTTTATATTTTTTTATTACAAATATTTGCACTGTAAAAACAAGAAATAGTATTTGTCAATTCACCTAATACAAGTACTGTAGTGTAATCTCTATCATGGAAGTTGAACTTACAAACGTAGAATTATGTACAAAAAAATAACTGCATTCAAAAATAAAACAATGTAAAACTTTAGAGCCTACAAGTCCACTCAGTCCTATTTCTTGTTCAGCCAATCGCTTAGACAAACAAGTTTGTTTACATTGGCAGGAGATAATGCTGCCACTTCTTGTTCACAATGTCAACTGAAAGTGTTTTCATGGCACTGTTGTAGCCAGTGTTGCAAGATATTTACATGTCAGGTGTGCTAAATCCCTTCATGCTTCAACCACCATTTCAGAGAACATGTCCATGCTGATGACAGGTTCTTCTTGATAACAATCCAAAGCTGTGCAGACTGACAGATGTTCATTTTCATCATCTGAGTCAGATGCCACCAGCAGAAAGTTGATTTTCTTTTTTGGTGGTTCAGGTTCTGTAGTGTCCACATTGAAGTGTTGCTCTTTTAAGACTTCTGAAAGCATGCTCCACACTTCATTCCTCTCAGATTTTGGAAGGCATTTCAGATTTTTAAACCTTGGGTCAAGTGATTTAGCTATCTTTAAAAATCTCACACCAGTAATGTCTTTGCATTTCTCAAATCTGCAGCAAAAGTGTTCTTAAAACGAACATGTGCCGAGTCATCATCTGAGACTACTATAACATGAAATATATGGCAGAATGCGGGTAAAATAGAGCTGGAGACATACAATTCTCCCCCAAGGAGTTCAGTCACAAATTTAATCAACACTTTTTTTTTTTTTTTTTTTTTAAAAACGAGCGTCATCAGCATGGAAGCATGTCTTCTGGAATGGTGGCCAAAAAATGAAGGGGCATATAAATGTCTAGCATATCTGGCACTTAAATACCTTGCAATGCCGGCTATGAAAGTTCCATGCGAATGCCTGTTCTCACTTTCTGGTGATATTGTAAATAAGAAGTGGGCAGCAGCATCTCCCATAAATGTGTAAACACTTGTTTGTTTAAGCGATTGGCTGACTGAGAAGTAGGACTGAGTGGACTAAACCTTTGCTTTGTTTTGGTTTTGAGTGCAGTTATTTAACAAAAAAAGTTATATTTGTAAGTTACACTTTCAGGATACAGATATTGCACTACAGTACTTGTATGAGGTGAATTGACAAATACTGTTTCTTTTGTTTATCATTTTTACGGTGCAAATATTTGTAATAAAAAATATTAATATAAAGGGAGCATTGTACACTTTGTATTCTGTGTTGTAATTAAAATCAATATTTGAAAATGTAGAAAAACATCTAAAATATTTAATAAATTTCAATTGGTATTCTGTTTAACAATGCGATTAAAACTGCAATTAATTGCAATTAATTTTTTTAGTTAATTGCATTCGTTAACTGCAATTAATCGACAGCCCTAATTAGGAACAAAAAATCCTTGACCATGGTATTGGTTGATTACTAGATGGAAATGATAGAATTAGCAGTAATAATGCAGAAAAGGCAAAGGTGTTCAGTAAGTATTTCTGTTCTATATTTGAGGAAAAACAGATGACAGTCTCACCATACGGTGATAACACTCTTTCTAGTCCACTGGTATTTCTAGAGGATGCTGAACAGAAGCTACTAAAGTTAGATATTTTTAGATCAGCAGGTCCAGATTACTTGCACCCAAGAGTTTTAAAAAGAGCTGACTGAGCAGCTTGCTGGACCATTAACATTGCTTTTCAATAAGTCTTGGAGCACCAAGAAGAAAGCTAAGGTTGTGCCAATTTTTAAAAAGGATAAAAGGGATGACCTAGGTAACTATAGGCCTGTCAGCCTGAGGCCAATCCAGGGAAAGATAACGGAGCAGCTGATACGGGACTTGATTAATAAAGATCTAAAGGAAGATAATGTAATCAGTGCAAATCAATATAGGTTATTGAAAATAAATTCTGACAAACTAGATATATTTTTTTGACAAAATTACAAGCCCGGTTGGTAAAGGTAATAGAGTTAATGTAATCTACTTAGACTTCTATAAGGGGTTTGACTTGGTAATGCATGACATTTTGATTAAGAAACTAAAATGATATAAAATGAACATGGCATACATTACATGGATTAAAAACTGGCTAACTGATAGGTTGCAAAATGTAACTGTAAACGGGGTCAGTGGGTGGCAAAGAGGGCAATTGCCCAGGAGCTCGGGCAATTTCAAAGGATTTCATGTGGAATTGCCCGAGCAGGCTGCAGGGCAGGGCTCCTAGGCACGTGCGGGATGGTACCGGCAGCGGCGAAGGCAGTCGGCGGCAGCTCGCTGGGCATCAGCCTGCGCAGCCGGCAGCATCGCCCAAATGTCAGGTGGACCGCGTCTGTGCAGGCTGGAGCCCATTGACTGTTCTGCCCCGGGGGCCTGGAATTGCTGTTGGCAGACCTGCTTCTAGTGATAGACTCAAAGAGCTCAATCTATTTAGTTTAACAAAGAGGAGTTTAACAGGTGACCTGATCACAGTCTATAAAGTACCCCCATGGGGAACAAATATATAATGATGGGCTCTTCAATCTAGCAGAGAAAGATAAAACATGATCCAATTACCAGACATTGAAACTAGACAAATTCAGACTGGAAATTAGGTGTACATTTTTAACTGAGAATAATTCGCAACTGGAACAATTCATAAGAGTTGTGGTGGATTCTCCATCACTGATCATTTTAAAATCAAAATGGGATGTTTTTCTAAAAAAATATGCTCTCTGAATTATTTTGGGGAAGTTTTATGCCCTGTATTATACAGGAGGTCAGACTAGGTGATCAACGTGGTCCCTTCTAGCCTTAGAATCCATGAATCTGTGTCATTTCTACCTTCTAATTGCAGGGAAGGATCAATCTTAATAGTAATTTGCATTTACATAGTTTCTTTGATTGAGCATCGCAAAGTGGTTTACAAAAGATAAATCCATTATTTAAATTTTGTAGATAGGGAAAGCTGACAGAGATTATGCAATTTACCAAAGTCATGCACAGGGGAAGTGAGATTTTGGAATCAGACATAGCATCCCAACAGCCAAACCAGGATGCCAGCTGCTGGACAATCCTCCTTAACACCACTGTACCCTAGTTTCCATTACAAAAAAATTCCCACCCCAGTCACTGACGCCTGGATTGGACTCCCAGTCACTATGCAAGCTATACAGAAAAAGCAACCACCAAGAAGTCTCCTGTCCTGTGAAGGACAGCATGGAACAGGAAGAGCTCTTATGGGAAAGTTTCTCATTTCTGAAATACGTGGAGAGTGAAATGGACAATCACTTCTTTGCAATAAAAGTTTCGTCATGCTTCTTCTGAGACACTCTTTCCTATTGGAAAATGAATACTTTGGGTCATTCATGCATGGGAGGTAGCAAAATAAAGTAATTTTATTTCCTTGTCTTTGAGGACTCTCACCCTGATCATTTAAGAATGTCAGCAGATTTTCAACCATTGTTCCAAATGAATAGGCATCCCGGGCATGTCCGTGGCTCTCAGGAAGAATTTTGAAATCTGCAGACTGAAAAAATAATCATAAAGCAGGAGCCTGCTATACAGTCTCCATGAGTCCCTACTCTATCCTTACACCCTCTGATTCTTTGTATAGTACCATTACTCCACTCAGTGCATTACAAGTGGAATATTATACAAAACTCAAAAGCCTCTCTAGAGCCTTAAAGAACTTACAGCCTAGACACACAAACAAGAACACCACAGTTAAACAGTGCCCCATGAGTTCATCCAGCAACTGTAAGCCAGAAGCTTTCTACATTTCTGTGGAAACCAATGTTAACCAGGGAGAGAATTCACTCTCTTCTAGTCTGTAAGCAGTCTGCATTACACTATAGACATGACAGTTGGTTAATAAGGGAAACACGTGGACATTAAATGCAACAGCGACACAAAACTATGTAACTTTAAAAGGATCAACAACTTCTCACGGCAAATGTTAGCGGAATGAAGCTTTAGGTTCTTTATAGTTTAAAGATGAGCATATTGTTTGCACCAAGTTTTACAGAACGAAATTGGTGAGTTTTAAAATACAAAGGTTCAAGATGACGATGACTTTCTTTTCTGAGTGCAGCTTACCAGCTTCTTCAAGTTTGACTTTCTGCATAGCACAAAAATTGGCTTCAGTTTCAGAACTGGCACTTTCTAAATTCCTAGAATACATGTAACTGGATTGCTCTTGGGAGTATAACATTTACATAAACAACCACAACCTTCAAATGGCCACAAGTGGTGTTCAATAATCAGTTTCTATACATGCCAAGCAACCTTTTAAATACTTGAACTGGCCTGTTCTTCTGGCCAATTTTATCTTATAAAACTCAGTGCAAAAAAATTTGCTCAGCTTTAGAATAATTAAAAATACCAAAGTCTTATTTGGCCGACGTTGGTTCTGGAAGATTATTGGCCAGTCTTTTTATGGCTATTTAGCTGTGTGGTCCTCTGGCAATTTAACAGAAATAGTAAATAATATAGCAGGCCATTTACTTTAAGACTTCATAAGAGAAACAGAACCAGTACCTAGCAAGATTACAGAATGCTTTTTTGAAAATGGAAAATTATGCCTAACTTGGGATCTTCCTTGGAGATATGAACTAGTTCTGGAGCTATAAAATAAAGACATGTTCTATCACATTCCATGTAGATCCATCCCGATAAAGAAGAGTTTTTTTTTTTTAAAAAAAAAAAGGAGCATCAAAACAAAAGAATCTCTGGCAGATCTCTGAGCATTTGTTCATCCGACAACCGCCCTCCTCTGTAACTGCAAAGCTCCTCAACTGTGGATATTTATTGTTGGGGAAAGTATTTTTGTATTTATTTATCAAGAGACAGATAGAAGCAAATACTGTCATTTCACTATTTTAAAAATTAATTATGTAAGCGTATATGAAAAATTGCAAGTGTTCGGGTGGAAAAATTTTGGGTACGGTTGTTGTAAATATTAAGGCTGGGACACAAATGTAAAAAAATATTCACTGTTAGGGCTGTTGCTCTGTCATTAACTTATTCCGCTGAGTCATCTCCCCCTTTCACAATATACAAGTTATGGACAGTAGAACACAATTCTGAAGTTATCTAGATGGATATATCCCTCCACATCTAAGCATGCTCTATTTTATATAAATCTAAAGAAATACATCATTTATAGATATATATGGGCTGAAACTGCTTTCTGCGCTTTTTCGCTTCAATATCGAAAACCAAAAAATCCTGCAGCAAAAACAGATTAAATTCTGATCAACCCGGAGTACAGCAATGCTACTCACCCTCTCTTCAGGAGGGATGGCTGCCTTGTCTCTCACTGACTTGATACCACACAGGAACTAGAAAGAGGAAAGGAAAACTTCATGTTAAATGTTTTGAGCTAATCATTTATCGCTTGGTGAGTTGGCACCAAGCAGCAGTGGATGAAACCCAGCTTTTTTTGCCCTTTTTTTTTTTCCCCTTCTCCTTCTCTCGCCGCTCCTCTCTCTCTCCATGGCCAGTCAAGACTGGCTGAATGCACAACAGTGGGTTCCCCACTTTCACATTCAGTATAGGATATGCCTCATTACCTTACCAACCTGGAGGCATAGCTCTGGGGTCTAAGCATCAAGGGTAAAACACCGAGATGCCCTGCAGTTGCTGAATCTTACTAGAGTCAATTCTGCCTTCAATCTTAAAATCATATCCCTACATGCTGTACCTGGACCTCTGGATCTTTAATAATAGTGGGATTTTACTCCAATGCTCTTGGTCAAAATTTCACCTCTTGTAATGTTGTGCATCACGCAAGGTGCCAATTGCCTGGCCAGCTGTCCCTCTCCAGGAGGTGGTAAAACTGCTAGCGATGCTATGTGGGTACAGTTTATGAAGAATTTGGGGATCCTTTGGAATGAAAGCCAGAATGTATTTGAGTAATGTCTCACTGCAGCATTGACCCTGCACAGGATGCAGCTGAGTTCAAGACAGACATTTTCCTCCCTAATGTCCAACGGAGATGCCAGCAAGGAGAACCAAAGTGCCCTTTATATGAGGGAGGATGTTAACCTGTTTTAATCTGGATTCAGCTTTTCTGCTTCAGGGAAAGAAAGCAAACTCTTTTACTAACCAGTAGCAGCAGTAAAGACTTCAAGCTTGTTCCCACCTTCCCTCTCCCCAACCCTAACACCTCCTTGCAGCCACTTCTAGTCCCCTTGAATGACTAGTTGACTTTATCCACACATGGTCATTTATGGTAACTGTGTCCTTAGAGCAAGCATTCAGGCCACAGATCTGGGAAGCAGGCTGATACATTTTTAATATTAATTTTCAATTTAGGCAATTGGATACACTTTAAATTTGAGCAAAACTTTCTAATGATGGATCCCCAACAAGCCAGAAACCCTTGTTCCAAGCATTGTGAGTGGGTTGTTTGGCTCTTACCTCTGGGGTGGCTTCATTAAGGTTGCAGACTGTTTCCATTCCTCCTAGTTTCCAGTGCCCATCCTCACTTACAAATACAGATGATAAACAGATGTTGTTATGCGTTAGGTTTCCCTAAAATATAAAATAAACAAAAGACCTGGGGATCGATGAAGGCATTAAATCCTTGTTAGCACTAATTAGGTGCCCTGATGATCTGAGAAAAAGCTGTTGAAAAATACACAGATCAGCATTTATACTGCAGGTTCCTTAATGGTTTTTGTAGGCCAAACGGCACCTTTCACAAGGACTGAGGCTTTAAAGGAGGCCAAGTTTAACTATCACAGTCCTTTTACTCTAATTGCAAGTTACAAGAGGCCCTCCATATCTGAGCACAAAGACTTAAAGTTACACTGGCTTCAGATCTGGGATTTGCTAATTCAATCCTGAACACATGCCTAAAAAGCACTGCTAGACCTAGGGACAAAGTCTGATATCTTATATACCACCAGGATGATAAACAAATATGTTATGCTGAGAATCCGTTTTCCAGCAGCATTTGTTCATAGCTCTGACAAGTCATGCGATCTCAGGCCATAAAGTCATGACATTTTCATAATTATCTTCCCTGTTCTGGCTCTTCAGATACATTTTATCATTATTCATTGCCTCAAAAACAGCTAGTGAGAATTCTTTGTAGCGCCTAAAAGCAGTCTGGAACACCAGCTGCCAGATGGTATAAAGCACTATTCTCTATCAGTCTGAGATAGCTGCTAATGCTATGTCACAAGTGAAGTGAAATAAAAAGCAGGCAGGGAACAAGAAACGTGAGATTTTAAGGTCCAATACCTCACAATCATCCATGTAAGCCCACTGATAAAGCCTTCCCTCTGCTCACATAAACCTGTTCCTGCTGGGAGCCCAAACCTTACACATTCACACCTGTTTCTGTTGAGAACTTACCCTGTCATGAAGGAAGATAAGAGCTAGCAATAAGTCATAGATCCCTGCACAGATCTCATCTGAGGACAGCATCTCCAGCGCCATCTCCAAAGGCTTTACACGCTCTGTAACCAGGTGAATCCCATCTGTTTCCACAGTACAAGAGAGGAAGCGCAAAAGGCAAGGGTGGCGCAAGGTTTTCAGGTGCTTCAAAAATGACAAGGAGGAAACAAGTTGGTATATATCCCACATCCTTTATAGGCAGGGGGTTTAGTGGGAATTCATCACTTTGGCATCTCCTCACATGAAAGTGCTTAACCACACAGCCTTAATGTCCTTTTAAGTGAGTTTTCTGGAGGGAATTATAAATTCCAATCCCACTCCCTACCAGAATGCCTACCACCACACACTGCTCTTATTTTGATCACACTGTAGAATGTTTCTTGTCATATCAAAATCTTATAAAAAAAATAAAACAAAACTTTGTATTTGGGAGCTGTGAGAGTGTCCCTGTAATTAAGGAGATCTGCTAGAAGCAGGGATCATTACCCTTCAAATGTATTCTGAATTAATCTGTTTCTTCCTCCTCCCTCCCAAGGGGCTTTGAGGACATTCATGTACAGGAACTGATAGCTTGACTTTGATACTAGAAAAGGCAGAGAGAATTAGAAAGAAGCCTGTTATTCAGCAAGGCCATGTTCTCTACCTTGGCAGCTTTATTAACTGTGTCTTCATTCTCTGTTTTATACACAAAGACCGAGGCAAGCTTGCCATCTTGCAGTACAGCTGGGTAAATTGTGAGTCCAGTTGGTAAGGTATACGGCGGCTCTTCCAGTGTGTAGCTCTTTAAAGCACTGTTCTCCGAGCCCATCACTTGCAGAATTAGGCCGTTGTGGAAGCTCTCTCAGTGTCAAATAGGCCTTAGGGTGAACAGAGGTTTTTTCAGACAATTTAATTCCAACTGGCACTGTCCAATTTATTCTTCAGAACATTTTCTGAAAAGTGTGAAACAAAACATCAGAAAAACACTCATCTTGTTGATGTACTTGAGTCAACAGTTCTCTCCCTGGAGTTTCAGTAGATAAAAATCTAAAACTCAGTCATTTCTGTTGTAAAGGTAATAAAGGGCTTGGACAGCTCTAGAGATAAGAGACTTTAGCTGTGGAACAGGTAAAGCACAAACAGCTCAGTGCAAGCTATACCACAAGATACTGCAAATATGGCAATATCTACACTTACCAAGGATTGATGCTGCTGCGATCGATGCAGTGGGGGTCGATTTAGCGATCTAGCGAAGACCTGCTAAATCAAATGCAGAGCACTCTTTGGTCAACTCTGATACTCCACCAGAATGAGAAGATTAAGGTAAATTGATGGGAGAGTGTCTCCCATCGACACAGTGCAGCGTAGACACCGCAGTAAGATGACCTAAGCTATGTTGACTCCAGCTATGTTATTCACGTAGCTAGAGTAGCGTAACTTAAGTCGACTTACCCCAGTAGTGTAGACAAGGCCTATGTCTCAATCTCACCCTACAGGGTAATTCAGTTTCCATTTAATCTTTGGAGTCTCTGCCAAAAGGTGGCCCCCCTGGTGATGGTGATCTGTCATGTGACTAACTGCCTATTGGATCTTCACCAAAGGCAACAACTGACATAGCTTTAAGTCATCTGACAGTCATGACTTTTGGTCCCCACTGATCTAAACCTGATTTAAAAAAAAACAAAACAAAACAAATCAGGAATCTCAAGGTGAGGGGCTCCTCTTTCCATCACCAAATCCCCTGAGCCAACTATCTCCCTAGATCTAAATATTTCATTAGGTAAAGCTACAATGAAAATTAAATGGAATTAGAAAGGTCTGCTACACCACCCTGCTGGTGCAGTACTGACAAATGAAGGAGTTCCTTAATCTCTTTGGTGTTGCCTTATATACTTGGTATATCAAGCAAAATTCACCTCCACTGCTGCTCAGCTGTAGCAGGTGCATCATCACGAAGCGTTGATAGAACGGCGGTCGCAGGAGACACCAGCACTGAAGGATTGATTGGACACAACTTTTAGTTTCTACCACCACCACCACAATTTGCATCTTTTTGTATTTGTAGCTTGCTCTGACACGCCTTAGAACTGAATGTATTTTCCTCCTGACTGCCTTCTCTCCATCTGGCTAATGTTGGCAGGCAGGCAAACCTAACCCCCCTCCCACCACCACCATATTTATAGTGGAGATAAAGTTAAAACAAAAATTCTGGTTACTTCCTTGCTTGTGAACCAGCTCCAGAAGATAACAGTGGAACACACGCAATATTCTTCTGGGGGCAGAAGCCCTTTTAAAAGCATTGGTAGGATAGGCCTGTGCTCTATAATCAGTGTCGTGCTGGCAGGCTACCTCAGGCTATGAGCAAACCTTTCTCCATGATATACCCAAAACTTTGGCCTCTCTTAAATTATCAAAAACTAAAATATGTAGAAATGCAGGCTAAGGGAAGGGAAATCATGTCTCATCTTCAAGGGCATCTGCTCGGCACTGTGGGGATCAGAAAGGAATTCTTGCCCCACCCCATGTATATTATTTTGCACAGCTGGATGATTGCATTATGGTAGTTTTCGCCTTCCTCTGAAGCATGAGGCACAGACTATTGCTGAAAGCAATATAACACACTTCTTGACCTCTTGGTCTGATTTTTATAAGGCAAAGCTTCCATTCTGGCTTCTCTCTAGTAGTCTGGATATGTTTTGGGAGATTTTTCGGTTATAGGTTCTTGGTTTTCTTCTCACTTATTGCCTTAATTAAAAATTAGTTATCTAACTGGTCGCCTTGAAAAATATGGTGCATTACAGTCTAAATGTTTCATATTAAATGGATAAATTCTTATTAATTATGCAATAAACCAGTTGTGCAATCCATATAGTCAGTGTGAACTTTGGGAATGATTTTTTTTTTTTTTTTTTAAACAGATGTAGCTAGATATGAAAGTGTGTCATCCAAAACTAGAAGCCCAGCAGGGGGCACCCACAATAGTGGGATATTGATTTTATATAAATCTTACATAAACACTATCATCTTTTTATGCCTGGACAGCAATGGAGAGATAGCTGTTCTATAATTAACAGATAGAATCCTGCATATGCTTCCCAGTAGGATGTATCTATTTTAATAAAGGTCAAATGTGGGGACTGAACTGTTCGTGTCTCTTTGAAAACTGGAATGTAGTACAGCTTCTTATCTCTCTTCTCTGACACACAGCCTACCAGCTTGTAGCAACTAAATGGATGCAGGATGGCATGAAGGAGATGGACTGAAAGGCCACTTTATATACAGAAAGGGGCCAAATTTCAGACCATGCTTATATCTGACATTAAAGAGAGTGAAACACTTTCTACAGAAACAGAAAAATTCACTTTCAAACAGGAAAGTACTTCTTTTAATGGGGGACTCAAGTAATTTAGGACACTTGTTATCTTCAGCAGATGGCTGGTAGTGTGTACGTGCGCATGCACAGGAGAGCGTGGGGACTGAGTCCATAGAATTCAAGAATGGTGCCTATAGAATAGCTCCTCAAATACCTAAACAGTCCTCAGTTAAACAACCTCACTGTCTAAAAGATCTCTTGCACACATTTCATGGGTCCAGACTTGTAGGTTTAATCCTGAGAAATTATGTTTTTACCTAAATTTGACATTTGAACATTAACATGTAACAAGCCGTGGTCATCTTGAATTGTGTTGGAATGTTTCATGTAACCCTTTATTGGGGGCGGGGGAATGGACAGATTTCTATTACCTAACCACAAATAATTTGAGCACACGGTCTTAATTGTCATCAGAGCTGCCAGTCTCAACATTAGCTTCAACTTGGGAGTGATATGTCCCTCCCTGGATCACCTGAATCACTTGGCATCCAGATTGACAATGGCCCTATTACTTTGGGATCTGATAGCTAAACAAGACTGCTACCATATCAAATCATTAGAGAGAGCTTATCAAAAATTGTTGATTTATTTGAAACAGTTTATTCAATCTGATAACGACTTGATTTTATTACCCTGACTGATTTTATATTAACCCACTTTGTTCAAATTGAATTTGCTTATATCTACTTTATTTTATGTTTTTGCTTAAGTAGTTGGGCCTAGATTTTTTTAAAAGGTATTTAGTCATTGCTCCATTCAGCGTTTCAACACCTAACTGACCTAGGAGCCTAAGTCTCATTTTCAAAAGTAACTTTAGGCACTAAATCTCTTCGTATCCTAAGTGCTTAGGTCACTTTTGAAAGTGAGACTTAGGCTCCTAAATCAGTTAGGCATTAACATGTTAAGGGGGCAAAAATATCTAGGCCTTAGTTAATAAAATAGATACAATTGGAAATCTGTGTGGTTTGGATTTTTTTATCCTCAAAGACATCAAGACTCTGGACCTGAGGGATAAATACAAGAGGCATCTCTGTGGCCCAGCTAGTGGCGGTCCACACAACTGCTCTATAGTCCTCTCGTAACTGGTGCCTGAACAAAAACAGTTACCTTTTGAAGGACAGTTGATTACATATTGATTATTTCTTTCAATAAGCAATGTCGGTCTCAGAACCACCTTGGAGATCATGGGGTGGTGGATACCAGCTGATCATCCTAACGGCTGACCAATTCTCCACAAAAAGTCTATGCTCCCCACACGGCACAAATTTAAGATAACCTGTGTAAGTCATGTGTGGCTTTGCCATTTAAGAGTAATGCAGACATTTCAAATTCATGCTGATAATACTCCACACTTCAACACAAAAGAGGCAGATAAACACATTTCTTTCTCCAGGACTGTCAAAGGAGCATCTTTTACAAGCACTAAAGACATTTCTTTTTGTTTGACTCCTTCATAACTAAAAACCTGCAGCTAGCAAGCTGTGTGTTCATCCTTTAGCTGCAAAGCCAGAACCACTTTGAGTACCCTTAACTTTCTACCTTTGTGGTAGAAGGGGACTGCCCAGTGAATCCAGCTTCTTGAAATTCTTGCTTTTGGACAGATCTCATTTTATTACATGTCCCTCCAGCCAATTGTCTCCTGGCAGGTGATACAACAGGCTGCATGTGCTTCATGTCACTGCCACCAGAGTCAGGAGAGCTCTTCTCTCACCTGACTAAACACCAAGCTCACTTCATTGTCTTAGACAAAAATGCTTGGCATGGAGTTTTAGGAAAAAAGTCATGTGTAAACATCACCTCCCTTCATCCAAGCAGAAAGCACTTTTGAGACTAAGCATAGTAGGGGATGAATGAGTGGAAAAAACAGGATATTTCATATCTTGGTTTCACCGATCAGTTTACCATAGAAAGAGATGACCATCTTCAACAAATCAATTCAAACAAGAAATAGTGACATAGAATGTCATCACCTTTCATGCAAGGAATTCCAAACATATAATTGCCCGATGGAACATTCTCTCGCACCCCAAGATAGAGATACTGAAACAGAAGCTAACCAACTTTTTTCTGGTGAAGGTCCCCATCCCCCTTTGATGGATTGGGTGCCCGTTCACACTGCTTTACCCATATCATATCCTGGCATAACTACAACCTCTCCATTTTCCTTTGCCCATTCACTCATTCTGGCTCTTTTCCATCTTTTTTCCTCCTCACCTTCTTTCCCCTTTTCTCCATTTTCTTGCTCCCTATTCCCTGCTTGCTTCCCGCCTTTCCCTTTTCACCAGAAGGCTGTATAATCCTTGGGATTGAAGGTTGATTTGTAGATCCATGGAGGTGGGCATCATGCCCTCTTGTGGTGGAGCCAAGTAAAGAGTAGGCTGCTGCCTGAGTCTGTAGCCCTCTACATATGAACTACCACCACAATCAAAGATGCATTCAGTGCTGCCTTGGGAGCAGATGAGTAAGGCGTCATGCAACTTTATCTCCACTCATCCAACATTATGCAGCTTTCCATTCATCCCGTCCTCCACCCTGCAACTTCTTAAACTAGTCTGATGCCCTGCCCAGGCTAGTGCAGTGTTTCCCAACAGCAATCATCCCAGTGCCTCTTTTGGGTGTAGTGCACAGAGTGAATTTCTAAACTTATCACTCACTGCATGGGTCAAACTGCCATCCTGGATCTGAAGAAGTGAGGTTGTTACCCACAAAAGCTTATGCCCAAATAAATTTGCTAGTCTTTAAGGTGCCACCAGACTCCTTGTTGTTTTTGTAGATACAGACTAACACGGCTACTCCCTGATACTTGCCATCCTGCAGTTTGCACAGACAGCTCATGAACAATCTTACAACCAAATATAGTATGTGAACAATGGAAAATGGCATCTTTTGGCAAGAAAGGAAATTTCCATTTCAGCCTTCCTTGAGGACAGCTGAAACTTTGGAGGTTGGGGATTGGAAAAGATATGTTTTAAAGTTATGGAAGGTACTTTGAAAGCATCCGGTCTGCCCCTTACCCAGTTTCAAATTACAAATTATTTATTGACAAGTCACCCATAACAATTCCAGGGTACCGAGTGAATGTATACCGGGGAAGTATTGTTCCCCAGACTGGATTTTTGGTACCAGGGGATCAAATATCTGTGCTGCCAAGTTATAAATTACTTTAGTCATCCACGGGCCTGGTGAAGTCAAGGGGAGTTGTATCACAGCCCAAGCATATTTGTCCCCACAAAGCACAAAACTCCCACAGGGTGACTGAACTGCAATATCATATTTGCATTAGAAATAAACACCCATTGAAACCCCATGACAAGAAATAAACATCCATTGAGATCTCCTGACAAAGTTGCTCAGACCCAGCAGGTGCCCTTCGGAAGGAGGTCAGTGCACCTGGCTCCCGTGATCTTGCCTCGGTGCCATCACAGGGACATGGGACAATATCCCACCCTGTGCCCCAAAGTCACCTGATAGACTCGTGGGCCCTGGCAAGCTGCCACTGGGATAGCCCAGGGAGAGATTAGTGACCTCTGGGGGCAGCCAGCCGGTGAGCTGCCAGGCAGAACCCTAGCCCTGAGCGAGGAAAGGATCTACCTCCTATCACACACCCGCTACCTCTCCCACCGATAACCCCTGCCTCTCCCCCACATTACCTCTCCTTAACCCGGCCCCCATTACCCCCACCTGCCCCACCGATAACCCCTGTCTCTCCCCCACATTACCCCTCCTTAATCCTGCCCCCATTACCCCCACCGATAACCCCTGCCTCTCCTACACATTACCCCTCCTTAATCCTGCCCCCCCTTACCCCCACCGATAACCCCTGTCTCTCCCTCACATTACCTCTCCTTAACCCTGCCCCCATTACCCCCACCTGCCCCTCCCCCCCACATTTCAACTCCCCATTATCCTCTGCCTGCCTCATCAATAACGCCCCCATTCACCCACTCCCTACCCTGCCCCCATTACCCCCTGCAACCAACGGCCCCCCTCCCCGGCCTCACTGGCCCCGTGGTGGGAGGGGACACGGAGCCCCCCTCACCTGCCTTGCCCGCTCCGCTGGGGGAGGGGTCGGGGCTCGAGTTTCCACGCCGGCCTCAGCCCCGCCGACAGCCGCCACCTCTCCCCACAGAGCCGCCGCCCGCCTCTCCGGCTTCCGGCCCCGCGCCGCACCATAGAGTCACTCCGCCGGCGGCAGGAACGCCTCCCGGACAGGCAGAGCGGCAGCGGCCATTTTGGGCCGGGGTAGGGCGGCGGAGGCACAGGGCGAAGTTGAGGCTGCGGGCGGAAGTGCGGAGCCCTACCAGCGCCTGAGGCTGGAGGCGGCCATTTTGGATAGGGGCAGGGAAGCGGGCGGGGGGGTGTACGGCCGGCTTCAGGGCTGCACCCAGCTCCTGAGTGACGTAGGCAGCCCCGCTCCCCCGACCTCAGCATCCCCTCAGGGGTCGCTATGGTCACCGTGCGGGGAGACCGCAGTGCCTGCTGGCCATGAGCTGGAGGGGGCAGCATGCCCTGCACCTCCCCGGGGTGACGTCACCCCCCGCAATGTGGCTTCAAAGGCGGCGCCCCCACAGCAGCCCCTGCCCAGGGTCCTGGGACACATCTGCGCCCCAGCACCAGCCACTCACAGCAGAGCTAAACCAGCACCTTTGCTTTAGTGCCCAGTGACGCCAGGGCGGGGATGGGCCCCACACTCTGCAGGGGTGGGCTGGGCAGGTCTGATGAGAGAAATTAGTACATCATGTTCACTGGGCCCCACCACCTCCCGTTTCACCCCATTTACGCAGACATTAGTGGGGGAACTGACCTCAGTCCCCCAGGACTAGAGTTCACTCTCGTCAGCCTTGGGTGCAGGAGAGCAGTTTGCTGGTCCAACAACAGCTGTCATGGCAACAAATTTGTTTGACATCATGATCAGGACGTGATTTTTGCATCCATTGTTCCACCTCTGGGGTGGCCTCACATGAGCAAATGGTGTCACCTGAATCCTCATTGAAGAGGAGAGCAGCCTTCAGGCATAGCAGAAAACTGTTGGCCTGTAGCACTGCTGTGCTGTTTTGAGTCAGGTTTTGTAGAAGTCCACCTAAAATCTGTCTGGGCCTAGGCTTTCACATGCCCTATGAGATTTAACGTTGTTGTCTAACGTCTTCATTTCCAGAGGTTTTATAAGGGACATTCCATAGTGTCCAGCATATCTGGCTTCTGTCAGGAAGCTTTGAACTGTAGTGGCAAGGTCAAGTGGTTCCCTTTGGTTAACTGTAAAGTTTTATATAGTAAATCTGGTGTTCTATGAATTTACAAGTCCCCCATTACTATAGTATTTGAACATCTCTCTACCTTTAATGTTTATAATCTTCACAACCTGCCTGTGAGGCAGGGCAGTAGTTTATGTTCCAGACACTGTCCTTCATTCTTCTGGAAGGCTGAGATATGACTCCCTAGGAATTCTGATTATCGGTTGTGGACCAACTCCCTTACCCAGACATCTGAAAAGGTGTTAGCAGTGAGCACCATTCTACCTGCAAATGCAGAAAACAAACACCCACTAGAGGGGAATTGCCAAGGGAAGAAGGGGGCTGACCTGGCTTCAGTACAGTTGGTTGGAGGTGAAGGGAACGAGGATAGGAGAAGGCTGACAGTGGTTCCTAAAGCAAACTCAGAAGAAGGCAGAGCCTTGAAAATGCAGGATACACAGATCAGCATAGAGCTAGCAATAATGCAGATATCCACTTCCTTGCTGTTACACTCAAATGCAGAATCTGAACTCTCTCTGATCTTGTGACAGATTATAGAATTCACCTCCACAGCTAATAAATAGCCAATTAAATATATATTAGGGCTGTTGATTAATCAGTTCACTCACACAATTTACTCAAAAAATTAATTGTGATTAAAAAAATTAATTGTGATTAATCACAGTTAATTGCACTGTTAATAGAATATCAATTGAAATTTATTAAATCTTTTTGGATGTTTCTACATTTTCAAATATATTGATTTCAATTACAACACAATACAAAGTATACAGTGCTCACTTTATATATTTTTTTATTACTGTAACCCTTCTGCCCATCAGAGTTAGCAGCAACCAGGGCCGGGTTCAGTATCTAGGGGTTCCTTTTCAATAACACAATGCAAAACCGGCTCAAGCACCTACCCAGTGACCTGGGACAATTACATACCACCCCCCGGGGCACCTCTAAGAGGCAATATTTCTCCTCGCAAGCACAGAGTCTGAATGCAGCAAAAGCCTTTTAATAAACGAGGGAAACCCCACAAACAGGATTCATAACACA
This sequence comes from Trachemys scripta elegans, assembly GCF_013100865.1. Classification (NCBI taxonomy): domain Eukaryota; kingdom Metazoa; phylum Chordata; order Testudines; family Emydidae; genus Trachemys; species Trachemys scripta. Next base: position 46,783,658 of record NC_048305.1, on the reverse strand, counting down.
AACCAAGAGCAAAAGACCCACCTCCAAGTAAGTTTGGCAGTGTCCTTTTCCCATCAGGGTCTTAAGTCCAGCAACCCAACAGTTACCCCACCCACAGTTTCTGCCCTTGGTCAGTGCAGCCCCAGAGTTCAGAAGTTCATCTGCAGAGCTTACCTTCCAGCTTGAGTGGAAAGGCTGGGGAGGTAAAGGGGCACCTTACATGCTCCACTGCTCCGGTCAACGGCCAATTGCCATACCTCTCTGTGGAGTTCTGCTGCAGTCTTTACCACCAGCCACACCTCTCCACCAGCCATCCTACTAGCCACTCACCAACATGTCTTCAGACCCATCCCTGCTTAACACAGCTTTCAGTAACTTCAGCTATTTAGTGATGTCAGCTGTTAGTAGGGGAGCCTCAGTGCTGACACACTCAGAACCACTAGCCCAAATTAGGTCTAATGCTTATGTGACAGTATACCCCATAAGGCTTTATGGGGAGGGGGTACTTATAAATGTATGTATGACATAACTGGAATATGTTTTGTGCTGCCTGTGCCATGTAACATATCTCCATAAAGGTTATGGTCTACTATATCTAGTCAGCCTATTTGTACATATATATAATTTTCTACTCGAGGTTAAGGATATGGGCTATATGCTTGCTTGATTTCTAAGTAAGCTTTGTGAGGCATTTGGTCAGCTTCTTTAGGAAGGAATTCGCCAGGTTAAGTACCTGATCAGGAGACACTTGGGGAACAATGCATCCTGGAATGCTCCAATCCACATGAGAAGTCTTCCTGGAGACATGCAAGATGCCATGTGGACAATGGCCTCGGCCTGCAAAGACTGAGTCATGCAGGGGCATGTGACTTGCCCAGGTGACTCCAAAACTCCATCTTGGAGCTGGACTTTGCATAGGAGGGAGGTCTTCACCCACAAGAGAGAGTCTATTTAAACCTGTGGGAGACCCCTCCATTTTGGTCTTCAGCTGGCTAAAGAAGGAGCCTCTCCATCCCCCCCCCCCCTACTTGAAGGAGACTGAAACAAAGGACAGTAACTACAGGGGGTGTGAGTGATTGCTGGACCCAGGCTAAAAGGAGATTAGCCTGTAAAAGGGAGCACTCTGGAACTGGTGAGGAAATTATCTGTATTCAGTTTGATTAGGCATAGATTTGCGCATTTTATTTTATTTTGCTTGGTGACTTACTTTGTTCTGTCTGTTACTACTTTGAACTACTTAAATCCTACTGTCTGTATTTAATAAAATCACTTTTTATTTAGTAATTTACTCAGAGTATGTATTAATACCTGAGGGAGCAAACAACTGTGCATATCTCTCTATCAGTGTTATAGAGGGCGAACAATTTATGAGTTTGCCCTGCATAAGCTTTATGCAGGGTAAAACGGATTTATTTGGGTTTAGACCCCATTGGGAGTTGGGCATCTGAGTGCTAAAGACAAGCACACTACTGTGAGCTGTCTTCAGGTAAACCTGCAGCTTTGGGACAAGTGATTCAGATCCTGGATCTGTGTTAGAGCCAGACAGGAGTGGCTGGCTCAGCAAGACAGGGTGCTGGAGTCCAGAGCTGGCAGGGAAAACAGAAACAGGGGTAGTCTTTGCACATCTGGTGGCAGCTCCCAAGGGGGTTTCTGTGATCCAACCCGTCACAGCTTAGACCCAGGAATCAGTGATTTCAGCTCTGCAGCACATAACAAGACTCCTAATGGAGTCGCAATTAGCCCTGTTATTACACCAGAGGGATGGGCTGGGCTGGGCTGGGCTAAAAGTGGTGTTTGGTGCCCAAGCTGCCAGGTACATATGCCAGTGCCCCCAACCTCTCTCAATTCACTGGGCTTTGGAACCCATGTCCCTTGCCTAGCGAGTGCTACTTAGTTGAGGACAAGTCCCTCCATCATAAAATGCCAAGTATAGTTCTACTGTCCTTGATTCACATAACCAGGATTACAACACTTTACTCCTGCCCCAATAACAAAGAAACTGGGGATCCCACAGCAGCCAAAGTGAACATATGGGCAAGTAGTCCCATCATGCCAGGCAGGGTGGGTGTGCCCATGCAAACGAGATCAGCCCCTGAAGTCCTTTTCCACAGTTCACCACCAGAGCTCATTCTGACTCTGCTTACATTACAAATATTTGCACTGTAAAAATAATAAACAAAAGAAATAGTATTTTTCAGTTCACTTCATACACGTACTCTAGTACAATCTATTTATCATGAAAGTGCAACTTACAAATGCAGATTTTTTTGTTACATAACTGCACTCAAAAACAAAATAATGTAAAACTTTAGAGCCTGCAAGTACACTCAGTCCTACTTCTGTTCAGCCAATTGCTAAGACAAACAAGTTTGTTTATATTTGCGGGAGATAATGCTGCCTCCTTCTTATATACAATGTCACCTGAAAGTGAGAACAGGCGTTCGCATGGCACTTTTGTAGCCAGCATTGCAATGTATTTATGCGCCAGATATGCTAAAACATTGTATGCCCCTTCATGCATCCAAAGAAGTGAGGTTTTTACTCACAAAAGCTTATGCCCAAATAAATCTGTTAGTCTTTAAGGTGCCACCAGACTCCTTGTTGTTTTTGTAGATACAGACTAACACGGCTACCCCCTGATACTTGCCTTCATGCTTTGGCCACCATTCCAGAGGACATGCTTCCATGCTGATGATGCTTGTTAAAAAAATAATGCGTTAAATTTGTGACTGAACTCCTTGGGGGAGAATTGTATGCCCCCTGCTCGGTTTTACCCGCATTCTGCCATGTATTTCATGTTATAGCAGTCTCAGATGATGACCCTGCACGTTGTTCATTTTAAGAACACTTTCACTGCAGATTTGACAAAATGCAAAGAAGGTATCAATGTGAAGTTTCTAAAAATAGATACAGCACTCAACCCAAGGTTTAAGAATCTGAAGTGCCTTCCAAAATCTGAGAGGGACAAGGTATGGAGCATGTTTTCAGAAATCTTAAAAGAGCAACACCATATATATGTATAACTGCATCTATGCTAGGCTTTTTGCCAGCATAGAAATGGTGTGAAAATATCAGACCCTTAAGCCACTTGGCAAAAGTTTCAAGTGTAGACCAGGCATAAAACCCCTCTGTTGCTACAGAAGTGGCCAGATGAAACTCAGGCATTTATTTTAGAAGGAAGAGACATCAATCATGCAATGAGAATGTTCTTGAGCCACAACTTTACCTTTACTGGAGGGATACTGGTACAGGAAAACAACAGTGGCCCCTAGTCTCAGGGGTTGATCTGATTGGCATTTAGAGAACAGCCCTATATGCTATAATCTATAAAAGCAGAGCTGTTAGAAAGCATAGATCTGTATGAACCAGCTGGGTTCTAGGTTCATTTATTTATTTACCTGTTACACTGTTCTACAGCCAAAATGCTTCTGAAATAAATGTAGTTAAACTTTACTAATTCTGGGTCACTGAGAACTAAAATGATGCTTAAAATTGTTGATTGGCTCCAGTTTTCAAGATATGCTATTGGGTCAGTATATACGACCCTTGACTTGGGAATGGCGGAGGATAAGTGAGTTATAAAGGGAAGAGATCTCAATTTAAACCAGAAATGACTAAAATACATCTTTGACTGGATCTATGAATAAATCTATGACTGGGTTTGGACAGTACTTGCTTTTTAGGCAAAACAATGAATGATGAATGATGCAATCTGAAGCTGGTATTGCGTCATACATGATATGAATTGCATCATGTTATTCCTAGAAGTCATGGATGATGCAATCATAACGAAGCTTACATCACTCTGCTGAACAAATTGCCCTATATCAGCTCTAGAAATCAGAGTGTCATGCTCTCTTATTTGTCAGTGTTTGATTTTGCAAAGGGACACATTTCTGTTTAGCCAAAGTGAGCAGAGATGCCTTGTACTTGTGTGAACAGTGCAGATAACTTCTGCTATGTTTGTGGTGAAGTGACTTTTGCATCACAAAAGCGCAGTATAACCACTATGGTTAATAAAGCCTATTACCTTTATTTTGGCTATAAAATAGGACAAGAGGTGGGCCCCACACATATGCTGCAACACTTGTGCAACAAATCTTCACCAGTGGTTGAACAGGAAAAGGAAATCTATGCCTTTTGCAGTGCCAATGATTTGGAGAGAATCAACAGATCATACCAGCAATTATTACTTCTGCATGGTGCCTCAAGTTGGAAAAGGTGTGTCAAAGAAGAAAAAGTGGACTGTGCATTATCCAAACATTCCATCAGCTATACGCCCAGTACCCCACGGAGAAGGACTGCCGGTTCCTGATGCACCAGAATCATTCTCACTTGAGTCAAATGAGGAAGAGGATGAAACTTCTGGTCCTGAACCATCAATGTCACAGGACCCACATTTTCTCCCATCCTCCTCCTCTGAACCACACTTCATAACACAAGGTGAACTGAATGACCTTGTCAGGGATTTGGAACTACCCCCCCAAGAGTAAGGCAGAGCTGTTGGGCTCCACACTACAGCAATGGAATCTCCTGGCAGGTGATGTTAGGGTTTCCATGTTCTGTGACTGTCAAAAGGATCTTGTCCCATTCTTCTTCATGGAAGGTGATCTTGTAGCCTGCAACAACATCGATGGTGTGATGGCAGCCCTCAACATCGTTCATGATCCAGATGAGTGGAGACTGTTCATTGATTCATTGAAGACGCGTCTTAAAGCTGTTTTACTGCATAATGGCAATGTTTTGCCATCAATTCCAGTTGGTCATGCAGTCCATATGAAGGAAACCTATGACAACATGAAACAACTTTTGAGGTGCATAAACTATGACCAACATCAGTGGCAGCTTTGTGGCGATTTGAAGGTTGTTGCTCTCTTGCTTGGTCTGCAGACTGGATACACAAAGTACTGCTGTTTTCTCTGCGAATGGGATAGTCGTGCAAGAGATTCCCACTACATCAAGAAAGACTGGCCACTCCAACAGTCATTGGAGCCTGTGAGGAAAAATGTTCAGCATCCACCACTTGTTGAATCAAGGAAGATTTTGTTACCACCCTTACACATCAAGCTGGGTCTGATGAAGAACTTTGTCAAGGCCATTGACAAAACACAAGCAGCTTTCAAGTACCTCCGTGGAAAATTTCCAAGGTTAAGTGAAGCTAAGATAAAGGAAGGTGTCTTTGTTGGTCCTCAGATTCGTGAACTTCTTCGAGATGATGCATTTGACCATGCACTGCGTGGCAAGGAAAAGACGGCATGGAAAGCCTTCCAGTTAGTGGCAATAAATTTTCTCGGAAACAACAAGGCAGACAACTACAGGTTGTTGATGGAAAACCTCCTCAAGGCATACAAAAGCCTTGGTTGCAACATGTCACTAAAGATACATTTTTTGCACTCTCATCTAGATTTTTTTCCACCGAACTGCGGAGCAGTGAGCGACGAGCACGGCGAGCGATTTCACCAGGACATTGCAACAATGGAGAAACGCTATCAGGGCAAATGGAGCCCATCAATGCTTGCAGACTATTGCTGGACAGTGACAAGAGATGCTCCATTTAATGAATACAAGAGACAAGCCAAGAAGCGCCGAGTAGACACTGAATAGGACTAAACTATGTACATAATAGTTTTTTGCCTTTTGTTTCATAATAAATTTTATTTATATAACCCTTTTGCTGATTTTTAAAGTGTTACATAAACAGGACAGGTGAAATATTATCATGTAAAGCAACCATAAACACATGAAAAGACCTAGGTTTACAATTTATGATTACAACTCTATCTACACAATATACATAGACCTAAAATGTAAAAACGTACATATCTTAGAAACAGTAGCCAATCAGTTGTTTTAATTGTCATATTTGAATTCAGCACATCAAAATACATAATAAATAGCACATTTTATCTCTGAAGCAGACTACTTCTCAAAAATTGTAGACTAGTGTAATTTCAGTTTAATTCTCTGGCTGTGTCATAAACATTTCTTCAAGTCCCACATATGGTGGATGACACTATAAGTAGAAGAGAACGAGTGTTGTCTATAACACCCACAAGTAACCTAGGCAGTTCCAAGGATATTAATAAAGATAACTCCCTGCACAGAGGGGTTTAGAACCAAGTGCTTTTCTACATTCAGAGTTGTTCCTGACTAATTCCCTCTGTAGACACTCTTACTCCAGAATAAGGGTACGTCTTCAATACCCGCTGTATCGGCGGGTATCAATCGATTTATCCAGGATAGATATATCGCATCTCATCAAGACACGATATATCGATCCCCGAACGCGCTCACCGTCTACTCCGGAACTCTACAAGAACGAGTGGCGGTAGTGCAGTCGACAGGGGAGCCGCGGCCGTCGATCCCGCGCCATGTGGACCGCAGGTAATTCGATCTTAGATACTTCGACTTCAGCTATGCTATTCGCGTAGCTGAAGTTGCATATCTTAGATCGATTCTCCCTTCCTCCCGCCCCCAGTGTAGACCAGCCTTAAGAGTGCCTTGTTCTTGTTTAGATTAACTCACTTTGGAATAAGTGTCCACACATAGAGTTAATCAGGAACAACTTCATGTGTAGACAAGACCTAGGGCATGGCTACACTTGCAGATGTAGAGCGCTGTGAGTTAAACCTGCCTTCTGAGAGCACAGTAGGGAAAACGCTGCAGTCTGTCCACACTGACAGCTGCTTGTGCACTGGCGTGGCCACATTTGCAGCACTTGCAGTGGCATTGGGAGTGGTGCATTATGGAAAGCTATCCCACAGAGCACCTTTTCCCATTCTGGCACTGTGGCTTGTGGGAAGGGGATGGGGGGTGCAGGGCACTCTGGGTCCTGTCCCAACGCCCCGTGATGCATTGGTTTGCATTCCAGTATTCCCTGTGCTTCCATCCACATTTGGCGCCATCTTTCAACGTTATTTGTACTGCGGACTCTGTCTTCTCTTTTGGTCTGCAGGAATGGAGCCTGAACTGCTGAGGAGTATGCTGACGAGTCTCGCCAGCAAGTCATGTTTGGCAGTAGAGTTATTCCTTATGATCGAAAGTGACAGTGAGGGCTCCAATGATATTGACTCGAGTAACACATACAACACGAGTTTGCTTGTGGCATTCACAGACATGCCCACCACCATGGAACGTCACTTTTGGGCTTGGGAAACAAGCACTGAGTGGTGGGATCACATCATCATGCAAGTGTGGGATGACGAGCAGTGGCTGCAGAACTTTCCTTTTGGATGAGAAAAGCCACTTTCATGGGTCTGTGTGAGGAGCTCGCCCCCATCCTGCGGCGCAAGGACACAAGATTGAGAGCTGCCTTGATGGTGGAGAAGTAGGTGGCTATTGCAATCTGGAAACTGGCAACTCCAGACAGCTACCCATCGGTCGCTAACCAGTTTGGAGTGGGAAAGTCGACCGTTGGAATCGTGTTGATGCAAGTTTTCAGGGCCATTAATTGCATCCTGCTCAGAAGAACCATGACTCTGGGTAATGTGCAGGGTTACCAGGGGTTCTTTCAATTCAAAGCTCTTGGTAACTTTTACTCTGTGCAAGGTGGTGTCAGGAAATAAATCAGGGGAGACACGGCCATCCGACTGATAGATGGCTGGCACAAACAGGACAACACAAGAATGCTTTCACTTAAAGCTAAGCTTTACTTCGTCTCAAGCACTTACACACATCCGCAACAGGTTAGTAAAACACCCCCCAACTCTTGATAATTACCAAAGCTGAGTGTGGCTCTTGAGTGCCACAGCGGCAGGATGCCGGTGGCCAAATCTTCCGTCTGCTGGTGGGGACCACAAGATGTATCCAGAGGGAGAGTCCCAAAAGAGTCCAACTACCTCAAACTTTTCCCCCTTATTTATACATTAGTAATAGAATGACATGTCCCTTAAAGAAAACTTAAGTAAGCAGTTTCAATGGTCAAGCAAGAGGTTCCTTCTGATTATTGATTAACCAGGTGTGGGTTTTTCCAGAGTTTGCAGCCTTAAGACCCCAATAGACATTCCTGGGGCACATCCTGCTATTTAAAAATGCATGCATCAGCAACTTCAACACAATTCTTATCAGGAAGGACGGGGGGTCAAGCTGCCCTTTCTGTGGCACCCCAACCCCACCTCCCCTCCTGCCTTGGTCAAGCTGAGACTGCTGAATAGGCTGCTTTTAACAATAAGCCATAGTGGTTTCAAGTATCAGGGGGTAGCCGTGTTAGTCTGTATCTACAAAAACAACAAAGAGTCTGGTGGCACCTTAAAGACTAACTTCCGAAGAAGTGAGGTTTTTACTCACGAAAGCTTATGCCCAAATAAATCTGTTAGTCTTTAAGGTGCCACCAGACTCTTTGTTGTTTTTATAGTGGTTTCAGGCACTTTACTGGTTTGCCAAAATCTCCCCGTACAGCAGGACATTGTGGATGGCTTTGCACAAATGGGTTTCCCTAACTGTGGAGGGGCGATAGATGGCACACATATTCCAATTCTGGCACCAGCCCACCTAGCCTCCGAGTACGTTAATCGGAAGGGGTATTTCTCTATGGTTCTCCAAGCGCTTGTGGATCACCGTGGGCATTTCATTGACATTAACGCAGGCTGGCCCGGAAAGGTGCATGACGCACACATCTTTCGGAACACTAGCCTGTTCAGGAAGCTGCAAGCTGGGACTTTTTTCCCCAGACCAGAAGATCACCGTAGGGGAAGTTGAAATGCCCATTGTGATCCTTGGAGACCCCACTTACTCTTTAATGCCGTGGCTCATGAAATCCTACACAGGGAGCCTAGACAGCAGCCAGGAATGGTTCAACTACAGGCTGAGCCGGTGCCGAATGACTGTGGAGTGTGCTTTTGACTGTTTAAAGGGCTGCTGGCACTCTCTGTATGAGAAGCTGGACTTGGCCGATGACAGCATCCCTGCGTGCTGTACCCTCCATAACATTTGTGAACGAAAGGGTGAAAAATTCACTCAGACATGGAACTCAGAGGTTCAATACCTGGAGGCTGAATTTGAACAGCCAGAGAGCAGGGCTATTTAGAGAGGCCCAGTGTGGGGCTGCAAGGATTAGGGATGCCTTGAGGGAGCAATCTGAGCTGAAAGCCAGCAGTAATGTCTGGTGCCCTGCACAGGAGTGAAGTGCAGTGGTTCCAACGTTAGTAGGAATCTGTGTTTGCTATGCTGACTTGCAGGGCCCGTTTCTTTCCCGGGCTAAGGTATCTTTTACTTTATGCAATAATAAAGAATGTTTTCAAAGCCAAAAAATCCATTTATTGAAAAGAAAAACAACTGTTTGGGAAACAGAAAGGGCAAGGGGGTGGGGTGGGAAACAGTACAATCACAGATTTGCGTATGTCCTGTCTGGAGTGCTGGGCAATGAGTGCTGCACTTCAGGATGGCTATACTGCATGGTGATGGGGGTTGAGTGCAGTGGGCAAGGGTCGTAGTTTTCAGGGCTGGGTGGTGAAGCTACAGGTGTTGGAGGCAGCTGGTGGCAAGAAGAACCCAGATATTGGGGAAAGTGGGTTGGAGGGCACAAGAGAAAGAGTTTTGGGACAAGGGCTGCAAGGGGGGGCAGGACGGGGTAGTGCTCCGCCTGCATGGTTATGAGCACCTGGATAGTCTACTTAGCGCTCCATTATGCTTATCAGCTGATCTGTGCTATTCTGCTGGAGCACCGCGTTTTTGTGCCAGTGCTCCTCGTTCTGTTGGTGGATCCTCCTTTCACTCTCCCGCCACTCCTGCACTTTTTGATTTTCATTACTTGAATGCTGCATTACTTCATGCAGCATATCTTCCTTGCTTCTACGTGGCCTCTTTCTGATTCTTTGGAGTCTTTCGGCCAGTGATAACACGGATGGGTGAGATCTCAAGGTTGCATCTGTAAAGGCAAAAGGCAAGGCCGCATTGTTCACACCAGATAGAGGAATGATTCCCCCATACTTAAGGGCAAGCACAGTCTACACAATAGCATAATTTGCCCGTCCCAAAGCGAACGCACATAAACCCACAGGAGCCCCAAAATGGTGAGTAAGCACAGGGTAAAGAGTGACTGATTGTTTCATGGCTGTACTGTCCTCTGGGTTTCTGTGCTTTGGGGAGAGACAACAGTGGCAGAGGGCCCCTATACTGAACACCGTCCCCACATTTTCCACAGGAGTTTGTCCTGGAAGATATCTCGCTGCTGAGGGTGACCTCGGAAGCAAGGGAGGGTCTTCTACTGCAATTTGGCTTCCGCCCTGGCCCATATGCAGCTTGCCTGTGTGCAGCAATGGTCTCCCCACCCCTCATGGCACAGTGGCGCGGACAAGTTAGCCTTACTGGGACAAGGACCACAGTGACTCTCCCGAGAAACCTGCGCAAGCGCATTGCCCAAGTTCTGGATGAGACCTTTGAAGAGATCACTGAGGCCAATTACCACAATGTGAGAGAGCACATCAACGCCCTAGCTAGGCATGCATGCAGCCCTAATCCTCCTCACCCCAAGAGCCTGCACCAAATAACTTCCTTCCCAAAATAAAAGCCACTTACTGGGAACCTCCTCTGGTGTTTGGCCTTCCCCAAGCACCGGCCGCCGCGACTGGCTACCTTCCTCCTGGCTTGAGAACAGCTCCTGGCTGCATGCATCTAGGGATTCTGGGGTGTCTTCCTCCTCCTCCTCCTCCTCACCCTCGCTCCTGCTTTCATCCTCCTCCTGCCTTGTTGAACTGGGCTCTGAAGTGTCCATGGTGGTACTAGGAGTGGAAGTGGGGTCACCCCCAAGTATCGCGTCCAGCTCTTTGTAGAAATGGCAGGTCGCGGGGTAGCGCCGGAGTGGTTGTTTGCCTTGTGGGCTTTGCGGTAGGCATTCCGCAGCTCCTTCACTTTAACCCTGCACAGCAGTCATGTCCCAGTCATGTCCCCTTTCCATCATGTCCCTTGATATCTACCCGAAGGTATCGTAATTCCTATGGCTGGAGCTCAGCTGGGACTGGACAGCTTCCTCCCCCCAAACACTGATGAGGTCCAGCACCTTGCCATTGCTCCATACTGGGGATCGCCTGGCGCGTGGAGGCATGGTCACGAGGAAAGATGCGCTGAGAGCACTCCACGGCTTGCTGAGCAAACAGGAAGGGGATTTTCAAAATTCCCAGAGAATTTAAAGGGCGGGTCTGACGGTTGGTCACCTGAGGGCAGGGCAGTAGAGTTCAAAGTGATGACCAGAGTGGCTAGAACACGCATCGTGGGACACTTCTGGAGGCCGATCAGAGCGCATTAACAGGACAGGTCGTCCACACTGGCGCTGCAGCGCTCCAGCGGGGGTGCAGGAAACGTTATTCCACTCGCTGAGGTGGAGTACCAGCAGCGCTGTAGCCATGGCATCATAGTGCTCTACGTGCCTTGCCAGTGTGGACAGGTAGTGAGCTAGTGCGCACGGGGCTCCTTTATTGCGCATTAACTCGCAAGTGTAGCCAAGCCCTTAGAGTCTTTGGATCAGGCTTTCAACATGGAGCTTTAAGTAGGGAGAGGTGTGAGAGAGAAAATAGGGCAGACAGGGGAGAAGACCTTGCAGAATAAGAAGAAAGAAAAGAGAAGACCCTGAAAATCAAACGTAGGAAGACATACACAATGAACAAGAAGTAGGGCAGAGCTAAGCAGAGCAAGAGGGTAGACTGTAAGCTCTTTAGGGCAGAGTCAGTCTTTTTGTTCTGTGTTTATCAAGCACCTATTATTTTGGGGGCCATGACTGGGTCTCCCAGGTACTAGCAAAATACAAATAAACCAAAAGCAAGGGAGATGGAAGAAGTATTAAATAGGAAGCTGATTGATAACACACTGCAATTAAATACACTACATCACGATAAGCACACAACTGGTTTATTTCTTTACATTGCTGGGGTTGTGGCTTTAGTGCAGAGGTATCAAACATACAAACTACAGGTTGCACAGACTGTTTGTAGCTCACATAGCATATTCAGGATCAGCAGAATCTCAGCTTTCATTATTAAAAATAATAATAATTCTTGCTTTCAGGGTTCTGAAGAAAATCTTCCAACTGCAAACCCAATGTTACTTGTACAGGATTGTCTGTGTCTGCAGAGAGCTTGAAACACTGTCTCAGAGATGTGATCTTCTCTGCCTACTATTAATCTCACTCTAGTGTTAACTCTGCAAACTAATGAGACTTTAGACACTAGTATTAACTATATCTTTGTTTAATTTAGCAATGGAATGGGCAGTGACCCCAAATTGGAAGATATTACAGGGAAAGAAACACTGGGAAGCAAGGAGGAGCAACCTAAAGCCAGGGAAGAGGGAGACAAAGAGAAAGGAGGATGAGAAAGCAAGAACAACAAAGGGCAGAAATAGCAAGGCACCTAATGGAGAGCAGAATTTTCCTCCAGTTGATGCAGAATATGCCTCTAAGGGACTGAACACAGTAAATAATGAGAATAACTAAAAAGTTAGTTTATAGGCCAGACTCCCAAATCTCCCACTGACCTCCACGGTTGATCTGCTGTGGGTTGAGAACATATGAGGTCATGCATTTTTACATGGCCCAGAGACCATAATTAAAAAGGGATTTTGTCTCTCTCCCCAGAATGATTTTGACACCCCTGCCTTGGTGAACATAGCAGCATAGCTGTTTTTCATCCTGGCTAGCAAACTCAGTCCTCAGGCGAGTTTTTACCAAGCCCTGCTTGTGGATAATGATTCCCTTCCCTTAGTTGCTCTTAGCCAAGCTGTGAACATTTAGTTCTTTCATTCTTTTCTCATAAAATTTCCAATATTTGATATTAAAATGCAGCCAGAGATTTTCCATTGCTATTTATTTTGGGACTGATCAGATGTAGTACAATTACAGGCACACACCATACGCCAGGCCTAGCTATAGTCCTTGTTAACCTGAAACTCTCAATTAAATGCAGTTTTAGTTTCCCTAGTACTGTGCGGAGCCTTTAAGAACCCACTCTTAACTGCTTTCAAAGCAAATTCAAAAAGGAGGACAACTGCTTTGAAAAATGTAATGCTAGTTCTCTGAAGATCTTTTAAAATAACAGATGTGAACGCAGAGTTCTCCAAATGAAAAGCCCGGGTGTGTGCAGTTCCAGGAGTTTCCCTTGCAGCTGTAACTATGTCTACATCTGAGATATGGCAGGCAGATGTGGCATGGCCTCCGTGCACACAAACATAGGCCCAGATCAGTAGGAGGGATCTAGAAAGGGGCAGTATTGTGAACAAAAAGGCATCAAGAGTTTAATAGATTTGTTAAAGGTTGCTTTAGAAATGTACAACAGATTTGGAGGATTAAAAGGGGGTTTTAGTTGTAGCAGCAGCAATGCTAGTAACTGTCCCATCTCCAAGAATAGCGTTTGAGGCAGCATCTGGGAGGAAGTCTGGTTTGGTATTGTGGCTGTTTTTAAAGTCCCTTCCATTCTCTCTCACCCACAGATGCACAGAATGCTATGTGTAGCTTGACTAACTGTAACTGATCACATGAAGTTTTGAAACATCACACAGGGTTTTTCAGGCAATGTCATATTTTAGGAGAGATTTTCAGAGGTACACATGGCAGTTAGATGCCCAACTCCCTAACTTTCCTTTGTGCCTTTGAAATCTTTCCCTTGGCATATACATTGGTCTTAGGTGAGTGAGTTTAATAATACAGGCCTTGGATCTCAGTAAATCAAAAGGGATGAGATTGAAAAAAAATTCTGTAAATCAAACAGACACTTTTAAAAAAAGGGATTTTGAAGCAATTCTTGTTTTGGAAAATGAGTTCTTCGGGCACCCTCTTCACCATCAGTCTGACATGATTTGGTGAGAGAAAAGGCAGCTAGCAGCATGCTCTCCCACGCCCACTGGGGACAGGGAATCTATTATAGGATTCATGCTAGCCCAAACAATGCTGCACTCACCCTAGACTAGGGCCTAGATTTTTAAAGGTATTTAGGTGTTGCTGTGTTCATCACTGCAATGCCTAATGATTTAGAAGCTTGAGTCTCATTTTCAAAAAGGGATTTAGGCACTTACAAGCCTAAATCCTATTCAATCACTTTTAAAAATGAGACTTGAGCTTCTATATCAGTTAGGTGTTGCAACACTGAGTGCAGCAACCTTTAAATAGCTTTAAAAATCTGGGCCCAGGAAAAAAATTGTATCACTGCAAGAATGTTAGTTTCAAGTGGAGACCTCTTGGCCCTGTAACTGCTAGTCAACAGTTAACAGTCTGTGCTTGTGAGCTAATGGGGTGGTTCTCAGGTTTTGGGATGGTGCAAAATTGGGTTGGGCAGCTTAAAAATCATGCTCTAGCTTAGGTCCATAGTTAGCTACTGCATACGTTGTTCTAACACTGCACAGCCTCATACACAAAGGCTAGATGAACTCTGTTAGAATGTTAAAGCATTCTTTTTAAGCATGGTTTCTAATTGTGGTCACTTAGATAGTGGAGATGGCTCTTACTGTAACTGTAGTAGGCTGTAACTCAAGGGTGGGCAAACTACGGCCTGTGGGCTGGATCCGGCCTGCAGGATCGACACCCCCATGGTGCCACAGGGCTAAGGCAGGCTTCCTGCCTGCCCTGGCTCCGCGCCACTCCGGGAAGCAGCAGGCACTGCCTCTTCCCCTCACCCCCCGCAGCTGGGAATGGAGAACTGTGGCCAATGGGAGCTTCGGGGGAGGTACCTGCAGGCGAGGGCAGCGCATGAAACCCTCTGCCCCCACTGCCCCAGGGGCCGCAGGGACATGGTGCTGGCAGCTTCCGGGAGTGGTGCAGGACCAGGGTAGGCAGGGAGCCTGCCTTAGCCCCGCTGTGTGCCGCTGCCGGAGCCCGCAACCTTCCTGCACCCCAACCGCCTGCCCTGAGCCCCCTGCTGCACCCCTCCTGCACCTCAACGCCCTGCCAAGCCCCGCACCCTTCCTGCATCCCAACCCCCGGCCCTGAGCCTCCTCCCGCACTCTGCATCCCTTCCTGCACACTGCACCTCCTCCCACACGCTGACTCCCTCCCGCACCCCAACCTCCTGCCCCAGCCCTACAATCACGGCCCTGCATGCAATTTCCCCACCCAGATGTGGCCTTCTGGCCAAAAAGTTTGCCCACCCCTGCTGTAACTGTTTGAAAATTGTTTCAAGCTCAAGATGAGTGAATCTGCATCTACCCTCCAATGTTACAGCTGTAAAGTGCTCTGGGCTGTGTGCTGTTCGGATGCTTGAATCCAGTGCTGTATTTCAGTAACAGTGTTCCAGGGTATAGCCATTGGATGCTAGGCACTAGGCATTTCCAGTGGGCGGCTTACTCAACTACTTGAATAGTACATGTACATCACTTAAAATGCTCCACAAGAGGCAATTACAAAAATCCCCCATGAACCAGAGAGAAAAATAGAGCTCAGGCATTCATCAGCACTGATTGAATGTTTTTTCTTTTTAATAGAAATTAAATTACTTGCTTAATATACATAATGTAATGTTTACTTTCCAGTCTAGTAGCTTTTCAATACTTGCTTTCAAATCACATGGCAAACACTATACAAAAATTATAATAAAGAGAGAAACTGAGGGGTGAACACAGTCTGTGTTTGAAATGCTAGAACCAGAAAGGGTTAGGTTTATCTAGAGCTAACACATACCAAAGGATACATATCACGCAGACCCATTTCAGTATAACCATGCATTACCAGGGAGTGCTCTAAAGTCAGCTACATACAACTGGTTTCTAATGGAGCAGGAAGACAGCACCCTAACGTACGCAGAGGGCTGCTCTATCGGGTACCATAGCCATAGTAGAAAGATTCATCAGGACGGTATCCATACGCAGTCGCAGGACGGCCAGGAATACCAGCTGGCTGACCAAATCCATCCACTCCAATGCTGGGGGGGTGAAAAAAAAAGAGAAACTGGTGTTGATGCTTGTGTTTCACATACAGGAAGTGTGCTTTAGGGCTGGGGCTCTCAAACTTTTTCCATAGTGTAGACCACATTAAGAGGTACTATCTTGAGCACCACTCCTCTTTGGACTCGAGATTCTCCCAGTCATGATGAGGTAATATCTCTGTAGAGATTAAGGCAGCTCCTGAAAAGGAAAAGTAACGCTAGGAAAGTATTTGATGGATTGCTGGAATCTTTTAATAAAATGTTACCAGTTGGGAACAGAAGAGCCTGTATCACGTGACTAGCCAACATTCTGTGGACTACACTTTTGGAACTTCTGGTCTAGTGGGCAGTGCAAGGGACTGGGTAATGGGATTCCTAGATCCTGCTATACTATTAATTCAGTACCAAGTCACTTCACTATGACTCAATTTCCTCGTCTATAAAATGAGGATAATACTTCCCTGTCTGAGAGGATTTAAATATATTGTTATAATCCAACATTGTTAGAAAACTGCTATTGATGCAAAGCCCTCTGCTAACTGTATACAACAAACCAAATAGTCAAATTATCTTCTGACCAATGGAGAGAAACCCCAAAGTTATTGGGGAAATACCAACTGGAAATATGGCACTGATTATATACTAGGTCAGAAATTCATACCATGGTTTCTGGAGTGATAAGACTGACATCCAAAGGGCAGATAGAGGGCTTTAGTACATGATAAAGCCTATGTTCTATCCGGACAATGTTAATTTGGTCAATTTTCACCCTCTAGCTGTCCCAAAGCAGTGAGTTAGATACAAAGGTAACAAATATTCCACATTCTGAGGTAGGAGATAGAGGCAGAGGAAAAAAGTGAATGTTGGCCAGGACACTGGATTATTGCACACTCTTTGGTATTATGCCATCTTTTACACTTGCACCAGAATAGACAGAGATGGACAAAAAGGACCTCAGTGTAGTGTCTGACTAGAACCGTGGGGGGGGGGGGGGGGAAGGAGCTGAACTTCTCACACAAAGACATTAAAGGGCTAGTAGCCACCAGTGCTTAAGAGTGGGAAGAAATGCATTTTATTACTGCTGCCATTATCCTACACATACTGAACACAGTTGTTGTAGACCGCAACAGCATGAACCTGTAATAGAATGGGATACCCAGGACACACAGACTGGTAACATCACAGGCCCTGATTCAGCAAAGCACTTAAACACCTTTAACTTCAAGCCCATGCTTGAGCTAAACTGGCGTCATGATCAACAGAGCACTGAGAAGACCATGTTCCAGCACTTTATCTCCACACAGAGACTGCTTCCAGCAACATGAAACTGTGCAGGACCTAGAGACGAACATGAGGAGTTTGGTGCTTGACCAGTCAGGAAACCAGTATACCTAAAGGATGCTACAATGATAATCCAGAGAAAGGAGGATTTAAGAGTGCCAGACCCACTTCCCCAGGGACAGAGAATGGCCAATAAGCCAAACTGCAAAGGAGATGATTCCTCTTGAGATAAGCCACCCGAGAGGTTACTGCCAGATATACACCTAAAGGCTTTGTTAGTATGTCTATACTGGTATACTATGCTGGTAAAGCCCTCCTAGTGTGGATGCCCTTTATCCCAGCTCCCCTAATCAAAATAAATTATACCGGCAATTTTGCCAGTATAACCACGTCTACACTAGTGGCTTCTGCCAGCACAACTGTATCAGTCTGGGATCACACCTCTCCATGCTTCTGACAGACAGCTATGCCAGCATGAGTTTCTACTGTAGACCTGGCCTACTAGTGCTCTGCCCCAAATCAGGATGCAGTGGTTCTGAGAGGAGCTGTTTGTGTCTCCCTGAACCAGCATGCTATTGTCACACTTCATTAATTCACCAAGGCCCTGGGGAAGGCCTGTAGTGCCATGCTGAACAAATTCCTCAGCAGGGCTAGGAGTCAAATAACACTGGTACACGCGTACACACTCTAGTGTCCTGTCTGCTTAGGGTGGGGGCGAGCTAACGAGCATGCTCTGTGGCCTGCACTGGCTCCCCCTTCCTTACTGGAACCACTCCAAAGTTCTGGTATTCTTTTACAAAGCCCTTGGGGAACGGGCATTAGATCTTCAAGACTGCCTCACTTTCCAGGTCTCTCTGCAGCAGCTGCGGTCATCCAGCAGACTACCAGGGAGCACTAGGTATGGCCTTCTCAGCAGCAGGTTTGAGCCAAATGAGGGTCAGACCCTCACCATTTCCAGATACACCTCTTCTCCAGTCCCCAAAGAATCAAAGACAATCAAACACTGCACTCAAAATTAACAACTCATGATTACAGTCAACATAGGTCAGAGAATGGATTTCCCTTCCAGCCTCTCCCTCCTTTCCCCAGCATATAGCACCTTGATCCTACTGTGACAGGCCCTTGGGAAAGAGCAGATAGATTAGACGGAGGGCTCTTCTCAGGCCTAATTTTCTGTGTACAGGTCATAGAATGACTGAAAATAATAGACTGACTAGTCTATTTTCAAGAGGAAAAAGTAAATAAACTGGGGAAATGGTGAAAAGTAAAGTAGGTTTTCAGCTTTCAATTATGATAATCTCAGGAGTTACTAACATACTGTAGGTAAGGGAAAATGTGTCTGAATACGTCTGATTCTCCATCCGTTACGATAATGTAAATCCATGGATGTCAGTGGCATTACACAAGTGTAAATCTGGGGTGATAGGATAGAATCAAGTCCATACTTTTTGTTAACCAGTGTCCCTTTAAATCAGAACTTCAGTTCAGGAATACTTTTTTTTTTTTTCTTTCCTTTCACAAATTCTCAAAATATTGGCTTGTCCAGTTCAGGTTCTAGAGTCAAATAATTTATAATTAAAAAAAAAAACTTTTTATATTTTGCAGTGTTGGTCCCAGGATATTAGAGAGATAAGGTGGGTGAAGGCTCAAAAGGTTCTCTCTTTCACCAGCAGAAGTTGGTCCAATAAAAGATATTTCCTCACCCACCTTGTCTCTCTAATTTGTTATAGGAAACTCAGTTCTTCATTTTATTTATTTTTTACAGGGGTGTTTTGTCTATGATTGATGTAACATCAGTTTTGGGTAATTTACTATTTATTATTGTGGTAACGACTAAAGCCCCATCACATTTGTGATGGTGACTCACATTCCTGAAAATTTTCGGCTGAGAAGACACTATATATATGGCAGGGGGACCACACTATGGCCAGCTGAAGGCTGAAACCCAAAGACCACACCTGTTTTGCATAAAACAGAATCAGGTGCAGCCCCTTTCAACTTTAATGTGGTGAAATGGGGAGAGGAGACTGCAAGCCCCAAATGGCTACTTAGTTCAAGACAAAACTCAGCATCCTCAGACTCAGATTGCCTATGGGCAGATTCTCTTAATTAAATACAAAAGTGGCTACACCTAGCATTGCAGAAATGTGGGGGTTTCTTCTGGCCTTTGTCCGCCCTAATATAGTTTAGGATACCAAAAAAAGGTGTGGAATACTGTGCTGGCCACAAGTACTATTAACCACTAGATGGCACTCTCTCCTCATTACAGAATATTGCCAAGTACTTCCAACTATTTCCAGTTTAGTAATCCTTATTTAAACAACTTCTAAATGTATCTAAATGGATAAAAAGCTAGGCAAAAAAACATGGTTTCAATTACATTCTCAGCAAATCAATTTTCCCCCCTTTTGTAAATGTGTAAGTAATTAGGTACAGGTCCCTACAGGTTAAACTTTGAGCAGCATCAGTTATTTCCAAATGGTTCCGACATATGGTAGTGTCCTGAAGAAAAATGCAAGAGATGGATCAGCTGATAACTACTTCAGACATTGCATTAAAAAAAAAAAAAAAAAAAAAAAAAAAAAGAGAGAGAGAGAGAGAACAAAAAATTATATTAAACTCACCACCCTCCAGAAAATGGTGCATTATCTAAATATTTCCCTCAGGTAAATGAATCCTTGTCTATGCCTCAGAAAATATTGGTTTTGCTTTCAAGGGAGTTTAGTGCTCTTGAAAATTCCCAGCCTACCCTCTTGGATGATTGGGATTGGTGGGCAGAGTCCACCTGAATGAAAGCCTCCCTGTCCCTCCATCCCCTCAGCTGAGGGAGGGGCCACAGAACCCAGAAAATGGAGTACCAGGGACAAAAAGTGAACAATCAGGGGGCGGGGATGGTTTGCCAGCACTGCAGACTGATGTTCTGGTGGCACCCAGAGCAGTTAGACCAAGAGTAATGACAGCATAAGCATGCCCCATGCCTGCGTTCTGCCGCAATCTTGACCTGGAAAGGCCACCTTGATGGTGGAGAAAGGAGTTTAGTATCTATGTCCCATGGAGTCTTTCCACACCTCTGCCAAGGATGGAGCCAGTTGTGATGGTGGGGTTTAAGATGTCCACTAGTGACCGGACTGAGATAACTTGCTTTGTGGGTTCTTATTTCTACCTTAGACCATAGATCATCCCATGCTTTGCTGCACATTGGGCTACCCACATTTGCCATCCGTGCCTGTCAACTGCCTTTCTCTCCAAATCTTCCCATTTCATGTTGAGATGCTTGATGTGGTTCAGAACTGTTTGTTTCTATGTTATTCGCGGTCTTCCTCTCTTTCTTCTTTTGTTTTCTGGCTTCCCTTCAAGGGTGGTATTTCGTAAGCGTTCTTTTTCCAGCACATGTCCTAGTCACTGATGTCTTCTTTTGTAGATTATTTGTTAGAGGGTGCCTTGTCCAGTAATTTTTCTGACTTCTTCATTCGTCTTCTTATCTCTATATGTTATTCCCACTACTCTTCTCAGACATTTGTAAAGAAATGCATCCAGCTTTTGCGTATCTTTCTTGGTAAGTTGCTCTAGGTTGTGATGGCGATAACAATTGCTTTTATTTCTACACTAGCAATCAAATTCAACTTACTCTTAACTAAAGAACTGGGGTTAGTATTATTGATACATCACCTAAAGGGATGCTGGGCACTATACAGACCCCTGTTCTGAAAAGGCAGTGACATATCTTAATGAAATCAAGCAAGTAACCCCAATCCTCCACCTCCTCATCCCCCTAAAAAAAATCCATCATTTTCACTTCCCATTACACAGTTCAAATTGATACCTAATGGGAGCTCATTCATACCACATACAGTTATCTAATAGAAACCGATTGCACAGCATTGTAGTGAGTCTGGAGCAAGTGAGTTTCTGAAATTGCTCTAATCTGTAAACTGTTAAGGCATCTCTCTCTTAAAAATTCTTTTACTTGATGGTAGACGTTAGTGACTGTGCTCACCATACAGCAAAAGCACCACTGGTTTCTCACTGATGGTTTACCAACATGTCTGGGACTCATGGAGTTAAACAGGGAACACATCTAATTATTATGTAATGCTAACCTCAGCTGCTGGTTCATTTTGAGACCCTTTAAAATATGAACTGTGTATTTTACCCCTATGCACTCTCTTAATGATTTGTTTTCTTTAGACTGAAATCACTTCCAGCCATCAGTTATACTCGCAGTCTCTACACATGCACTTCTCCAAGCACAAATATTTCTTTTTCCTATTGGTCTGCCAACCCCTGTCAGAGCAAATTTCACTTTAAACTAAATGCAATGATACTTAAAACCTCTTGGATTACTCAGGCTGTTGGCATGATCTATGACCTTCCCAGAATGACAGCTGAACTTTCTAATTTGCTTGTACGGCTGGGGAACCGAAGAACACATGCCAAGGGGGAAAGTGCTCCTAATGTGCATGAGTGAAGAGAGATTTCTTAACAGCTTTATTTATTGATATTTACCTTGATTCATAATGTACAAAAATAATGTGCCTGCCCTGGGTCCATGGTGCCTAGGAGACATTTTAACATACAATCAAACAAAACTAGCAATATCACCCTTATCCAAGCCAGGAAATGCCAGGCAGTATCTCCCTTCCCCACATATACCTGCTCTCATTGTACCTGTCCCTCGCTCAAAGCCTGAGAGAACAGACAGGCTTTGTAGTAGACCTGGAAGATTGGGCTGTTTCAGACCAGGGGATGAAGGGGGACACCCTGTGCCAGCGCTCTGACGGTATTCCAGTTCACGGGCCCGCACTGGCTGTAACTCTATGGTGCGGGCAGAGAACAGGGCTCTTTAGGTTCTTCCACATTAGGAAAATTAGTACCCGAATTACAAAAATGGCCAGCGATGGTGCACAACTGCTCGCTGTAGATTTTCATGACAGTGGTAAAGACACCTCAGCCCCGTTCTGAGCACTGGTGCTGACAGTTGCAGTAATATGGGTGCTAATTCCTCAGGTTAGGCAAGCCTTCAGAAAGGCAGCTTCCAGGGCATTTGGGACTTTATGGGTCAAAAGTAACACTTTGAAATCTATCTGGAAATCCACAGGTAGCCAGAACAGAACCCAGAGCACCGGCACTGTGCGCTCCCAGAAGGAAATACTGCTGAGGATGCAGGCAGCCTCACTATACACCAGCTTCAGTCTTATACTGTATTTAAAGATACCGTATAGCCCCATGCAGAGTGCACTGCAATAATCAAACTGTGAGGTGACACAGGCATGGATGAGGGAAGCCAGGTCCACATCTGAAAGAAGAGATTGCAACCTCCTGATGAAGTGGAGATGGACATAGGCCTTCTGGTGAAAGCTGATACATGACCCCACAGCAGGTGGGGAAATTGTATTTCAGAACTTGAATATGGATTTAAGGGACTTAAATATGATTTTTTTTGGTCTCTGTTTCATGTTTGGCATCCAAAAATGCAGGGACAAAAAAGAATTGGCCACTGAAAACAGGAGGTCAAGATCACATACAGTGTTAGTGTCAGAGCCAGGAATAGAAGCCAGGTGTCTTCAAATCCTAGTTCTACTCTGAAGACCAGCCAACCCCCACTACCTAAATATTTTGCATGAATCAGATTGATGCAAGACCCACTTGTAATTTTAAGAGGCACTAAACTAGTCAATGGGAACACATTTTAAAAAGATCTCCATTTAGTACAAGTGCAAATGTTTATCCCTACACGCAAGGTGGGGCCTTGATCCAGCAAAGCACTTATGTATGTGCAGAACTTTTCACTCATGATAGCTCCACGGACTTCTGTGGGACTACTCGGATGCTTAAAGCTACTCATGTGCTTAGGTGCTTTGCTCAACTGAAGTTCACTTGCATGCATAACTATGCAACACATATGTACGCACATGGGATCTGATCTTGCTCCCACGGACTTATAACTGATCTGGCAAAACTTCCATAGACATCAATGGAATGAGGATTAGGTCCATGTTTTTAGGTGTGCAGGATCCTTTGAAAACTTGGCCTCAGTGCTGCCCACAGACATAGAGCTCCCTCTTTGAGAATCATTTGCATACCTTATAATGATGAATATTTTAAGAATACAGTTTAAAATGTGCAAGGTTCCCTCCCCCCCCCCCCCAAGCCACACAACTGGTATTCACAATAATCTTATCCTCAGAGTCCTATCATTTCACTTCTGAAAGAGACTCTATTAGTCAGTGACAGTATTGTTGATAACATATGGTACTGTTACAGTTCTAGCCTTCCTGCTGTAAAATCTTATGCCATAAAACTTTGGAATGCATAAACTGTATCAGGTTCCTGTGTATAACAGAGGATGAATTATGTTCAATACATGGTAGAAGACTGTATTTTTCCCTCATGGGGTACCCAAACCATGAAAATGAAACACCACTCACCATAACTTTGAGACATAAGCCCAGCATTATAATACATAAATAATACATAATAAATCTAAATCGTACCATACTTGAGTGCCAACAAGAGACAGGACTTGATAGTGTTTAAGTCTTTATTTTCTCTCCTCTCTTGGTAGCTCTCATTTTTAAGTGTTGATGAAAAGTACTAGATTGAAAGCCCAAGAGCCTTTATCTGCAAGTAAGAGACTACAAGTTTCTCAGTGTGCTTCCCCTCCCCAACACACACAAAGACCACCTGTAGAGTTGGGAGGATCAATGAGTAGCCTGAAGCCATTAGTTCCCTGGACTTTCTGCTGAGACTGCCAATCAAGTGCCAGCTAGGATGATCGTTTTGTGATGGACCCCTGTTTACTAAGTAATGGATCGAGGCCACTATGCTAATGTCACACAGGTCACTTAGCATTCAGATGGTAGCTACTCATGGTTGCTTGGACTTTGGTAAGCAAAGAGACGAAAGATTCCATAGACCCACTATATAATAGTCTGATGCAGCTACTTCTTTGTTTCTCCTTAATTGTCCACTAATTTGTTCTGCCCTTCAGCTTATGACAGCAAATCCTGGGAGACAGATTAGAAATTTTTTAAAAAGTCAGAGGTTTTTATATGTAATAACATATCCTGTAACTATAGTCATGACCTGTAATGATATGATCATTGCATGATAAACCACAAATATTTTAAATTCTGTATCTCATGGCCCCACCTTCCTTCTTCCCCTTCTGTTCATCTTTCCCATACTTTGTCTCTCTCAAACTCATCTTGGATGGAAGCTTTGGGGCAGGAACTGTGCAGTTATTGCTACATAAAGTACCATGCATATCTGCATACTATTAAATATTAATTACACAAAGAATTATATTAACATTAACATTGCAAAGTCAAGCACTCAAAAATTAGGAAATGCCAGAATTCAGGTTTTCTGTGTTCCCTTGTGCATATGCTTTTTGATATAGTCTCTAATTAATCACTAGACCCACTAAATCGACTCCCGCTGCATTGATCGCAGCAGCATCAATGCCTGGTAAGTCTAGACATGGCCTGACTTACAGCTGTAGCTGGGAGTGCTCAGCACTTCTGTAAATCAGATTAAGGGTCTCAAGTCAGGTGGCCAAAGTTTGGTGTAAGTGACTTGCCCTGCATCACACAGGAACTCTGTCAGAGGCAGGGATGGAATCTAATGCTCTAGGGTACCGTTCAACTGCTTTAACCATGAAACCATCCATTCTTTTTCTGCAGTCTCCTGCCTCATTCACTATAAACTTTCCAACTTCTGCAACAAATGAGGAAGGGCTCCTATAGACATCCTCCTTAACTACACAGCTTTGATTTCTCCTGAGTGAGCCAGGGGCCCTGAAGGAAAAAGTAGTATGTGATCATGTAATTAAAGACTGTACCATAATGCATATGCACAAGAAGTCTCAATTAAGGTTGCAGAGACCTTAATTCCAGCATGTACTAATTTCTGAGTGCTTGATTTTGCAACTTTAATGTTCTTTTAATGTGGGCTGGTGGGTGGCTGTTTTTCCCCCTATGTATTATTTATTATTCAATTTAAAAAAAAATTGAAAATACAAATTCCATCATGTGGCATCACAGCCTCCCTGCTTGCGGTTCAGGTGCCTTGACCTGCACCCGGAATGGCCTGCCGTAGCCCAGAGCTGCATGGAAAGTCCTGTTCAGCTCTAGGCCGGAGCATGCAAAAAGTGGAAACTAGGTCAAATTACAAATAGGGCTGTCAAGCAATTAAAAAAATGAATTGTGATTAATCGCACTATTAAACAATAATAAAATACCATTTATTTAAATGTTTTTGGATGGTTTCTACATTTTCAAATATAGTGATTTCAATTACAACACAGAACACAAAGTGTACAGTGCTCACTTTATATTTATTTTTGATTACAAATATTTGCAATGTAAAAAACAAAAAATAGTATTTTTCAATTCACTTAATACAAGTACTGTAGTGCAATCTCGATCATGAAAGTTGAACTTAGAAATGTAGAATTATATACAAAAAATAACTGCATTCAAAAATAAAACAATGTAAAACTTTAGAGCCTACAAGTCCATTCAGCCCTATTTCTTGCTCAGCCAATCACTCAGACAAACAAGTTTATTTACATTTGCAGGAGATAATGCTGCCAGTTCTTGTTCACAATGTCACCTGAAAGTGAGAATAGGCATTCGCATCGCACTGTTGTAGCTGGAATCACAAAATATTTACATGCTAGATGCGCTAAAGATTCATATGTCCCTTCATGCTTCATCCACCATTCCAAAGGATATGCGTCCATGCTGATGGCTTCTACTTGATAACAATCCAAAGCAGTGTGGAACGACGCATGTTCATTTTCATCATCTGCATCAGATGCCACCAGCAAAAGGCTGATTTTCTTTTTTTGGTGGTTCGGGTTCTGTAGTTTCTGCATTGGAGTGTTGCTCTTTTAAGACTTCTGAAAGCATGCTCCACACCTCAGCCCTCTCAGATTTTAAGAATTTGAAGTGCCTTCCAAATCTTGGATCGAGTGCTATAGCTACCTTTAGAAATCTCACACTGGTACCCTCTTTGCGTTTTGTCAAATCTGCAGCAAAAGTATTCTTAAAATGGACAACATGTGCTGAGTTATCATCCGAGACTACTATAACATGAAATATATGGCAGAATGCGGGTAAAACAGAGCCGGAGACATACAATTCTCCCCGAAGGAGTTCAGTCACAAATTAACACATTTTTTTAACAGCTGTCATCAGCATGTTCTCTGGAATGGTGGCCGAAGCATGAAGGGGCAAACGAATGTACAGCATGTATATCTGGCATGTAAATAACTTGCAATGCCGCCTACAGAAGTCCCATGTGAATACCTGGTCTCACTTTCTGGTGATATCGTAAGTAAGAAGTGGGCAGCATTATCTCTTGTAAATGTAAACAAACTTGTTTGTCTTAGCGACTGGCTGAACGAGAAGTAGGACCAAGTGGACTTGTAGACTGTAAAGTTTTGCATTGCTTTGTTTTTGAGTGCAGTTATGTAACAAAACAATTCTACATTTGTAAGTTTCATTTTCATGATAAAGAGATACAGTACTTGTATGAGGTGAACTGAAAAATACTATTTCTTTTATCATTTTTACAGTGCAAATATTTGTAATCAAAAATAAAGTGAGCAGTGTACACTGTGTTCTGTGTTGTAATTGAAATCAATATATTTGAAAATGGAGAAAAACATCCAAAATATTTAATAAATTTCAATTGGTATTTAATAACAGTGTGATTAAAGCTGTGATTAATTTTTTGAGTTAATCACGTGAGCTAACTGAGATTAATCAACAGCCCTAATTACAAAAGATGAATATAAACAAATAACACAAATATGCAGGGACAAAATTAGAAAGGCCAAGGCACAAAATGAGATTAAACTAGCTAGACACAAAGGGTAACAAGAAAACATTTTACAAATACATTAGAAGCAAGAGGAAGATCAAGGACAGGGTAGCCCCATTACTCAATGAGGGGGGAAAAAACAACAGAAAATGTGGAAATGGCAGAAGTGCTAAATTACTCTTTTGTTTCAGTTTTCACCAAAAAGTAAGTAGCAATTGGACATCTAACATAGTGAAAGTCAGCGAAAATGAGGTTGGATCAGAGGCTAAAATAGGGAAAAAACAAGTTAAAAATTAGACAATTTAGATATCGTCAAGTCACCAGGGCCTGATGAAATACATCCTAGAATACTCAAGGAGCTGACTGAAGAGATTTGAGTCATTAACGATTATCTTCAAAAACTCATGGAAGACGGGAGAGATTCCAGAGGACTAGAAGAGGGCAAATATAGTGCCAATGTATAAAAAGGGAAATAAGGAAAACCTGGGGAATTACAGACCAGTCAGTAACTTAACCTCAGTACCCAGAAAGATAATGGAACAAATAATTAAGCAATCAAAATTTGTGAACATCTAGATGATAATAAGGTGATAAGTAACAGTCAGCATGGATTTGTCAAAAACAATTCATGTCAAAGCAACCTAATAGCTTTCTTTGACCAACTAACAAGCCTTGTGGATAGGAGGGAAGTGGTAGATGTGATGTATCTTGAGTTTAGTAAGGCTTCTGATACTGTCTTGCCTGATCTTCTCATACACAAACTAGGGAAATAGGTGGGTGCATAACTAGTTGGAAAACCATTCCCAGAGAATAGTTATCAGTGATTCACAGTCAAGCTTGAAAGGCATATCAAGAGGGGTCCCACAGAGATCAGTTCTGGGTTGGTTCTGTTCAATATCTTCTTCAATGATTTAGATAATGGCATAGAGTACACTTATAAAGTTTACGGGCAATACCAAGGTGAAAGGGGTTGCAAGAACTTTGGAGGATAGGATTACAATTCAAAATGATCTGGTCAAACTGGAGAAATGATCTGAAGTAAATAGGATGAAATTCAATAAGAAGAAATGCAAAGTACTCGACTTCAGAAGGAACAATCAGTTGCACACATACAAAATGGGAAATGACTGCCTAGGAAGGAGTGTATCTGGCCATTATAGTGAATCACAAACTAAACATGAGTCAACAATGTAACACTGTTACAAAAAAAGCAAACATCATTCTGGGATTTATTAGCAGGAGTGTTGCAAGCAAGACATAAGAGGTAATTCTCTATTCCACGCTGATTAGGCCTAAACTGGAGTATTGTGTCCAGTTCTGGGCACCACATGTCAGGAAAGATGTGGACAAATTGGAAAAAGTCCAGAGAAGAGCAACAAAAATGATTAAAGGTAGAGAAAACATGACCTAAGAGGGAAGATTGAAAAAAAATGGATTTGTTTAGTTTGGAGAAGAGAAGACTGACGGGACATGATAACAGTTTTCAAGTATATAAAAGGTTGTTACAAGAAGAAGAAAGAAAAACTGTTCTCTTCAACCTCTGAGGATAGGATAAGAAGCAACAGGGTTAAATTGCAGCAAGGGAGGTTCAGGTTGGACATTAGGAAAACTTCCTATCAGGGTGGTTAAGCACTGGAATAAATGGTCTAGGAGGGTGGTGGAATCTCCATCATTGGAGTTTTAAAGAGCGGGTTAGACAAACACCTATCAAGGATGGCCTGGATAATACTTAGTCCTGCCATGCGTGCAGGTGACTGGACTACATGACCTCTCGAAGTCCCTTCCAGTCCTACGATTCTATGCTCAGTGTGAACAGACTCTTCAGGTAATTTAGCCGTTAAAATCTGTCCCAGTCTCTACACTGAATTTGTGTGAACTGCAATTACCATTTGTAATTTTTCAAAGGTTTATAACTTGGCCAGATTAGAGTGGGTTTTCACAGGGACAATAAAACGCATATCCCTGACACAAAGGGCCTCCCCACACTGCTAATTTGAAATCCCTGCTCCAAAGCATGGGGTGCTAGAGCTCTTTAAAGAAAAGGTCACCAGAATTTATTTTAACATGGGCAAAACAACATTTTTATTTAGTCTTGTTCTCAGAAATGACTAAATCATTTTGGCCGAAGTTTTAAAAAAAAATTCAGCCTGAGGCAGACACCCAGCATGGAAAATTTCAGCCCAAAGAGAAATTCTGGCAAAGTTATAAGCCACTGAAGACAGGGTCTTATAATGGGAAGTGACAAGCAACCATAAGAATAGGCTGCACTATCAGCCCCACCTATAATAAGGAGCCACATCATCTCCCCTACTTTTCTGCACAAATGGGTAGGACAGAGGGCTGTAGTGAGGGAGGTAGAAGAGAAACTCAAGCAGCATTACCCTCCTCCCCTGCTACCAGATCCCACGGAGGTCCCCCATGTAAATGTGTGTGGCTTAGACTCTACTCACTTTGGGGGCAGGACAGAGTCCCATCTTATGCTCCTACTTTGCCCCCAAACTTGCAGTGTTCCCCATTGAAGTGAATGAAGTCTATTACAGCTATCCCACCGATGCTCAATCTGGGCCTGACTCACCACTTTTATGCTGGTGTTACACCGATGATTTCAATGACATGACACTAACCAGCCCCCTATCTCCTCCCTCAGAGGCAGCACACTGAGGTGGCAGCTAACCAATGGCAGCAGGTGTCCTGAAGGAGCAGTAAGTTAGGAGTCTGGAGGACCCCACTCAAATATTGCGGGTCCCCAGCGCGCACACATTCCAAATGCCACAACCTTGTCCAATTGCTGGAGAGAAACCCCCTCTCTGGTACACTCTTGGGAACTCCACAAGTTGTAACTCTCCAAGTGTCCAGAGTACAATACCTGTTCCACGGTGGAGGGGGTGATCAGAGCCTCTGCACACACCCCATTTTGGTGTTACCCATGGAAGTCAGGGGTACGAGACACCCCTGTTGCCGCCACCTCGAACAAGTGACCAAAGCTTCAATTGACATTATTTCTCCAATGTTACAAGATCGAGCAGACAGCCTGGAGTTTAGCTAGTCATAGATGCGGTTCATCCATTTTCCAGATCAAAACTCCTTCTGGATACAATACAGTGGATCAAAGAGACCACTAATGTAACTGACATACGTTAGCAGTCGTAGCAATGTGTGCATGCATGTGTTGATGGGGATTGTGTGAAAATACACTCAGTTCTAAAAAAAGAACAGGAGTACTTGTGGCACCTTAGAGACTAACACATTTATTTGAGCATAAGCTTTCGTGGGCTATGGCCCACTTCATCAGATGCATTGAATGGAACATATAGTAAGAAATATATTTACATACAGAGAACATGAATTTGAATCTACTTCCCCATGTTAAGTATCCTCACACCTTCTTGTCAACTGTCTAAAATGGGCCATCTTGATGATCACTACAAAAGTTTTTTTTTTTCCCTCCTGCTGATACCTCATTTTAATTAATTAGCCTCTTACAGCTGGTTTGCCTACTTCCACCTTTTCATGTTCTCTGTATGTATATATATTTCTTACTATATGTTCCATTGTATGCATCTGATGAAATGAGCCATAGCTCACGAAAGCTTATGCTCAAATAAATGTGTTAGTCTCTAAGGTGCCGCAAGTACTCCTGTTCTTTTTGCGGATACAGACTAACACGGCTAATACTCTGAAAGCTGTCAGTTCTGAAAGCATCAGTGAGCTGCTGGGCTGGACTTCTTGGGCCAAGCTGCCAGAGCATGGTTGGGAAGTCTTAGCTGGAGGAAGTGAATGATCAGGCCATTAAACAGAAATGTTTTATTAGCTCTCTCTAGTGGTACTGCAATCCTGATTGACAGGCACAGATTCACACAAAACTCTGCAGCATTACCTGTTATTCTCCCCCTTTTCACCAAGACAAGCTACAACAAAATCCTAATTAGATCATGCCTATGCTGCCAGAGAAAAGAGTGCAGACCTGTGCCTGTGTGAATGTAATGGGCCCATGAATGACACCACGCTAGTCACAATGGCCCTGGAAGAGCCATTTTAATTACTGAAACGTTATATTGTGTTGCCTGCTGAAAAAAAAAAATCCACAAACTGACTGTAAGAAATCACTCTAATAAAGATCTGTCACCAGCCAGAAAAATTTTATTATACTATGCTAATTTATTTTCTCAGGGAAGGACGAATTGCATTGAATATTCGGCAGCTTTTTGTGGCCCCCTTTTTAGGTGCATACTCAGGGTAGAAGGTATTGAGGGAAGGGTTTAAAACTAGGCAGAATCAACTGGCTAAAATTCCTGATCATGTGGCTTTGAAGAGCAGACCCAGAACTTAGTATGAACTCTCTTTAAATATGGTTAATGTCATCAGCCCTAATTGTTAAATCAGCCAAAAGAGAAAGATGCTGTGTAAAGCAACCAGACAGAACCCATAACTAATACCTCACCAAGTTATTTAGCATGTGACAGAATCCCTTCCACATTTGGGCACACTTTAGAAAGCACAGACTTAAGTTTCATGTATTGACCTAATACAGGACTGACTTTATGCCCTAAGCAAAACAACTGACTTCAGTGGAGTAGAGTGGGAGGTATGAAACCATTAGATTTGGCCAACTAACCTTTGAAAGGAGGAGGCGCATCAGAGAAACCTATCAAACCTATTCCTGTCACTCATTAAAACAGGTTAACCCCAAGGAGGCCATATGTCCGGCTTTCACAACACTGGATTAAATGGAGTTTCCAGATGCCATTTGGCAAAAAGTCCAAGAGCATCTTAACAAAATTTTCTTGTTCCAGCCATTTAATTATAGGCCAACAGCAAAATCTGAGAACTGTGGAAAAATGAGCATTGTCTGCGACATCCAAGTCCAGCTACGTATCCAGGGAAAAGAGCTCTAGAGTTCACTGCTGAGAAGTGATTCTTAAATGTTTCACAACTGAATGGTCTTAAAACAAAAGCTCTGAATTAAGAAATTCAGAACCCAGTATGTCTTGTTGAAAAGTAGCATAGCCTATTATCTCTGCTGAGTGATGGAAGATGGTTCAGTGGTGAGGGGGTAGCCTGGGACTTGGGAGACCCAGTATAAATTGCCTGCTCTGATACTGATTCCAAGTGACCTTGGGCAAGTCATTAGACTCTCCGTGCCTACGTGCCCCCATCTGCACAATGGAGAGAACAGCACTTTCCCTACCACACAGGGGTGCTATGAGGATAAATACATTGAAGACTGTGGGTAGTCTACACTGGCAAAGTTACAGCGCCACTCAGAGAGCGCTGAAGGGAAATCATTGTTGTTTGTTCATATTGTCAGCTGCCAGCGCAATAACGTGTTCACACTTGCAGCGGTATTGGGAGCGGTGTACTATGGGCAGTTATCCCACAGAGCACCTCTTCCTGTTCTGCTGCTAAGAGTTGTGGGAAGGTGGAGGGGGTCACGGGGCATTCTGGGTCCTATCCCAATGCCCTGTGATGCATTGCTTCGCATCCCAGCAATCCCTGTGCTCCCATCCACATTTGGCGCCATCTTTAACTGTTTGTGTACTGCACGCTCTGCCTCCTCAGTCTGCAGGAATGGATCCCGCACTGTTGACCAGTATCGTTCTGACTAACACATCTTGAGTGGCAGTGGAGTTATTCCTTAAACTACAAAGGCAAGAGGAGTGCAACGTTGATCTCGCCACACATAGTAGCTACGACATAAGATTGCTTGTGGCATTCACAGAGGTGCTGACCATGGTGGAATGCCGCTTTTGGGCTCAGGAAACAAGCATTGAGTGGTTGGATCACATCATCGTGCACGTCTGGGATGACGAGCAGTGGTTGCAGAACTTTCTGATGAAGAAAGCCACATTTATGGGACTCTGATGAGCTCGCTCCAGCCCTGTGGCACAAGCAAATGAGAATGAGAGCTGCCCTGCCTTTGGAGAGGCGCGTGGCGATTGCACTGTGGAAGCTGGCTACCCTAGACTGCTACCGATCGGTCGCTAACCAGTTCGGAGTGGGAAAGTTGACCATTGGACTCGTGTTGATGGAAGACTGCAGGGCCATTAATCACATCCTGCTCCGAAAGACCGTGACTCTGAGCAACATTCATGACATTGTGGATGGCTTTACACAAATGGGATTCCGTAACTGCAGAGGGGCGATAGATGGCACGCGTATTCCAATTCTGGCACCAGACCACCTAGCCACATTAATCAGCAGGGGTATTTCTCTATGGTTCTCCAGGCGCCGGTGGATCACCATGGGCATTTCACAGATATTAACACAGGCTGGTCCGGAAAGGTTGCATAACGCACATATCTTTTGGAACGCTGGCCTGTTCAGGAAGCTGCAAGCAGGAACTTTCTTCCCAGGCCAGAATATCACCATAGGGGAAGTCAAAATGCCCACTGTGATCCTGGGAGACCCCACTTATCCCTTAATGCTGTGGCTTATGAAGCCATCCATGGGGCACCTTGACAGAATCAAGGAGCGGTTCAACAACAGGCTGAGCAAGTGCAGAATGACTATTGAGTGTGCTTTTGGCCCATTAAAGGTCCGCTGGTGCTGCCTATATGGGAGGCTGGACCTGGCCATTGACAATATTCCTATGCTTATAGCTGCAGGCTGTATGCTCCATAATATTTATGAAGGGAATGGTGAAAGCTTCACTCAGGGGTGGACCACTGAGGCTCAGCGCCTGGAGGCTGAATTTGAAGAGACCAGGGCTATTAGAGGGGTGCAGCGTGGGGCCATAAGCATCAGGGATGCCTTGAGGCAGCAATTTGAAGGTGAAAGCCACTAATATTTGTTGCTATGCTCAGGAGTGCAGAGCTTGTAATGCTAGAAGGTGATTGTGATTGGTGCAGATAATGCACTATGAAGGTTTAAGAAAATTACGTGTTGCTTTGCAGGGCTCTGTTTGCTTTCAATTAATAGAATAAAAATGGCTTTCAAATCAAAACAATTATTTTATTAAAAAACAAGTGTGTCCACTTTGCGCTCCATAACATTTAAGAGCCACTCCGTGGCTTCATTCTGGCATGCTGCGTTCTCCTTTCGGTCCCTCTTTTCGCTGTCCTGCCACTCCTTCAATTCCTGTTTTTCGGCTGCGGAGTGCATCATGACCTCAAGCAGAAAGTCGTCCCTAATTCTTCGTGGCCGCTTTCTAATTCTGTGCAGCCGTTCAGCCGGCGATAACAAAGAGGGAGGCTGGATTCCCAAGGTCATATCTGTGAAGCCAAAACAAAACATTTTACAGAAGCAGTATTGTTTGCAACACACAGGCCACTGATTCAGTGATTTTAAACACAGCCACTATTCACATACCTGTCACTAACTGGCTGACCCCAAGCAAGCACACATGAGCCACAAGGCCCCCAAAATGGTGAGTAGCCACAGGGGCAGGGGAAATCTGTTTCCAGACCTTACTGTACACTGGGCACATGGCTCTTGGGGAGAGCCAGCACTGTAGGGGGGGGACAGGATGTGATCATTATGGAAGATATCTCGCTGCTGAGGGTGAGCAGGGAATCAAGGGAGGGTCTTTTCCAAGACTGTGGTTTCTGCCCTGTTATGCGGCTCGCCTGTGTGCAGCAATGGTCCCCCACCCCCAGAGACAGCAGAGTGGCGTGGGAAAATTCCCTTAATGGGGCAAGAAACAAAGCAGCTCTGCCAAAGAACCTACAGCAGTGGGTTGCCCAGTATCAACATGAGCGTTTCCTGGAGATCTCCGAGGCAGATTCCTGTAAGTGAGGAAGTCAATCAACAGCCTATTCCACTGCTCAGACTAGGCATGTGGTGGTACATTTGTCATACAGACACAAGCCTACTTTCTGCAACCGTCCTGTCCCCAACAACTCGCTTCAGTGATTCACAAAATCAAAGCCACTTACCAAGGGCCTCCTCTCCTGTTTGCGCTTCGCCAAGATCTGACAGTTGTAACTGGCTAGCCTCCTCCAAGGTAGAGAAGAGCTCTTGGCTGCATGTCTCTCTGGCCTCCGAGTCGTCCTCTGCCTCTGAGTCCCCCTCCCTCTCCACAGCCTCGTCCAAGATTTCCTTCTCCTGGCTCAGTCCACTCTCGACTGGCATGTGAGCCAATGAAGTATCCACAGAGGACTTCACAGTGGAGGTGGAGTCGCCACCAAGTATCGCGTCCAGCTCTTTGTAGAACCAGCAGTTCGTAGGAGCAGCACTGGAGCGGCGGTTTGCTTCCCGTGCCTTGTGGTAGGTGTTCCGCAGCTCCTTCACTGTGACCCTGCACTGCAGTGTGTCCCGGTCATGGCCCCTTTCTGTGATGCATCATGAAATCTGTCCTTAGGTATCATAATTCCTATGGCTGGAGCACAGTTGGGACTGGACAGCCTCCTCTCCACAAATGCTGATGAGGTCCAGCAGCTCAGCATTGCTCCAAGCGGAGAATCGCCTGTTTGGAGCAGGCATGGCAACCTGGAAAGATGCACTGAGACCAGTGCACGTGTCATCAAGCAAACAGGAAGGGGACTTTCAAAATTCCCAAGGAATTTACGGGGTGGGGATGACAGTTGGTCACCTGAGGACAAGGCAATAGAGTTCAAACCAATGACCAGAGAGGCAAGAACAGGCATTGTGGGACACCTCCCAGAGGCCAATCGCAGCGCTGTAAATCGACCATGGTGTCTACACTGACACCGTGGTGCTGTAGCCCTGGCGCAGAAAGCTGTTCGCCTCTCGTCGGGGTAGTTTTTTTTATAGCACTGCAACTGTGCAGTTTCTGCGCACTAAGTGGCTTGGCAGTGTGTACCCCTCAGGAGTTACAACGCAGAAAGTTGCTTTACTGCGCAGAAACTTGCCAGTGTAGACAAGGCCTGTGTGGCGCTCGGATACTATAGTAATGGAGAGACCATAAGTACCTAAAATAGATCAGCCCAAGATAGATTTGAAAACCCCAATCTGATCCTGCTGTAATATTTTTAAACACCAGAAAGACTAAACAACAATTTACCATCATGCAAAAGGACAGTCAACAAAAAATTCAAAAGAACCAATGTATTCACAAATATTGGCTAAATACACAGAGTAATCTGGCACCAAGCACAATAATGCCTGAGCAAATCTACAGCCACTTTCATTTGAGGATTACAAAAGTATTTTACAAAAATTACTTCACAAGCCTCACAGTTCCCCCTTGTGATAAGTGAGCATTACACCCATTTTACAGACTGGGAAAGTGGTTCAGAAGCTAAATGATCTACAAAGGTCACAAACTGAGTCAAAGCTATAACAGAATTCAAGAGCTCTGACTTTCAAGTCTGAGCTCCACTCCACAGAAAATGCTCCCCTTCCAGTTGGCTCTGAGAGCCGTCATCCCACCAAGCAGAGGTATCCATTTCTAAAACTAATAAAACAGTAGGACAAAAAACATGAGAAGCAAGGGAGGAGTTCCCCAAAATGGCTAAGGATAGGCCAAAATATTTCATATCAGTACTGAAAATGGGTGAAGTTCATATCCCAATATTAAACTAGTATTACAGCTGGTCTGACCATCTGAATGGACTCCACTAATGGCGGTTTTATGCTCGGTATGGCAGCCTCAGGGAAACAAAGGGTGAGCGCCTCAGCTAGTATAAATGAGTGTAGCTCCCTGGACGTTACTGGAACTATGCTGTTGGGTAGAAAACGGAAGCTGGCTCAAGTTTTTAATTCAAAGTTTTCTTCTTGACTAGCTCTTCCGTTTTCCACATGCTTCTCACCACGTGTGCTGGATTATGCACAAGATGCCCTGAGCAAGATGTGCTCTTGGTAGGAAAGGTTCTGGGAATGCAATTTTCACCGTCAGGAAGCTATCCCTGTTGTGCAGTTGGTGTATTCTAAACTCCCATCTCATTTACACATTTACTGCGACTCCCAGGGACCAGACACAGCTGATGCCCCAGGATCAGAGCTATGCTGAAAAGTGAGTGGAGAAAAAAAAGCAATTCTCCCCAGATATGTTTTGAAATGGCTCCCTAAGAGAATAATGCCATCATGTCCCTAGCTAACAGTGTTGTCCCCAGTTGTCAGCGCCAAGGAGCTGGCAGCCTGACGCCAGGGGCTCCTTGCTAGCTAACCAGTACATCACAATTAGTCTTTCATATCACATGAGCCCTGTTACAGCATGACAAAACATGGCATGAAAAGACTGGAAGACAATCGAAAGCCCAGAAAAATGCTGAAAAAAAACCCCAGTCAGTTTTGCTTTGACTTACACTGCATGTGAAGAAGAGCTTTAAAAACTGCTTTCTGTACATAATCATTAACATGGGATTTGTAGTATTCAGTATTTGGAGCATGCAGCAAATACTGTGAGAGCATTATTGATCATACAGATCACGGACCAAATTCTACTGGCTACACACCAGGGCAGGCTCCAACGAAGTCTGACCCAAGTCATCCAAAATTTTAGTGTAGTTTAAACGAATAATTGACACCAATTTGCTTGTCCAGAAGTTATCCCTATTCTGAATGCTTTTTAAGGGAATGTATCAAGGATGAGATGTGCACACATGGAATTTTTTCTGGACTCCAGGGCCCTGGATCTTTATTATGCAGGAATCTCAGCTTTAAATACATAAAAAGGTTTCTCATTCTCATGATTGTGCAGAAAGCCTTGAAAATAGTAGCCCCAGAAGACAAATAAAAAGAAATCCAAATTTATTAATTTAAAAATCTCATGGTATCTAAAAACTAATATCACTATCTTGGGGGCCTGGCTCACATTTGAATACCTCAAGGTTGGCAAAACAAACTCCAGTAGTAAAATTCTACTACCAACAACATTTTGTCAAAAACAGAAATATAATTAATTTGGTACGTGAATTTGAATATCATGTACTGAACATGCGCTGTAACCTTGAAGAAATATCCTTACTAACTTACTGCACAAAAAGGCTGGGCTTTTTAGGCCTAAATTTTAATTTTTAATCCTGCAAGCATGTTTGCACATAACACCCAAAACCCCCTTTGGTTTATTACAGTTTTAAATCTTTCTTCCAGGTCTGGCCTTGCAACCACTTGTCTTGGTAAAATAGGTCACTTAAAAAAGGAAAGCTCAATAAAATGAATTACAAAGACAACAAGATTAAACTGATTGTACTGTTTTTGTACAGTGCAGCTTAGTTCTGCAAATATGCTGCTGGCTGTGGTTTGGCATTTAACAGCATGCGATCAGTGAGAAGGAGGAAATTTTATTCTCATTAACTGTTGCAGATTTACTGCAGTGAAAAAGGGCTATGTAACCTGAGTAGTGACAGAAAAGAGAGATCAAAGCCACAGTCTGGAAACTAAATAAACCTTCTGGCTACTTCCTGCTAGGAAAATTCACTCTGGCAATGTAAAACAGAGTCCAGTTAAGAACTACTCTCAGTTTTATGAGCTGTCACAGCAGCTCGAGTGGTTTGGACTAGTCAAGTTTAGAACATTATATTTCCTTGTTTTTGTCTCAGATACTTCTGTAAGCAGTTTGACTTTTTTTTTTTTAAAGGAGAAAAATAAAACTAAGAAATTCTTTTCTTTTGGTGAAAATGAAGGTCAGAGCTAAACTTATTAAAACCAGGCAGGTCTTCATTTGCACATTCCAGTTTTATTTACTACATTTTAATATTTTACTTGGAGATTTATAGGCAATGTACATTTGCTTTAATAACTCTTCCACATTCTGTTCACTTATTGTTTAATGTAAGTGCAAATCAGTTTACAGAACCCAGATGGCTTGTAACCCAGGAGCCAGTCTATTCCTTGCAGCACATCTGGAAGGGCTATGAACAGCAGACAGAACGTGGGAATTAATTAATGCTACATTTCAAAAGAGACAGACCCAGATTTGGGGAGGTCTGTAAAACATTCCAAGGGACTTGATCTTACTGCTACAGTTTTCTGATATTCTTTTAAATTATTAATAGCCAACTAAATCTTATTGGTTAAGTCAGTCAGAATGCAGGTGGAATACAGTAGACTAAGAAGTAACTGAAAACAGTTAAAGAGTCACCACAAGTCATAACTGGCCCAAACAATCCATTGATCTAAGAGCTGAAATGGATTAAAAGCTCAATGCCAAGTCTCTTCCCAAATGGAATCTGCATCTCGCTGAAAAGATTACAAATTACAATATTCATGACCAAGCTATTTCATTTATTACAATGCTACTCAAATTATTCAGAGTAATAAACAAAACACATAAAACAACTGCAATATGACCCCGTACGATTATGGGCCACAAAGTGTGGTCCAGCAGATAGGGCACTGAACTAGGCGTCAGGAGTCCTGGGTTGTATTCCAGGCCCCACCACACAGCCTTGGATCAGTTACTTCACTTCTCTTTCCCTCTTTCCCCTTCCACCTTTTGTCTGCCTCGCTCTAGACAATCAGCTCTTAGGTGCAAGGACTGTGTAATAAGGTGGCACCTGTGCTTTTGAGGTCAGACTAGATGATCTAATGGGCCCTTCTGACCTTTCCTAAGTGCTTGTCTACACAGGAAATATCACTGCATTAGGACACCACTGAGTTGGTT
Organism: Trachemys scripta elegans; assembly: GCF_013100865.1. Taxonomy (NCBI): domain Eukaryota; kingdom Metazoa; phylum Chordata; order Testudines; family Emydidae; genus Trachemys; species Trachemys scripta. The sequence goes on along the minus strand of NC_048305.1, from coordinate 46,744,223 downwards.
CTTTCTTGTTTGGATAGCACCAAACTAGAGTCAGTACTGGGGACCTGATCCTGCAACGAGCTCTGTATGGTCAGACCCCTGTGCCCTTGGGGATCCCCACTGACTCATGCAAAGATTCTTGTAGGATCAGGGATCTGGTCTTTAAAAGGCTGTAAAAACATCCACACTGTAATAACATGGCTTGGTCCTATCCATACAGGTGAGATCAAACTGTGTTATAACATGATCAGGGCACTATTGCCAATTTCTATCAATGACTAAATTTAGCTTCATAGACAGGCTCTAAAATCTAAATCAGAAGCCTACTACATTGACAATATAACAAGATCACACTACATGCCACATCTGAAAGATCACCTTCATAAATCCAAGATAGCCTGAATTGTCACACTGAGTACAATTCAATATCCACTGAAATCAACGGGAGTCTTTCCATTAACCTTTCATGAGACACGCTCAGAATCCCAACAATGGACCAAGTTTCTTGCTGGTGCTTCTAGGAACAGGCTAGCTGTTAATGTCACAAATTTACAATATCCAGTCAGACCTAAGGAAATATGAAAATGTGTCAAACTTGGTGCGGGCTCGTGATCCCACTCAGCCGATCTTATACTAGAATATGTTAAATATATATTTGACTTTAGTGTTAACACTAGAGTATTTTTCCAGGATAAATACCTTTTACTCCAGAAACTTCACTGGTTCTGGGCCTCTCTTTAAGGCCTTTTTCTTGTTCGTTTGAGTGGGATTTACAATTTGCTAATGCTGATGTGTGATAAACTAATAAAACCTGGCTACAACGTTATGGGCCCAATTTACTAATAAAACCTAATTCAGTTCTCCTTGGGAACTGCAAATTGAATAGTGTCCAAATGTAGAAACTGAATATCACTCTGCTGAATGCATTTCAAGGGCAAAGAGGTGTCACTTGTTAATCAAGTTTAAATGAAGCAAAAAAGGTAACATGGAAATGTAAAAAACAACAACCACCACCATGGTAAAGTAATATAATTAATATAGCTTTACTTTATTCTATCCAAGGACAATTTTTTTAAGACCATTAATACATGCAGCCCTACACCCAACCTGCAAGGCAGGTAAGCATTAGCCCTACTTTACAAATGGGGAAACAAAAGGCACAGAGAGCGCATGTGACTTGCCTCAGAGCCTACAGATTCACTGTGTTGTCTCCTCCTGACTCCCAGTCTTATGACTACAGTATAAGACCATCTACCACCCCATTTTACAGCTATGCATCATCCCTCTTTCTCATGTGGTCTCATCCCTCTTTCTCATGTGGTAAAGGAGGCTTTAGTTAATGACGTAACTACTCTACATGCAAGATTTCCACAATGTCCACAGCAGCAGCATAGGAACAGAGGCCATTTTTATATTTACTTTCTATTTACATGCAGATTTTAGCAATTTATAACAATCTACCCTCTTTAGAAATTCAGGGAGGGATTTTCATAAATGCTCAGTGTTGGCTTAACTCCGCTTCCACTGAAATCAACTGAAGTTTTATCACTGACTTCAATGGGAGCAGTTTGAGGTCAGTGCACAGTGCTTTTCAAAATCTTAGTGCCTTGGCATTATTTCATAGATCTTAAGGCCAGAAGGGACCATTAGATCATCTAGGCTGACCTCCAAAACACAGGCCAAAGAACCTCACCCAGTAATTATGAGACCACCCTACCCCCAAAGAAAAGAAAATGCATGCCTGATCTTAGTACAACCGCTTGCATCCACAATCATGGCTACTGTTATTCCTAATGGGCAACAAGTACATCAGACTATCGCTGGTGCAGATCCGGCTTTAAGTCTGGCTTTGACCACAAGTGCTTGTTAATTTTAGGAGGTCTCCAATACACAAGTCCATGTCACCAAACCACATCCAACGGGGCAGCCTCTGCTTAGGAAGGCTGCCAGTCAGGCCTGCAAGTACACTGGCTAAGCTGGGTGTGGCAGCTTGCTTTGCCTGCCCATACTAAACCAATGTATTAGCCCGTCACTTTCAGAAGTAACCTGTAACCTTCCGGTCAGTTGCTGAATTGACAGGAAGAAGACCCCAAGGAAAAAAAAAATCAAACTCAAAAACCAGAATATGACTGAAAAGTCAGTGTGTCAATAGATTAGGCTTTACACACAAAAGATAAAACCATTTTAGAATGATCCCCTTCTGGCCTCCAGGGGTGTGGCTCCCCTGCTTCAGAAACTGATTCTGCAGGACAGAGACTGAAGCAGAGCTCCTCCTTAGAGGCCAAATCCACACTATAGTGCAGTGTAAATGTATGGTGCAAGGATGGTGTGACTGTCCTGCATAAGTCTAACTGAAACAAAAGAATATAGCTACAACTGCCAGGGTTAAAAGGAATTAAATGTGGGGAATATTTGTGTATGCACATGTAGGGATGTACTATTTAGTTATAATCATTTTCAAAGCACTTTTACAGACGTTTAATAAGTGACTTTTTACTACACACCCTTAAAAAAGGAAGCAGAGTTTAAGGGTATGTCTATACTACGGAGACTACACCAGCATAGCTATGTCACCGTAGCTATGCTGGCACAACCGTGTAATGTGGACACAACCTATGTCAACAGAAGGGGTTTTTCCCTCTGTGTAGAACGCCACCTCCCATCTACCTTGATGGAAGAATTCTTCAGTATCATAGCTGCGTCTACTCTGAGGGTTAAGTTGGAATAGCTATATTGTTAGCGGTGTGGATTTTTCACATCCCTGACCCATGTAGCTATGTCAACCTAACTTAAGTGTAAACCAGGCCCGAGCGATGTCAGTGCTGAGTGGAAGAGTTTCTGGTTCCCAGACTTCCACATGATCCACCAGAGCAAGGGAAAAAACAGAGCTATAATTCCCTGGCTTTAAATCTAGGCAATTGTCCCACTTAGGTATTGGGATAGATGGCCACCTCATGAAACTACATTTGTTTGACCCTCACTGCTTTGTGGGAAGAGGCTACAGTTAGACCTCTGTTAAAAGGACATGTTAGTGCACATACAGGATCAACATTATACAGAAATCCTTGTCTCAATGAAAAAGAAAGGGAAGGCTGTGCACTGCCAGCTCTACTACATTCTGTCCAGGGTTACAGGAGCTTGTATTTGAGAAAGGGGTATTTCAAAGTTTTTCTGAAAGAAAAATTGAAAGCTTGGGCTACTTTCAGCATTCCTAGTTATTTGTCTAACATTACAGATAGCTTAGTCAGAATTCCCAGTTTCTCAATATTTACAAGCATCTGGCACTTACTAAACACTAAGTCTGTGCTATTACCTAAGCTTCATCAGGATAAGTTAAAAAGTTGTCTTTTCCTGCAGGGAAAAAAGAATCCCGTGGACGTCTCAATTATAAGATATTTAGCTATGACAATTTTGCCTGGAACCGGAAAGTCATTAATCTCTGGTGTGTTATTAACATATGAATGCAGATAAATGAACAAATGGCATATAATCCTGAACATATCTTCCAGATGTCTTCTCTCTCCTTCAACTGAGACACTGCATTGTCACCATATTAGTCAAAGGTGAGTTTTTTTGTTTTTTGCTGCTGCAATAAGCTCTTAATACAGAGTGAAAGTTTTATTAGAACCAAGAGTCCTGAATTTAGATTTAACATGAAAATTTCCAGTTTCTGCCTAATGCTCATCAGTTTCTGGAAGATGGTATTGAGATTCAAAGCTGGAAATCTAAAATCATAAAAGGGGAGATTACTTACCCATAACTGGAGGTTATTAAAAATGTTTGGCCCCTATCTGTATTCCGCTATGGGTTACGTATGCACACTATGCACCCGGAGCCGGAGAATTTGAAAGTAGTGTCCACTGGTCTGCCCATGTTCACCTTGTACTTTCTACAAAGGGGATAAGGGTGGGACAGATCAACCGCCTCTCCAGTTCCTTCTCCACCACGATTCAAGAGGCGATCCAAAGCAGAGGAGGAGGAGGGCAGGTAGTGACATACAGATAGGGACCACGCATCTCAAAGAATCTCCAGTTACTGGTGACTAACCTCCCCTTCTTCGAGTGATGATCCCTATTGTATTCCACTGTGGGTAATCAAGCAGTAGTTTAACAGTAGGATGCGAGGATATAGATGATAGGGCTGAGCGAAGGACAGCTGTTCCAAAGGCGGCATCAGCAGAGGAGTCTTAGACTATGGCATAGTGTCTCGCAAAGGTGTGAATGGGGACCCACATGGCTGTTTTATAGATATCAAGGAGGGATATCTCCTGAAGCAATGCCATAGTGACTGCTTGTGCTCTCATAGAGTGAGCTCTTACTCTGGGGGGAGGATGACACAAGGGGGAAGGTTCAATAGCTGATAGAGTAGACTGCAGCCAGAGATCCATTTGGAGATCCTCTGGGTAGAGGTTGCTTTTCCCCTGATTCTTTCTGTTACAGTGATGAATAGTTTCTGGGACTTCCTGATTGGTCTTGTTTTGTGTAGGTTAAAGGCCAAAGCCTGCCAGACATCAAGGGCATGGTGTCTGTTGCTCTGAGGAAGTGGGAGATTTAGGAAAGAACACAGATAAGTGAATTGATTGGTTCAAGTGAGATTCCAAAAGAACCTTGGGGGTGAATTCAGGGTGTAATCATAACAAAATTTTATCTTTATGGAATACAGTGAAAGGAGGATCTGCCATCATCGATCAAAGCTCATCAACCCTTCTGGTTGAGGTGATGGCTTCATGGAGAGAAGGGACATGGAGCAGGAAGCTAGAGGTTCAAAGGATGGTCTTGTGAATGCTGAGAGAACAAGATTCAAGTCCCACTGAGGGGCAGGCTTGTGAATAGGTGGAAAGGTTCTAATTAGGCCTTTCCAAAATCTGGTGATCAGTGGGTGAGTGAAGACTGGGTAACCCTGGGAAGGAGGATGGCATGCACTAATCACTGCCAGGTGGATTCATAAGGAGCTGATGAATAGGCCTGATGTCTTTAGAGAAAGGATATAATCTAAAATGAGAGGGATCTCTGCATTTTCTGGGGGGAAAAAATGGTCCTTAGATGCTCCCAAGAAGAAAAATATCTTCACTTTGCCAGGTAACACTGTCTAGTGGAATCCTTCATTCTATTAGAAAGTACGTCTCGTCGGCTGTGGAACATGAGTGTTCTAAGGATAACGCCCATCCAAAAACCAAGCCCTGAGGTGAAGTTAATAAGGATCGGGGTGCTTGATTTGCCATGGGTCAGAAACTCAGAAAATGTTGGGGGGGGCATGCACAGGAGATTCAGGAACCAAAACTGTCTGGGCCAGTAAGGGGCAATCAGGATAATCCATTCCCTGTCCTGATGGATTTTACATAGAACTCTTGTCAGAAGCAATAGTGGAGAGAATGCATGGTTCAGGTGATCTGACCAAGGAAGAAGTAGAGCATAACCTTGGGAGTGGTAACCTAGGACTCCTCTTGAGCAGTATGTGATACATTTTCTGTTTGTTATGGAGGAGAATCCCTGGTTGGGGTTCCCCATAGATTAAAGATATTGCATAGTACCGAGTCATGGATTTCCCACTCCTGGTTGGCTGAAAAATGCCTGCTGAAGGAGTCTGAGTGTATTTCATTTTCTGGGAAGGTAGGTGGTCGATAGGTTGATTTGGTTGCTGATGCACCAGTTCCACAAGCTAACTGCTTCTGCACACAGGGAGACAGATCTCACTCCTCCCTGCTTGTTGAGTAGAAAATGGTTGGCATGTTGTTCGACAGTATCAGGACGTGGTGAGCACACATGAACGGAAGAAAAGCCTTGCATGCCTTCTGGATTGCCTGTAACTCCAGAATGCTGATGTGCATCCTGGACTCTCAGGGTATCCAGGTGCCATGTATTGTATGGCTGAGCATGTAGGCTCCCCAACTGAAAAGAGATGTGCCTGTGGTAACGGTGCTGTCTGGACAGGAGGGAAGACAGGAGATGCCCACACATACCTGTCGAGGATTTGTTCACCACAATAGGGAAGAAACCACCTTGGCAGGAATTGTTACCATGAAGTTCATCGGGTGGTAGTTTGGAGGGTATAATGACTGAAGCCATGCTTGAAGGCAATGACGATGGACTCTTGTGAATGGAGAGACATGAGTGCATGAGGTCATATGACATAGGAGAGAGAGGCATGTCTTGACCAGTACTTGAGGGCTGTTTGTGATCTGGGCTATAATATTGTTCATGGTCTGAAATCTGTCTGTGGGCACATATACCCTTGCAGGGACCAAATCCAGGGTGGTCCCGATGAAGTCCAGGGACTGTGGGGGTGAGAACAGATTTTTCAGCATTTAGACTGACCCCTCCCAGGGAAGAGAGGAAGTGTAGCATCATTAGAGTTGATGCATGGGCCTTCTGGCATGACTAAGCAACAAGGAGCCAATCGTCAAGGCAGGGGAATACAAAGAGATTGAGGTGTCTGGCATGAGTGGCCACTATCGAGAATACTTTGGTGAAGACTCTGGAGGTGGTTGCCATGCCGAAAGGGAGTATTCTGTACTGAAAATTATTGGAGCCCACCAGGCATCTGACGAGGCATCTGTGAGCAGGATGAATATCTACATGAAAGTATCCAGAGCTGTAAAGTATCAGAGGGGTAGCCATGTTAGTCTGAATCTGTAAAAAGCAACAGAGGGTCCTGTGGCATCTGAAGAAGTGAGGTTCTTACCCACGAAAGCTTATGCTCCCAATACTTCTGTTAGTCTCAAAGGTGCCACAGGACCCCCTGTTGCTTTTTACAGAGCTGTAAAGTACGTGTCCTTTTCTAGGGAGGGTATTATAGAGGCCAATGTAACCATATGAAACTTGAATTTGCAAATTGGTTGAGGTGGTGGAGGTTGAGAATTGGTCTCCCTCTGCCCTTCTTTTTGGGTATAAGGAAATATGTCAAGGAAAAACTGCTCACTTAGTATTGAGGGGGAAGATGTTCTATTGCTCCTTGCTCTAATAGGGAGTCCACCTCTTGTTTGAGAATTGTCTCGTGAGAGTGATCCCCGAAGGGGAAGGGGCTTGTGGAAGAGATATGGATGCAAACTCAATCATATAGCCATAATGGATGATATTCAGCACCCACTAGTCTATTGTTATTGCACTCCAGGTGTTGAGAAAGAATGCTAGATGACATCCAAATAGCATGTGAAGATTGGGCAATGTTGGGCTTAGCGGCTTGCAGCACTCAAGGTCCCACCAAAAATAGTGCCTCACCGGGGGTTGAGATTAGATGCCAAGCCTGTTGCTGAAGGCGCAGGGAAGGGGTCCTTTGAACCTTCTGCCTTGTGTGTGATGGTTCATAGGGCCTCTAATGAAAAAAATGTTGAGCCATGGGTCTAGGTCTAGGCAATTATCAATGGAACTTCCTCGAGGGGACAGGTGTATATATCCCCAGAATGTGAAGGGTAGCCCTAGAGCATGGAGGGAATTGTTCGACTTCTGACTGAATAACTGTGATTCATTAAAGGGGAGGTCCTCCACAGTGTTCTGGATATCTCTAGGGAACCCTGACATATGGAGCCATGACACTCTGCATATAACAGCAGCAGTAGCCATGGCTCTAGACGAAGTGTCAGCAGCATCAACTGTGGATTGGAGAGCAGCCTTTGCTCTTAGTTTGCCTTCATCTCTCAACTGGATACAAGCTTTGTCCTGTTGTGGCAGACTGTTAGTGAAGTCTATAAACTAGGAATAGTTCACAAAGTCCTTCTTGGGTATTAGTGCCTGGTAATTGGCTATTAGCAAGTAAACACCTGTCAAGGATGGTCTAGATAATACAGTAACTCCTCACTTAACGTTGTAGTTATGTTCCTGAAAAATGTGACTTTAAGCGAAATGATGTTAAGCAAATCCAATTTCCCTTAAAAATTAAATGTAAATGAGGGGGTTAGGTTCCAGGGAAATGTTTTTCACCAGACAAAAGACACACACAAAGTTTTAAACAAACAATTTAATACTGGTACACAGTGATTATGATTGTGAAGCTTGACTGAGGTGGAGGAGTCAGAGGATGGGATATTTCCCAGGGAATGCCTTACTGCTAAATGATGAACTAGCAATTGGCTGAGCCCTCAAGGGTTAACTCTCACACTCTACAAGGCAGAAGGAATGGAGGGAGGGGAGATAGCGACACACACCGTGTGTGTGTGTGTGTGTGTGTGTGTGTGTGTGTGTGTGTGTGTGTGAGAGAGAGAGAGAGAGAGAGAGAGATGCACATTTCCCCTTTAAGTACGCTGACCCCACTCTTGAGTACACTGCCTTGTTAATTAGATCAGCTTGCCGAGACTGCAGCTGCTGCCATGAAGCTCCCTCTGTCCTCAGCCCTGTTGTGTGTCCCCCCTGCACTATGGAAGATGGGGTAAGCGGGGTGCAGGAGCAGGGGGAAGGGGGACATACTGACATTAGCCCCCCTCTTCCTCCCTTCCTCCCCACACAGCAAGCAGGAGTCTCGGGGAACAGCTCCAAGGCAGAAGGCAGGAGTAGCACATGGCAGTGGGGGGAAGAACAGCTGAACTGAGGCTGCCTGAATTCATCAGAAGGGAAGGAGACATAGGGGTTACCACTTCATCCAAAGATGAAGATGGCAGTCTTGTTTGTTCCGGCAAAACTGCCAGATCCAGTGTATAGTGACTGCTTTTCCTCCTCTGAAGTAGAGAGCGAAAGAGAGCGAGAGAGAGCGTGTGTGTGTGTGTGTGTGTAAATCTGAGTGCCTCCTTCTAGCGGAGGCAAGGAGTGACTCTCTAGCAGACCTGATCGACTCTGCAGTGGGGTGCTGGTCCCAGGGTCCTTAGTGTGGCCAGTAGGAAGTGTCTGGTGTAGGTCTTTTGGATGGCAGAGGATATGTAGGGTGATTCAGAGTCTTCTGATGAGGAGAAAGTTGATTCCTGTTCCAGGGGTGGTACAGTCGGTGACACTGAAAGGAAGTTGTATTTCAAGAAAGGAAAAGGCAATAAACTACTCTGAGTGGTCGATTCTCCAGATGGTGTTATGACATCTCTGGAAAGGAACGGACCCGATCGAGGGGATTCCAGATCCAGGAGTGCAAAGATGTCCTGTGGAGTGGCATGTGACCCAGTTCTCATCATTGTGAGAGGGGATGTCTCTGCCCAGTCCATCGGAGCCTGAAAGGGTGCTGTTGAAGATGGTGGCGTCTTCATCAGTGACAATGGATCCCAAGGTTTGGGAGGTGTCAACGAGGACAGTACCGACGGGTTGTGTTACAGCACTGATGGAGCCCGATGTTTACATGGACTTTCTTGTCAAGCCTCTTGGGCTTGAGGAGCTGGGCTTGCTCAGAGCCAAATCCGACTTTTTTGCAGTGGATTTCACGGAAGACTTATTCCTATGAGAGTGCTTCCTGTGTTCCCGAGAAGATCCTGCCAGGGGATTTATGGGGGTCGATTCTCTGGCACCAGTGTTGGACTTAGCAGCAGGAGACTCACTCCTTGCTGAATCAGGTCAATGTAGGGGGGGAGGGGGAGAGAGGGGGGAGGGTTCCCTGGCCGGGTCCGATTGAGGCCTCATGACCTTTTCCATGAGGTGTTTTCGAAGTCAGAGTTCCCACCCTTCTCAGGTACAGCTGTGGAACAAACAGCAGATACCTTGCATTGTTGCAATGTGAGCTTCCCCGAGGCAGTACAGTTTGAAGCCTGGAGTCCTGGGCATAGTCCAGTACCCGTACAGGATAGAGGAGAAAGGGTTCCCCCAAAATATTAATCTAGCACTAAAATCTATGAAAAATACTGTAACTATAAACTGTACAAGATACTAAAAACTATTTAAGAAGCTAAATCTTGTCTTAAGGGATGAAGCCGAAGCTACAGACACAGAAAGGTTCCGACCCAGGCCATGCAGCGGCCTGAAGAGGTGGTCAGTCCACCCTACCCTTTATCCTCTCGGTCAGAGACACGAGGTGAGCCAGGGCGTATGCACGGACCAATGGATACTACTTCCAAATTCCCTGGCTCCAGGCACACGGTGCGCTTGGGTAACCCATAGTGGAATACAATAGGGACCAGCACTTGAAGAGGAAAAATCTATTCGCAGCAAATGAAAAAACCTGGATACAAGCTGTTAAAACAACCTCCTTCAGTCATGTATTTTCAGTTGAATGGAAAACACATCCCTGAGATGTTTGCATTCTGGCCCACCAAAACTTGGAGGAAAATGTGCATGCAGCAACTCTAGGTTTGTCACTATTTTATTGTGCTATATTAAAAATATTCCTTAAAAATATGCACCATCCACAAGGACATAATTCCATATATCTGGGTCTCTCTTATTTAATCAAGTCCCTGCCATTTCAGGGGCCTCTGTCTTTGGTGCACCTCAGCCCCTCCTGTTCTCTGCCTGTGGCTCACCATACTTTACTCTTCTGAGGAGTGTAACACTTAGGGCACATCTTCACTACAGAGCTAAATCGACACTGCTGCAATCGATGCAGCAGCATCGATTTAGCAGTCTAGTGAAGACATGCTCAATGGGAGAGCACTCTCCCATCGATTTCTGTACTCCACCTCCCTGAGAAAGAACAGTTACCTGTTCCATAACTGGAGTTCTTCAAAATGTGTTGCTCCTGTCTATTCTGCAGTAGGTGTGCATGCTCACCACGTGCACCGGTGCTGGAAGTTTTTCCCTTAGCAGTACCCGTACTGGGGGAGCACCACGGCGACCCCTGGAGTGGCGCCTGTATATCGCACTTTAAGGGGAGCTATGGGCTCCCCCCACCCTCGGTTCCGTCTTGCCGGACAACTCCGATAGAGGAGAAGGAGGGCGGGGTGTGGAATAGACAGGAGCAACACATCTCGAAGAACGCCAGTTACGGAACAGGTAACTGCCCTTTCTTCTTCGAGTGATTACTCCTGAATATCCCACAGTAGGCGATTCCAAGCAGTATCTGTTGGAGGTGGGTAGGAGTTCACAGTGGTTCGGGACGAAGTACCGCCCTGCCGAACCCGGCGTCATCCCTAGACTGGGAGACGATCACGTAATGCAAAGGGGGGATATGATTACTCTCTTTAAATATATCAGAGGGATAAATACCAGGGAGAGAGAGGAATTATTTCAGCTCAGTACTAATGTGGACACGAGAACGAATGGATATAAAATGGCTGTCGGGAAGTTTAGGCTTGAAATTAGACGAAGGTTTCTAACCGTCAGAGGGGTGAAGTTTTGGAACAGCCTTCCGAGGGAAACAGTGGGGGCGAAAGACCTCTCTGGCTTTAAGATTAAGCTTGATAAGTTTATGGAGGGGATGGTTTGATGGGATAAAGTGATTTTAGTCAACAGGTCAATAACGTGCCATCGCTGGTAATTAGCAACAATGGTCAATGATGGGATATTAAAAGTTACTACAGAGAACTTTTTCCAGAGGGTCTGGCTAGAGAATCTTGCCCGCATGCTCGGTGTTCAGCTGATCGCCATATTTGGGGTCGGGAAGGAATTTTCCTCCAGGGTAGATTGGCAGAGGCCCTGGAGGTTTTTCGCCTTCCTCTGCAGCATGGGGCAGGGGTCACTTGCTGGAGGATTCTCAGCGATTTGAAGTCTTTAAATCATGATTTGGGGACTTCAACAGCTGAGTCAAGGGAGAGAATTCTTCCAGGAGTGGGTGGGTCAGGTTTTGTGGCGCGCATCATGCGGGAGATCAGACTAGATGATCATAATGGTCCCTTCTGACCTTAGAGTCTATGAGACTCTCGCCTTGTCCGCTTTCACCTTTTGAAGGACCTTGGCGATGAAGGGGAACGGGGGAAAAGGCATAGAGGAACTGGCCCGACCAGCTCAGGAGGAATGCGTTGGAGATCGCGCCTTCCCCCACCACTCCCTGGAGCAGAACCGGGGACAACGACGGTTCTGACAGGTTGCAAATAGGTCGATCTAGGGAGCTCCCCACTCTTGGAAGAGCCGGTGAGCAACCTCTGAGTGGAGCGACCACTCATACTGGGGGGGAGAAAACCCTGCTGAGGTGGTCTGCTTGCGTATTGCAGACGCCCGGGAGGTGAGCTGCCCTCAGGGAGATATCGTGGGCTATACAGAACTCCCATACGTTCAGGCCTTCCCGGCAGAGGGCTAGGGAGCGAGTCCCACCTTGCCTGTTGATATAGTACATGGCGGCAGTGTTGTCCATGAGGACTCTGAGCACCTTGCCGTGGAGGTGCGTGAGGAACACCACGCACGCCAACCGAACCACCCTGAGCTCCTTGACGTTTATGTGAAGGAGCACGTCCGGGGCCGACCACATTCCCTGAGTTTGTGGGGATGAGATCCCTTAGGGTCTCGAACCTGTCCAGGGGAAGAGAGGCTGTGGCCCTGGAGGAGTCCAGCAGGGACCCAATGAACTCTATATGCTGAACGGGCCCTAATGTCGATTTGATCTCGTTCATGACCAGGCCTAGATCGGCGCATGTCAAGAGGAGCAGCTCTACGTGGGACTCCACTTCGAAACGCGACTCCCCCTTGAGGTAAGGGGAGGGAAGATTTGTACGCCCTCCCGCCTGAGGTAGGCCGCCACCACAGACATACATTTCGTGAAAACCCTGGGAGCCGTGGATAGGCCAAAGGGGAGGAACGTGAATTGGTAGTGATCCATCCCCACCATGAATCGAAAATATGGACATGAAAGTACGTGTCCTGGAGATCCAGGGCCGCGTACCAGTCCCCTGGGTCCAGGGAGGGAATAATAGAGGCCAGGGACACCACGCGGAACTTGGAACGGGTCAGAAACCTGTTCAGGTCGTGCAGGTCCAGAATGGGCTTGAGACCCCCTTTCACCTTCGGGATCAGGAAGTATCGGGAGTAGAACCTTTGCCCTGGAACTGAACTGGTGCCCTTTCCACCGCCTCTAGGTGGAGCAACCAGTCCACCTCCTGACATAGGAGGCGGATATGGTCCGGGTCCCCCGGGACCATCGGGGATGGCAGGTGATTTGGCGGGGGTGAGGTGAACTGCAACACGTAGCCCTTGGAGATGGTACTGAGGACTCATTGGTCCGAAGTAATGTGGGACCACGCCCTGAGGAAGGCAGACAATTGGTTGCAGAACACAAACTTTATTAATCGGGGAGTCTCCCTGGCAACCGGCCTGGTGCCCCCCTGCCAATAGTCAAAACTGCTTCTTTCCCTGCCTCTTGCCCTTAGAGGGTCCAGGCTATGGGGCCCCATATCTGCTCCTCGCAGGTTGAGCCGCCGGAACAGATTTGGCCTTGTCCTTAGCAGGAGGGACATAGAGGCCCAAGGTCTGCAAGGTGGTGCGGGAATCCTTCATCCCATGCAGCCTGACGTCCATCTGGTCTGCAAAGAGCGCCTTGCCATCGAATGGGAGGTCCTGCATCAGCAATTGTGCCTCCGTCGACAGCCCAGACAACAAGAGCCACGATGCCCTGCGCATGGTGATCGCGGAAGGCATCGAGCGGGCCGCCATGTCTGCCGCATCGGATGTCGCTTGCAGGACTGCTTTTGCCGCCGACGACCCCTCTTCCACCAGGGCCTTGAAGTCCTTTCTGTCCCGGTCTGGGAGGAGGGGCCAAATTTAGGCAGGGACTCCCACAGGTTGAAGTAGTACCTGCTCAGTAGGGCCTGGTGGTTGGCTACGCGAAGCTGGCCAACGAATACAATTTTCTGCCAAAGGAGTCCAGTCTCCTGGCGTCTTTATTTTTTGGGGTGGGCGTGGGCTGGCCCTGACGCTCTCTGTGGTTTACCGATTCCACAATGAACAAGTTGGGTGGCGGGTATGAATACAGGTATTCATGGTCTTTCGCCAGCACAAAGTATTTCCTCTCGGCCTATTTTGAGATTGGGGCCAAGGAGGCGGGGGGTTGGCACAGGGAGTTTGAAATGTTGTCAATACCCTGGTGCAGAGGCAGGACCATGCGACTCGGTGCCGAGGGAGACAGGACGTTAAAGAGGGAATTGGATGGACCCTCCACCTCCTTGGCCTGCAGCTGTAGGCTGGAAGCCACCCGCTTTAGCAGGTCCTGGTGCATCTTGAAGTCCTCCTGCGGGACCGAAGGCGGAGGCGCTGCTATGGTGTCGTCCGGTACCGGGGAGATGGCCCGTACAGAGCCGGGTACCTCAGTCGGTGCAGGGGCATCGATACCGAGGTCAGAGTCCCGGTGCACATCTGCCGACTCGTGGCCCAGCGACTTGTCTTGTGGGCGGCCGGAGGAGGCCGATGGAGCCCAGGATGCTCCGGCGACCGAGCGGGCCTCTGCTTGGGCTGGCACCAATGGCCACGGTGCCCACTGGCACCACGGTCCTTGCCATGGAGTCCTTTGCCATTGGTTCAGCTGAACACGGGATGGCAACATGAGCTCCAGCGGGACAGCACGTGCCGAGGATGGGTGGATGCATGCCGAGGCTGAGGTTGCCGAAGAACGCTCGGTGCCGTGGGAACGGTAGGAGCGGCTTCTGTGGTGTCATCTCCCTCGGGACCGGGATCTCGACAACGACGAACTGTACCCACGCGACGAACACCTTCGGTAGGCATGGCGGCGATGCGAAGCCCGGTGCCTTGACTCCAAGGGGAGTCTCCGGCGTGATGCCTCGACGACCGGGAGCTGGAATGGGAGCAGTGACGTTTGTCCCATCGAGAGTGGCCCCGGTACTCGTATCTAGCAGATGAGTGTTCACGGTGCCTCCCTCGGTGCCTCCGCTCGCTGGCGGGGGTGTGGAGGGTCCCCGCGACTCCCATCCCGACAGCAGCCCTGCCGGTCTGGCCAGCATCGAGGGTGGCCAGGAGCTGTCTGAAGAGCGCGCGCTGCGGGGAATCAATCTTCGGAGTGGGAACTGTGGCTGCTTGGAGAAGTCTGGTGGGCACCCAAAGGGGGCTTGCCCCGCAACCTAGGGCCCGAACCCGATTGTGAGCTCGGGACAGGCAGGGTCATAATGTTCTTCGCAGCCTGCACCGCCTCTGGTGTTGACGGCATCCGTACTGGTGGGGATGCCTGGGTCGACGGTACCGGGCTGCTCTGCTCCACACAAGTCGGAGCCTTAGAGCCCGGGGGGGATTGAGGGCTGCCCAGCGCGGGACCAGCCTCCCCCTTGTCATTATCATGGCGTTGTTGCGAGGCCAAGCCCTTCCCTTGCTTTTTGGAGGGAGAACGGCGCCGACTGGTCGAAGGGGCCTCGCTATGTACCGACGACGCAGCGGCCGGTGCCGAGTCCGATCTGCGCACCGGCGTCAGAGTCAATGCCGACTTCATCAGTAGAGCTCGAAGTCTGAAGTCTCTCTCCTTCTTGGTTCTTGGCTTGAACGACCTACAGATCTTGCAACTGTTGGTTATGTGAGTCTCACCCAGGCAGCGAAGACAGGCAGCGTGAGGGTCGTTCCTGGGCATAGAGTGGTGACCGGAGTCACACGACTTGAAGCCTGGGGCATGCCCCGAGCCTGCTCTAACGACTGAAGAACAATGTACAACGGTACCACTAAGGTCGAGAAGAAGAGCTGCAGCAGAGCTGGAGCACGAAAGTTCCGACTACCTTCACTGGCGGCAAGAAGGAACTGAGGGTGGGGGGAGCCCATAGCTCCCCTATAGCACGATATACAGGCGCCATTCCAGGGGTCGCAGCGATGCTCCCCCAGTACAGGTACTGCTAAGAGAAAAACTTCTGGCACCGATGCACGTGGCGAGCATACACACCTACTGTGGAATACATAGGAGCAATCACTCAAGGAAGTAGTATAAGTTAAGTCATTGGCAGACCATCTCCTGGTCGACATTGCGATAAGTGTTCCCGTAACTGGAGTAGCATAGCTTAGATCGATTTACCTCGGTAGTGTAGACCTGGCCTTAGATTCAATTCTGGTTGTTGGCTTGGTGTGGGGGTGGCTGGGTGGTGCTAATGGCCTGTGGTATGCAGGTCAGATGATCTGGTGGTCTCTTCTAGCCTTGACCTCAATGACTATGAAAACACAGGTCTTTCAACCGGATATCAAGCTCTCAAACTAACTTACCTGAAACGCACCATCTTTAGTTCTAGGCTGCTCTTCCAAAATGTATTGGGTCCCTATAATCAGGGCTGTCACATTGCTAAGATGCCAACTTCTTAGCTGGGTGACCTGCCACATGTTAATGTGGAGTGAGAGTTCCTTTACAATGGTGACACAAGTGAATAGATGCTGTGCTGTCCTGACACTGTCTCCTCCAACCTGACAGGCACTGAAATTGACAAAGGTTCTGCTTGCCAAAGCTTCTGGATGGAGACAGACAGAGAGGGCAGCAGATGACCAACCCAAAATACAGCGGAGGTGGTGATCCAATTTTAGTGTATGAGCATTTACAGCATCCCTTCAAAGAGTTTTATACTCTGACATAGGAATTGATCTATCTAGCCCAGTATTCCTGTCTGTGACAGTGGTCAGTATCAGATGCTTTAGAAGAAAGTACAAGAAACCCCATGACAGTTTATGCCCTTAACATTTTTCATCCAATCTAATGGATCTGTGGCTGTCCCTATTAATATTTATTTCTTGGATTTACATTAGAATGAGACATGCCTTAGGGCACACGGGCCAGATTGTCTATAAGTATCTAATCCAGTTTGGATTCCAGTGAAGCTCTTGGCTCAATAACTGACCTATTTGAATAAGTGAACCTCAGCAGCTATAGGTCTGCAGCCCCAGTGTCTCCCGTAACAGAGCCCAGACCACGGTAGTTGAGTACTGAGAGGAAGTCACTTGTTTTATAGTGGCTATTTGTTTGGCTGCGCTCATCCTGTGTGGCTGCAGCATTGGACCCTACTTTGACTTACAAGTTTCCTCTTGTGTTTTCTCATACAGTACTGATGAAAATTTATTGATGATACTCCAGAGGCAGAGGCCACCCTTGACCCTCAGCTGGAGTGTGCTACAGCCTCAAACTGTTGTCAGATGAATGCTGCTTTGCCTCTGGTTGCGCTCTGTAACAAGGCTGGTCTAATGATTTGATACAGCGCAGCCGGTGTAGGTTGGGTCACCTTCTGCAGTTATCAGATACAGTTTATGCTGGAAACTTTTGGTGCAGAGGTGGCAGCTTGAGCCCAGCTGTGCCCCTTTGAACATTTCATGGTGGGCCCATTTCTTTGGCCATGCCGCCACCAAATCCCTTGGGCCAGGTGTAACTGTTGGCTACCACAACTCACTTAAGCCCTGGTAGGGCCTTCCTTTGCAATTACACCATGGGCACCGATACCAATTGGGCCTGTTATCATGCATGTAAGCGCTCCTTAGAGGTGCAAAATCATGGAAAAATGAACCCTTTGTATCTGATTTGTATGGTTTATATAGATTACAAATTCGTTGAGGCAAGGACTTTGTCTATGTCCTTTACACTTTTGTACAGAATGCTGTAATTGTAGGAAATAACAGCCTCATGGTAAGAGGACATGTAGAATTTTAAGAGTCTCCGTGATATTACTATAGAAAGGAGAAGGAAAATGTGGATTCTTCACAGCCAAGTGGTACTGACTCAGTTTCAGCTTAATGTTGTCACTTGCCTCAGATTTCACAGGATGGTCTCAATTTTGATAGATCTGGACCCTTCCCTCAGCACCCCCCATCATCAAGTGAACTGAACTCTTCCTATTCATTCTAGAACATCTAAACCAGTCAGAAAATACAACAAATAAAAATATATTTCATGCAAACAGACTCAAAGCACATGGAAATATGTATCATTTCAGCAGCTGGCCATTCCTTCTCCTAGCAACTAAACACGATTTAAAAAAAAAAGAAAAGTTGGACCGTTACAATATTCACATCCTATTTGCTAAACTAGTTTATGAAAACTATCCAATAATTAGTAGAAAAATGAACCATTTTTATAACAAGAAACTCTGGTTTATTAAAAGCTGGAACTGGTATCCAAAAAAAAAAAAAAAAAAATTCTTAACATAAGGTTCTTGTTAGCTTTAAAATGCAAGCATAAAAATACTACAGAATTATGTTATGGTATGGATGAAATGTACACTATATAATACATGAAAAGAACCCTGACTAGCTGCTATTATTTTTAATTAGGCTCTATAGCAAATATGGCTTTACCTTCCAATACCAGTTAAAATTTGGGGAGGCTGAAATCTCCAAACTCATGGGACTGGCAATTCTGTTGCTCATGCCTCGGAGCACTAATGCATTTTACATTAGCTCTAAGCATCAGGAAATCCTGGCTCCTGGTGCCAAGAAGTTCAAAACGATAATGACACGTCTGAAAACTAGGATTCTCTGTCCAACTGCCTGTGTCTATGCTAGCAAACAATTCTGACCCTCCTTATTGTAAATGGGACAGAACATTTGTAACAGTACATGCTGTTTCCAATTAGGTTGTCTCCCTATATGGCGGATAATTCCAGGGACAATCATATTGAAAAGCACTCCCAGAAAGAGAATTCTAATTGGAAATCAGAATGTATTTGCCTGCGCCCTGCACAAAGGGCTGTTACCAAGTTTTGCAAGTTGTATTTATTCTTTTCATGTAAATGGGTCCCCGGACTTTAATGCGTTGTGGTTACGAACAAGGACGTTCTACAAATATTTTTTATTTTTAAAATATATTTTATGTATTTTACCATTCCTTTTAGCTGGAAGGAGACCAGATTCAAAGCCTTAAAAACGTACATCTTTGACAGAAGGTTGAAACCCCAGCTTAAGCAATCTAATGTAGCTCAAGGATGCTCAAACTTTCCTCAACCAAGGGCTTCATTGGCAAAGTGACAGGATATTGATGGGGCTATTCCTAGTTTCCCAAAAACAAAGTAGACCGCAGCCATATTCATCTTTAATAGGAGCATGCAGCCATTGGGAATTACTCATAAACTTTAAGGTCAGAAGGGACCATTATGATCATCTGGTCTGACCCCCTGCATGCTGCAGGCCACAAAACCGTCCCTACCCCTTCCCTTGACTCTGCTGTTGAAGTCCCCAAATCCTGTGTTTTAGTGACTTCAATTGGCAGAGAACCCTCCTGCTAGCGATCCCTGCCCCATGCTGCGGAGGAAGGCGAAAAACCTCCAGGGCCTCAGCTAATCTACCCTGGAGGAAAATTCCTTCCCGACCCCAAATATGGCGATCAGTAAGACCCCGAGCATGTAGACAAGAGTCTCCAGCCTGACCCCTGTTAGCCATTATACTATTTACCTGCCATTGCTTGGTATTCCTTGGCTAATATGTTTTACCATTAAACCATTCCCTCCATAAACTTATCTAACTTAATCTTAAAACCAGACAGGTCCCTCGCCCCCACCGTTTCCCTCGGAAGGCCGTTCCAATATTTCACCCCTCTGACGGTCAGAAACCTTCGTCTAATTTCAAGCCTGAACTTCCCCACGGCCAGTTTATATCCATTCGTTCTCGTGTCCACATTAGTACTAAACTGGAATAATTCCTCTCCCTCCCTTATATTTATCCCTCTGATATATTTAAAGAGAGCAATCTTTGTCTCCCTCTGACATACCATCTAGATCCCAGATGTTCAAGATCGATAATTGCACCCTGTCATCTCCAAGGGCCATACCTCCATATTAAAGTTGAGAATGGCTGTGAACCACACTCCCTGAGTACGTCTAACCTCCAATCAGAGATGTGATTTCAACTCGTGTAGCACATCCAAGCTAGCTTTAATCGAGCTAGCTTGGGTGTCACAGCAGTGAAGCAGCAGCAGCATGTGCTTCTGCGCAGGCTAGCTGCCCAATTACCCAGGATTCCAGGTGGGCTGGTCCATGGTACTACAGCTTCACTGCAACAGGTACCCAAGCTAGCCATATTAAAGCAAGTCAGGTATGCCTACATGTGCTGCATGCAATCATGCCCCCTGATTGTGGTATAGACATACCCTAAGACTCCAGGGGTTGCACCTGGCTTCCTTTTTCTTCAGTTTCTCCATCACACATGGGCTTTAATAGACATATACATTTTAAAATAAATAAATAAATCACAACAGTCTATCACAAGTGCTTTCACTTTTAAAAAATATATAGTAAAGAAGTCATCACTACGTAAGAAAGATTTTGCAAAACAGTCTTAGCAAAGCCAAGCTTGGGAAGTCATTTAATTGTCAACCATTGTGTGTGCTGGGCTTGCTGACATTTCTGTGGTGAGAATCCCTCCCCCAGTCAAGCTGCAAGGAAGCAGAAGAGGCTAGTGCTGAACTGGAGTGCTCCTTAAAGAGCAATGTCAAAAAGCCATGCAGGTTAGGTTTCAGATAGCAAGGTGTATAAAGGGGAAAAAACCCACATGCTTTCTAAGAGGTTCTCCTTGGGAAAGGAGAGCAATTACGTAGTCCAACTTAACTGTTTCTCAACAGATGATTTTAGGTAGTAATCACAGAATTACCCAAAACAGATTACACCACTGCCCTACATGTTGGGATTTGTTCAGACTTTACATAAAGCTACTAAAGTTATTAGTTATTATTGGGGGAAAAAAAATAAAAGTCAAAAAAGGGTGGAAGCATGTCTCAATAACTTCTTGTAGAAGGGAATTCCACAGGATTATCATACAGCGTATGAAGTGTATTCTTCTATTGGAGCGCACTGTCACATATGCCTATCTGTCATAATTTGGCATACATGTCACATAAAATAAAGCCTTTCCTACAGATGCCATGAAGGACAAGGAAGGATCATCTTCTCTGAAATGAGAGTTTTCTTATTTAACCTTGTGAGCAAAGTCAGTCAAGAGATCCAAATTGGAACAGCTTGCTAAGATGACATAGGAGAAAAGGTCAGAATAGAAGGGCAATTTAAACAAATGTCTCCAATAGCTCCAGGAATCTACTAGTCGAGCCAAAAGGCAGACATCTTTCACCCCATCCACAAGATTTTCAAAGCGTATGACATCAGTAATCAAGCTGAGTGTTAGCTGGGAAGATTGAGTAAAATCAGGAAACAATCCTGACAGCTGAGAAACTTATTTTTAACAGCTTAAGAATACTGGAAACAATTCTGCTAGTTAATCAAATCCCCTAACGTCTCCTTAGACATTTCCAAACAATGATGCCTGAATAGTGTTTGAATAATTGTCATAACATGTAATGAGTTGTGTGCTCTAGTTTTCTATTCCATTTTTATTGCCTTTGGAAAGCTATCAGGAAATACTATGCGTACATTAATGTGTTAAAATAAATGTATAATTCAAAAGGCAAACTGGATCCTCCAGTGTGACAAAACACCATGAAGTTTTGATCTATGATTTCCATAAACCTGCTTTCTTGATGTAAATCATTCCCCTAAGTATGCTTTTAAAATGTAACCCTATTAAAGCTTGTGTTTTGGAACGGTAAAAAAGTTACTCAAGTTGAAAAAATGTAAATCAAGCATTAAAAAGAAACCTGAATGAGTAATTTTCTGATTACATAAATTCTTTCCAAAAAGAGAGCTTTACCTGCTGGAGAAGGGATGTTGCCCGACTAAGTCTCCATTTTGGAGATGATAATCACTGAAGAAATCTGGACTCACTGCTCCATCGGGGGCTATCATGCCATCTATGAAGAGACGAGAAATGTAGAGGTTGAGAGACAGTGGCATATTGGGGGTGCCAGAAAAGCAGGCCACACAGCGAGTGCTGCTTTATCCCAGGCACACTCCAGTCAGCAATCTGTGTCAGTTTAGGAATCAATAACAAGCAGCAACAAACAAGGCCAGCTCCTGGCTCAATAAGACAAGAAACTCGCCAGGGCCTGAAGCAGACTTCACCATTCACAGCCCAATTCACAGCTCCTGTGATGGGCCACAGCTCAGAGCTGTATCCCTCACATCTTTGCCAGCAGGACTGGAAGAGATGTAGAAGGTCCAATCCTGCCCATTCCATCACAGCAGTGGGACCAGAGAAGAAGTAAATATAGAGCCAAACACCAACTTCCAGGTCAGTGGAATAAAAATGGCGGGACAACCTATGGCTTGATTCCTCTACCATTACCCTTCCCCACCCTCTTGTTGAGGCTGTTCATGGAGGCAAGTTCATGACATGATTTTCCCCATCTTCCCAGTAGTTTAATGCTTCATAAGACTAGCCTAAATAAAAAATAATTTTCATATGACAGGCTCCTGGGAACTCTAGGAAATGGACAGTTCCTTAGCTAACAATAATTTCTCTTTGTTCCTTTTACATTCACCACTGGCAAAAGTAGTTGCATGTGTTTATAAACTCACTAGGACTCCTTAAAGGAATCACAGCCTTACCTGGTTTATAGAAGAGAGCAGGAAATTATGGGCTAAGATTTACTCTCAGTTACACCATCAATGTGTCAAAATCCCCAAATGAGAAACATGTCAGACAAGTCTATGATGAATGGTGACAGTTCCATCACAGAAATGCCACTTGGCAATACAGCCATTCACAGCCACCAAGTTAGACAAAATTCTGAGTGATATTAAGAGCAGCACTGCTCTGACTATGACAACCAGAGTTCTTGAAGCACTTCAAGGCTTGTGCTCACCAGTGGCTGGCACAGTTGTTCACCTGTGTGATCAACAAAAAGCAACTTCTGAAGACATGGCAAATATTAAAAATCATTGCTCTCCTGAAACCAGGGGAAAAGCCTACATAATGTTGCAAATTATCGACCCATATCTCCATTGTCTGTGCCATTCAAAGTTCTGAAGCATCTCATCCTTCCCCAGAAACAGACTCGATACTCAGCGTGGAGCAAGCAGGCTTTTGGAAAGGTTGGAGCACCTGCGATCAAGTGCTGTTTTGACAATATTGATCAAAAATTGTCTTCGGAAAAACCTCAAGACAGGAGCCATATTTCTGGATCTGACAGCAGCATATGACATGATGTGGAACACATGGCTCTTAGTCAAATTGTCAAGAGCATTCCCAGCATGGGTAATCAACATTGTTGATCTTTTCTGCAACAGAGGTTTCCATCTGGGAGACAGAGTTCGCGTGTGGAAAAGAAGCCAACAATTTACCACAAGGCTCTGTACTGGCACCGATGCTTTTCAACCTGTTCACAAAATAACCTTCCGCTCACCCTGTCCTGCATGTTCACATATGCAAATGACATTTGCTTAGGCGTCCAAGCAAGGTCATTTCTAGAACTTGATGTCCTAAACTCTGACTTGGGCCAAATACTGTAGTCAGTGGTGTTTACAACCAAGTATCATCAAGACATTTTCGAGTGTGTTCCATCTTCACAATGCCAGAACAGACCAAGAACTGAATATCTTTCTCGATGGACATTGCCTGAAACATGAATTCCACTCAATCTACCTCAAAGCAACCCTAGATACATCTCTCACATATCTCAACCATCTGAGGAAAACTGCAGCTAAGGTGAGGACACTTAACATTCTAAAAATCCCTGGCTGCCACTTCATGGGGAACAAACTTTCAAACTCTCCAATCATCCAATTTAGTCCTATGTTACTCTGCAGCAGAATACTTTGTTCTGGTCTGACCCCATTCATCCCATGTCAAGTTGGCTGACACACAACTACACTCAAGCCATGCATTGCAACTGGGATGATTCAACCCACACCAGTACCATGGTTCCCTATGTTAAGTAACATCACTCCTCCATACATCTGCCATGAGGATGCTACAGCCTGAATATTAGGGCAAACCCAAGCCTACTGCTATACACAGACCTCTTTGACGAATCCAAGAAAGTGCTTGTTGTCAAAGCATCCACTGTGAGCCAACCTACGCTGCCCAGATTTCTCTGCAATGTCAGTGTGGTGTGAAGAGTGGTTTCTGATGTCAACCGCAGACCAATCTCTTAGGGTACGTCTATACTTACCTCCGGGTCCAGTGGTAAGCAATCTATCTTCTGGGATCGATCCTGGAAGTGTTCGCCGTCGACACCGGTACTCCTGCTCCGCGAGAGGAGTACGCGGAGTCAACAGGGGAGCCTGCCTGCCGCGTGTGGACCCGCGGTAAGTTCGACCTAAGATACTTCGACTTCAGCTACGTTATTCACGTAGCTGAAGTTGCGTATCTTAGTTCGAAGTGGGGGGTTAGTGTGGACCAGGCCTTATAACTGAACCGACCATGTGTGTACCTGGCTTTGATTTACCACACCATTTATGGGTCCTTCTGAATCAATTTGAGTAGGGTAGGCCCAATGTGCAGCCAGCCTTCACACCTGAGGCCAACAAGAGGATCCCACATGTGGCTATGGCCAAAGACAGTGTCACACATCACTGACGACTGCCCTCTGACCAGATTGGATGGTGGTCTAAGGTCTCTAAATCTGGCTGATGAGGCTGCTGCAAATTGGTTTAGCAAGCTCTGCACCTGATAAGAAAAAGCTACACAGTGTAACTCCAGAGTCACTCCACTGCTCCAGATTTATTTCAGTTAAAATGAAAGCACTGTTTATCATTATTGCTATTCTTACACTCTTGGTACATTAGTTGTTAATAAAAAGGGCACAGTTCTTTACCTGGTAAGAAGTGCCAGGCTTTATTAGAGAAAACAAGGCTATCTCCATTAAAATATATAGTAACTATGAGAGTCTGAGGCAGCGTTTAAAAGTGAGTCCCCAGCCTTACAGATCAGAAAGCATTCTAATAAAAAAAAAAAACCCATGGAAGAAACAGATGCACTCTGACTGATACTTTAATAGTTTAACAGACGACAGAGAGATTCCTAATGACTAGGAAGTAACAAATGCCATTCCACTTTAAAGTAAAAGAGATAAGATCCAGGGAATCACAGGCCACTTAGCTTAACCTCTGTGGTTTCAAAGCTACTAAAGTTGCCTAAGCAGGAAGCAGTGGAAAGTTACTTACAGACACACGGGCTTAAAGAGGACGACTCAGGCATTCAAACAAATCTCTCTTTGCATTACAAATTTACCTGATTTTTTTTTTTTTTTTTTTGAAGATAATGTAGCGACAAATGATAAAAGGAATAGAGCTGACACATCTAGATTTCCATGAGACATTTGATGAGGTGCTACAGAGATTCATTTAGAAGATAATAGCGTATGGGAAAGTGATTGAAGACAACATAACAGATTGTAAATGAAAAATGCTAGCCATATCAGACAGCATTTTTAGAAGTGTAAAATGCGGTGGAAGAGTGTACAGCTAATTGCATACATGTGTGTACAGCATGAGAGAAAATAGAACCTGACAAGAAAATATTCTGACAAATAAATAATCCTGTCTTTTCACATTGTTCAGATGGAGGCAAAAGGCCAATGTACCATATAGAGCAGGGGTCAGCAACGTTTGGCACGCGGCTCACCAGAGTAAGCACCCTGGCGGGCCTGGCCAGTTTATTTACTTACTGACGCAGCAGGTTCGGCCGATCACGGCCCCCACTGGCCGCAGTTCGCAGTCCCGGGCCAATGGGGGGCGGCAAGAAGCTGAGGCCAGCACATCGCTCACCCGCGCCGCTTCCCGCAGCCCCCATTGGCCCTGGACGGCGAACCGTGGTCAGTGGGGGCCGCGATCGGCCCAATCTGCCGCATCAGCAGGTAAATAAACTGGCTCGGCCCGCTAGGGTGCTTACCCTGGCGAGCCGCGTGCCAGACATTGCCGACCCCTGACATAGAGTAAAATATTTCAAAGGAAAACAGATTTAATTATATTAATACTTATATTAAGTCTCTTTCTCTCTATTTGAATTGTTAAACAAAAAAATAAGATGGAACATAAGCATCTTTGCACTAAAGGTATTTTCAAATTTTAAATATGCAAATTAAGTAATTTCATATTGTAAATATTAAGTTTTATGTTAGACTTTTATCTCAAAACCAGGATTATTAAATATCTAAATACTTTTTTCATCCTTATCAATGGAAAAAGCATTACATTTTAACTTTGATACTGAAGTAACCACGCACTGCTTAAGGTTTCTTCAGTCAACCTCACTAGCTTTCAAACCATAAA
This sequence comes from Trachemys scripta elegans, assembly GCF_013100865.1. Taxonomy (NCBI): domain Eukaryota; kingdom Metazoa; phylum Chordata; order Testudines; family Emydidae; genus Trachemys; species Trachemys scripta. The sequence goes on along the minus strand of NC_048305.1, from coordinate 46,718,425 downwards.
GCTCAGAGAGTTATGGACAACAAATGCATGAATTTGTAGGAAAATAAAAGTACAGTGTCAGTTGAACAGAATGCTATTACAGGTTAATCAATATCGGTTATTACATATATTCAACCTAAGTTTAGAATGTGTACATTCAAAGCTGAGGGAACACTGAACTCATGGAAAGTTTCTTTAGAGTCTTCTTTAGATTCTGATGTAGGCGTAGTCATTTTATGTGATGGTGTTGATGCAGCACCACAATAATAACTCATGTTATTTGTGATTTGAAGAATTCTTCCTGGTTGAGAGAGGAGATGAGTATTTTGCTTCGCCCAATCAGAGAGCAGGTCATCCATAAAAGTATCATCCCGAACTTTCATAAATAAGCTAGTTCTGACCGAATGAAGTTTTGATTTTTGAACTTATGAACAAATAGTCCTTCAGAAATCTATATAACTGCAAAAAAAGATTCCAGTTGGTATAATAATCCATAGTCTTTTCAAAAGTTATACTGTGTGTACATTGACCACATTTCAAAAATATAAATTTAACAGAGTTCAAGAACACACCCTTAGTGGCCCTTGCCAGAATGAAACTGAAAAGTGAATATGTATTTTGAATATAATCACTTACTCTTCTATCTTAAAAAAAACAACAACCAAGATTTCTCAAACATCTGCAGAATATATCATTGGAAATCTGCCTTTCCTCCCCTGGTCAAACATCAATTCCAACACAAAAATCTTTGTTCAAATAATGTTACGTCTGTAACACGAATGATTGAAAGCCAGGAAATTGTTCTCACCCACAACTATTTCAGATTTGGGGACAATTTATACCTTCAAGTCAGCGGGACAGCTATGGGTACCTGCATGGCCCCTCAGTATGATAACATTTTCATGGCTGACTTAAAACAACGCTTCCTCCGCTCTCGTCCCCTTACACCACCCTATACCAGAAACCTACTAATCACTATACTTACATGCCTCCAGCTTTCATCCAGACCACATCACATGATCCATTGTCTACAGCCAAGCTCTAAGATACAATCGCATTTGCTCCGATCCCTCAGACAGAGACAAACACCTACAGAATCTCTATCAAGCGTTCTTAAAACTGCTATACCCATCTGGTGAAGTGAAGAAACAGATTGACAGAGCCAGAAGGGTACCAAGAAGTCACCTACAAGACAGGCCCAACAAAGAAAGTAACAGAACGTCACTAGCCGTCACCTACAGCCCCCAACTAAAACCTCTCCAGCGCATCATCAAGGATCTACAACCTATCTTGCAGGATGATCCCTCACTCTCACAGACCTTGGGAGACAGGCCAGTCCTCACCTACAGACAGCCCCCCAACCTGAAGCAAATACTCACCAGCAACTACACACCACACAACAAAAACGCCAACTCAGGAACCAAACCCTGCTACGAACTACGGTGCCAACTCTGTCCACATATCTATTCAAAGGACACCATCATAGGACCTAACCACATCAGCCACCCCATCCGGGGCTCATTCACCTGCACATCTACCAATGTGATATGTGCCAGCAATGCCCCTCTGCCATGTACACTGGCCAAACCGAACAGTCTCTACGCAAAAGAATAAATGGACACAAATCTGACATCAGGAATCATAACGTTCAAAAACCAGTAGGAGAACACTTCAATCTCTCTGGTCACTCAGTAACAGTGGCAATTCTTCAACAAAAAAACTTCAAAAACAGACTTCAACGTGAAGCTGCAGAACTGGAATTAATTTGAAAACTGGATACCATCAGATTAGGCCTGAATAAAAACTGGGAGCGGTTGGGTCATTACAAAACCTAAACTTAATTTCCCTGATACTAATTTCTCCCTACTGTTACTCACACCTTCTTGTCAACTGTCTGTAATGGGTCACTCTCTTACAACTTCAAAAGTTATTTTTCCTCCCTTGATATCCTGCTGTTAATTGATTTATCTCATTAGACTGACCTCACACTTGGTAAAGCAACCCCCATCCTTTCATGTATTTATACCTGCTCCTGTATTTTTCACTTCATGCATCCGATGAAGTGGGTTCTAGCCCACAAAAGCTTATGCCCAAATAAATTTGCTAGTCTCTAAGGTGCTAAGGTGTGTGGTTTTTTGTTTTGTTTTTAAGGAAATTCAAAGTTACTGGTCAAACACTGTCCTTAAGTCACATTACTGGGAAAAGAAATGATCCACTGAGACAAGCAAAGGTCTATTATAAAACTCTGGAAAGGGGAGATTACAATGGGCATGCAAAGTATAAAAAGCTTTGCTATAATAAGAGATCCTTGTAACATCCTATCAGGGATCAGCAACCTTTGGCATGCGGCCTGCCAGGATAAGCACCCTGGCGGGCCAGGCCGGTTTATTTATCTGCTGCGTCCGCAGATTCGGACGATCGTGGTTCCCACTCGCCGCTCCAGGCCAATAGGGGCAACGGGAAGCCGCGGCCAGCACATCCCTTGGCTCAGGCTGCTTCCCGCAGCCCCCTTTGGCCTGGAGCGGCGAGCCGCGGTCAGTGGGAAGGTGCTTACCCTGATGGGCTGCGTGCCAAAGGCTGCCGATCCCTGTCCTATGAATTGCTCAAAGAGTTTGTCATATAGGTTCATTGCAATTAGATAAAGTGTTCAAAAAGGAAAAAAGTATCTATAAAGCATGAATATTGCTATGGCTAACATATATAATCAAATCTGTACATCGGCACAATATAGTGCTGACATACTTTGAAAGTAACCATAAAACTGGCATTGGGGGCTTCGATATTTATTTTCTCAATAACTTCAGATAAAATGTATCCAGTTTACAACAGAAAGGTTTTTGGGTTGTCTTTTAAATTGTTTTCCTTCTTGCAAATTCTTCTTGTGATCTGAAACCCAAACTGAGCTCATGCATCAGCAGCAAAGGACTGCATATTTATATAGAAGGTAAGATAACCAGGCTTCCCCTCCCTGCAAGAGCTTTTTCAGGGATATAAATCTTCAGGTTCCAGGGTGTTAGCCAGCCTCTAACTAAAGAGGGTTAGGAAGAAACTTCTCCTGTGGAAAAGTTACTCTAAAACTGCCTCCTGCAGGGTGTCTTGCACCTTCTTCTGAACCAGCTGGCAACAGCCATCACTGGAGACAGCACACTGGACTGGATGGACTGGTCAGATCCAGTCCAGCAATTCCTGTGTTTCTAACTAAACTGCAACTGCAAAATCTTTAGTGATGCGCGAGACAGAAGAGAGTTCATTTAATCTCCCAGAACTTTTGGCTGGGCATTACTGATATGAGTAAAGATTAGAAAGCACTTATTTTTTCTTTAAAACCTCTGACTGCATACACATAGGGACCAGGTCTATTGAGTAAGAAGGTGCCACTTTTACATCATTTTTTGTGACCACAGCCACTCATTTTTAAGTGACAAAATACTTTTTCTTAAGGAAAAAATTATAAAAAATGGAAACCAGAAAGTGTAAAAATATAGCTTTTAAGCAAGGTTTTACTCAGAAGGAAACCACTGAAATCCTATGATATATTCTCTGTGTAGGACATTTATATCAAATCAGTTATTTGCAGTGTTGTAGCTGTGTTGGTCACAGGATAGTAGACAAATGAGAGGGGGTGAGGTAATATCTTTTATTGGATCAACTTCTTTTGGAAACCAGCTTTAGAGTTTACACAAAGCTCTTCTTCAGATCCTGAAGTCAGAATATGATTTTTCTGGCTGCCAGCAAAGCAGGGATCTGCACATCCAGATGGGTTCTTTCTAAGTCTTACATCACCCTCAGAAACAAATATGTCACAGTTGGATCTTAACTGACACACAAGGCAAAACAGAATCCAGCTTCAACTCCCATTGCTGCATTGCTCTAGGAGGTTAACAGGGATAAAAACTTATTTGGTTTCATTTGCAAAGCAAACCAGCTATAGGCACAAGAAGAGGGTGTGAGGCATAACAGAAAATGTGGAAATGGCAGAGGTGCTTAATGACTTTGTTATGGTTTTCATCAAGAAGGTTGGTGGTGATTGGACATCCAACATAGTGAATGCCAGTGAAAATAGGCATAGGAGATAGGATCAGAGTCTAAAATAGGGAAAGAACAAGTAAAAAATTACGTTAGATGTCTTCAAATCACCAGGGCCAGATGAAATGCATCCTAGAATACTCAAGGAGTTGACTGAGGAGATATCTGAGCCATTAGTGATTATCTTTGAAAAGCCATGGAAGACGGGAGAGATTCCAGAAGACTGGAAAAGGGCAAATATAGTGCCCATATATAAAAAGGGAAATAAGGACAACACGGGAAATTACAGACCAGTCAGCTTAACTTCTGTACCCCTAAAGATAATGGAGCAAATAATTAAGCAATCAATTTGCAAACACCTAGAAGATAATAAGGTGATAACAGTCAGCATGGATTTGTCAAGAACAAATTGTGTCAAACCAACCTGATAGCTTTCTTTGACAGGGTAACAAGCCTTGTGGATGGGGGGGGGGGGGGGGGGGAAGCAGTAGATGTAGTATATCTTGACTTTAGTAAGGCTTTTGATACTGTCTTGCATGATCTTCTCATAAACAAACTAGGGAAATGCAACCTAGATGGAGCTACTATAAGGTGGGTGCATAACTGGTTTGAAAATTGTTCCCAGAGAGTAATCATCAGTAGTTCACAGTCATGCTGGAAGGGCATAATGAGTGGGGTCCTCCAGGGATTGGTTCTGGGTCCGGTTCTGTTCAATATCTTCAGCAATGATTTAGATAATGGCATAGAGAATACACTTATAAAGTTTGTGGATGATACCAAGCTGGGGAGGGGTTGCAAGTGCTTTGGAGGATAGGATTAAAATTCAAAATGATCTGGACAAACTGGAGAAATGGTCTGAAGTAAATAGGATGAAATTCAAAAAGGACAAATGCAAAGTACTCCACTTAGGAAGGAACAATCAGTTGCACACATACAAAATGGGAAATGACTGCCTAGGAAGGAGTACTGCGGAAAGGGATCTGGGAGTCACAGTGGATCACAAGCTAAATATGAGTCAACGGTGTAATGCTATTGCAAAAAAAGTAAACATTCTGGGATGTATTAGCAGGAGTATATTGTAAGCAAGACATGAGAAGTAATTCTTCTGCTCTACTCTGCGCTGATTAGGTCTCAACTGGAGTGTTGTGTCCAGTTCTGGGCGTCACATTTCAGGAAAGATGTGGACAAATTGGAGAAAGTCCAGAGAAGAGCAATAAAAATGATTAAAGGTCTAGAAAACATGATCTATGAGGGAAGATTGAAAAAATTGGGTTTGTTTAGTCTGGAGAAGAGAAGACTGAGAGGGGACATGATAACAGTTTTCAAGTACGTAAAAGGTTGTTACAAGGAGGGGAAAGAAAAATTGTTCTTCTTAACCTCTGAAGATAGGACAAGAAGCAATGGGCTTAAATTGCAACATGGGCGGTTTAGGTTGGACATTAAGAAAAAACTTCCTATCAGGGTGGTTAAGCACTAGAATAAATTGCCAAGGGAGGTTGTGGAATCTCCATCATTGGGGATTTTTAAGAGCAGGTTGGACAAACACCTGTCAGGGATGGTCTAGATAATACTTAGTCCTGCCTTGAGTGCAGAGGACTAGTCTAGATGACCCATCGAGGTCCCTTCTAGTTCTAGTTTTCTATAATTCTATAAGATCGGGGCAGTTTTACGCACATATGTATGAGCATGCTGAATAAGCTAATGTGAAGTAGATAACCTATTTCTCCTACTCTCCACTACATTTTCAAGACCTCCTGTAAAGATCTGCCAGATCATGAATGTGCTGTTCAGAGTTCCGCAATAACACAACACACACTACAACATAACATGAGGTAACATAACCATACCCAGCTAGTGTAAGTCACCACAGCTACACTGCAATCAATCAGCTGAGAATTTGGTCCTATGTCCGGATATGTTAAAACAGGAGAAGGTGTGGACACATGCTGAATATATTCTATCATCTTACCTGAATTGTAATAAAGGTCAGGTCTTTCTAGAATATCCCCTTCATGGATGTAGGGCTCAATGCAGTCATCCCCATACAGGTACTGCTCACTCTCGTCCATCTGTCGAGACTCTACCATCTCCAGCCACTGAGAGTTGTGCCATCGGAATTTCTCACTCTGGATCTTCTTAGCCCATTCCTCATCATATTCCTGTAAAAAATGCAAAGCAGGTTTTTGTAGATAAATGCGAGTGAACTTTATGTTAGTGAAAGACACAAGCTTGACAGTCTCGGAGACTGACGTCCTTTGTTTAACTTGACGTGCATTAACTGTATAAAGCAACATGTTGCAAGTATCATGTGACACATTGGCAAACCAGGTGCCAGCTCTTGCCAAGTCTGTAGGCATCAGCTGAGCACTGACAAATTCATAGCTGGAAGCCACACCAGCTCACCTATATATTATTGTTCAAGATAGGTGTTAGACTTGTAAGAATGTGTTTAGTCTCTATAAAATGCTTGTACGTTGCTGCATGCATTAATCTTACTTTTATGTCTGAATCCCATGCTATAAGATAGCTTTACAACTGTAAAAATGCCTACTCTGAATTTGTGAACTTAGGCATGAAGAGGGGCTCCCCACCCACCAAAAAGCACTATCAAGACTAAATAGGCCACTGTAGAAAAACTTTGTTGATTGCACCATCTACCCATGGAGAAGTTGCATGCAGAAGCCCTTGTCCCATAGTGTCAAGGTTGATTCCCAACTCTGGCACTTCGAGTGCAGAAGGTGGGGGCTCCGCAATTTAAAAAAATTAATACTGGCCACTCCAGGCTTGTATTAAACTCCCAAGGTTACAGCTGCTCTCTGGCCTTGGATGGGTAGATGCTGCCACCACCCAAGTGCAAAAAAACCCTTTGGACCCAGGAAGGAGCACTTGGGAATTCCTCCCTGTGGTGTACCCTCCAGTCCTTTCACCCTCTCCCCTCCCATCCTCCCCCTGGGAAGAGCTGAGAAAGGAAATCAGGTTAGAATCATAGAATATTAGGGTTGGAAGAGACCTCACGAGATCATCTAGTCCAATCCCCTGCTCAAAGCAGGACCAACACCAACTAAATCATCCCAGCCAAGGCTTTGTCAATCCAGGCCTTAACCTCTAAGGAAGGAGATTCCACCACCTCCCTATGTAACCCATTCCAGTGCTTCACCACCCTCCTAGTGAAATAGTGTTTCCTGATATCCAACCTAGACCACCCCCACTGCAACTTGATACCATTGCTTCTTGTTCTGTCATCTGCCACCATTGAGAACAGCCTAGCTCCATCTTCTTTGGAACCTCCTTTAGGTAGTTGAAGGCTGCTATCAAATCCCCCCTCACTCTTCTCTTCTGTAGACTAAATAACCCCAGTTCCCTCAGCCTCTCCTCATAAGTCATGTGCCCCAGTCCCCTAATCATTTTCGTTGCCCTCTGCTGGACTCCCTCCAATTTGTCCACATCCTTTCTGTAGTGGGGGGGGGACCAAAACTGGACCCAATACTCCAGGTGTGGCCTCACCAGTGTCGAATAGAGGGGAATAATCACTTCCCTCAGTCTGCTCTTACTAATATAGCCCAATATGCCGTTAGCCTTCTTGGCAATGAGGGCACGCTGCTGACTCATATCCAGCTTCTTGTTCACTATAATCGCCAGGTCCTTTTCTGCAGAACTGATGCTTAGCCAATCAGTCCCCAGCTTATAGCGGTGCATAGGATTCTTTCTTCCTAAATGCAGGACTCTGCACTTGTCCTTGTTGAACCTCTTCAGATTTCTTTTGGCCCAATCCTTCAATTTGTCTAGGTCACTCTGGACCCTATCCCTACCGTCCAGCGTATCTACCTCTCCCCCCAGATAACTAAACAACATACACACAAACCTCTTAGGACACCAAAAATCCAATCCTGTCCAAAAAAAAAAAAAAAATACATCTGGAACTTAGACTTTTTGCTAGACAAAAAAAAATTATTACAAAAATTAAGCATCAAGATAGTTCTCGAGGTTCAGCTTAAAAGTTACAAGCAAAACAAAAGCACCTGGGGTTAGCACAGAGGAGTCCACGAGCCAATAAGAAATAAATAGAAATAAACCTAATCTCATCTTCCTAGACATTCCCTAATTTACTTACATATCTGGTCTTTCAGATAAGCAATGACCGTTTTTCAGACCTGGCTTAAAGCTTCTCACAGCCTAATTGCTGCCCTGTTCCCCTCTTCCCCGGAGAACCACAACATACAGACAAAGTGAAGTTTTTTCCCATTTTTAAAAAGTTCTAGCCCTCCCATTGGGTCTTTTGGTCAGGTACCCGCTCCTTTCCTTTTACCTGTGGGCTTGTTAAATCCTTTACAGGTAAAGCAAGTAGAGAACAGCTACTAAGAGGAATATTATACTAACTGGCTGGGTGTCCATAAAAGGAAGCTGCCCCCAGCCTTCATTTATCACACATAGGTTTGAACTTTGGAGGAAGGACTTATAAAGATGCGCACAAAAAGAAATAGTTCTCTTTGCTATTTGGATTCTTACAAAGGCTGGAGCTAAGAAACAAAAGCAGAGATCCCCAGGGTCAATGTGGGTTAACCCTAAAATGGACAGATTACAACATCTCTGTCAACTTTTGGAACGAGACTCATTTGTGCTTATAGGTTGCCTGCTTTAACCTGAAAACAACACTCATTTCTTTTTCCTAGTTAATAAATCCTTAGTTTACCAGAGGATTGGCTCCTGGTGTTGTCTTTGGTGGGAAATCTAAGGTACAAATTGAAGTGGGGTAAGTGACTGGTCTTCTGGGACTGGAAGCAACCTGAATATTTTGTCGTATAAATGACCATTTATCACTAAGTCCAGCTTGCCTGGGTGGCAAGATGGACTGGAGTGCCCAAGGGGACTGTGTGTGACTCCATGGTAAGACTGTTACAGTGATCCAGGAGGGTCACATTTGTTATTGGGTTGGTGAAATCTAATTATAAAACATATCACCAGTTTTGGGGGGGTCTGCCCTGCTTTTTGACAGTTTGCCCTGAGGCATTTGGGGACAATATATACCTTCAAGTCAGCGGCACTGCTATGGGTACCCGCATGGCCCCACAATATGCCAACATTTTTATGGCTGACTTAGAACAACGCTTCCTTAGCTCTCGTCCCCTAACGCCCCTACTCTACTTGCGCTACATTGATGACATCTTCATCATCTGGACCCATGGAAAAGAAGCCCTTGAGGAATTTCACCATGATTTCAATAATTTCCATCCCACCATCAACCTCAGCCTAGATCAATCCACACAAGTGGTCCATTTCCTGGACACTACTGTGCTAATAAGCGATGGTCACATCAATACCACCCTATACCGGAAACCTACTGACCGCTACACTTACCTACATGCCTCCAGCTTCCATCCAGGACACACCACACGATCCATTGTCTACAGCCAAGCTCTAAGATATAACCGCATTTGCTCCAATCCCTCGGATAGAGACAAGCACCTACAAGATCTCTATCAAGCATTCTTAAAACTACAATACCCACCTGCTGAAGTGAAAAAACAGATTGACAGAGCCAGACGATTACCCAGAAGTCACCTCCTACAAGACAGGCCCAACAAAGAAAATAACAGAACACCACTAGCTGTCACCTTCAGCCCCCAACTAAAACCTCTCCAGCGCATCATCAGAGATCTACAACCTATCCTGAAAGATGATCCTTTACTCTCACAGATCTTGGGAGACAGACCTGTCCTCGCTTACAGACAACCCCCCAACCTAAAGCAAATACTCACCAGCAACCACACATCACTGAACAAAACCACTAACCCAGGAACCTATCCTTGTAACAAACCCCGATGCCAACTCTGTCCACATATCTATTCAAGTGACATCATCATAGGACCTAATCACATCAGCCATACCATCAGGGGCTCGTTCACCTGCACATCTACCAATGTGATATATGCCATCATGTGCCAGCAATGCCCCTCTGCCATGTACATTGGCCAAACCGGACAGTCTCTACGCAAAAGAATTAATGGACACAAATCTGACATCAGGAATCAAAATACTCAAAAACCAGTGGGAGAACACTTTAACCTGTCTGGTCATTCAGTGACAGACCTGCGGGTGGCTATATTACAACAGAAAAACTTCAAAAACAGACTCCAAAGAGAGACTGGTGAGCTAGAATTGATATGCAAACTAGACACAATCAACTCCGGTTTGAATAAGGACTGGGAATGGCTGAGCCATTACAAACATTGACTATCTCCCCTTGTAAGTACTCTCACACTTATTATCAAACTGTCTGTACTCGGCTAGCTTGATTATCACTTCAAAAGTTTTTTTTCTCTTAATTAATTGGCCTCTCAGAGTTGGTAAGACAACTCCCACCTGTTTATGCTCTCTGTATGTGTGTATATATATCTCTTCAATATATGTTCCATTCTATATGCATCCGAAGAAGTGGGCTGTAGTCCACGAAAGCTTATGCTCTAATAAATTTGTTAGTCTCTAAGGTGCCACAAGTACTCCTGTTCTTCTTTTTGCGGATACAGACTAACACGGCTGTTACTCTGAAACCTGCCCTGAGGTTGGCACACACAGTCATAAATCACTCCAGGCGGCGTGACATCATATATTATTATTCTTTTTCTCCACAGCAGGTACAGCACAGGTGGCAGCAGTACAAGTTTCCCTTAACCCTCATTGCACCATGTGAAAGAACTTTGTTTAGGAGCAAGCCAGTTCAGTCTTCACAGTTTTTGATTAACCTGCTGACAAGGAGCCAGTCATGCCAACTGCAATGGAGATTTTTGTGATTATTATAATAAAAATGTATAAGGCATATTTGCTCAGTGTTCCTGTTTAAAATTGACTAGAAGGGAGTTAATTACTGGAAAACAAATAGAGGTTCAAAAGATTTTGATAAAAATTACCAATACATATTTTGCTGCACCCTAATTTGTAAGCAATTTTCTGTTTAGCATCCCCGAAGTCTATTCCAATAATTTAAGACTCATTTGCAATCTGTGACCTCACTGTACAACTACTTTCTATGTTTAATACTGGGTGTCCAACAAAAACAAACAGCAATACTGATTCTAGAAGATGAGTCCAAGATGCAAAGTTCAAGCCTGAATTGAACTTCAAGTTTGGAAGTTTAAGAGCAGCCCTTTGTGGAACTGAAGGTCAGTTATTAAATTTGGATCTGGTTCAAAATTTTTTTGAAGTTTGGTGTGTTCAGATTCTGAGCTAAGATTCACGATGCTGAAGTTAGCTGCAAGATAGTGCTGGTTTAGAGGAAGCAACAGAACAGTCTTGCACACGTCTTCCCCTACAGTGTAAAGCTGGCTTTACAAGTGCCCTTTCAATGCCAACATGTTTGTGAGAGACAAAGTAGATGAGGTGATACACCTCTACCTCGATACAACGCTGTCCTCGGGAGCCAAAAAAATCTTACCGCGTTATAGGTGAAATTGTGTTATATTGAACTTGCTTTGATCCACCGCAGTGCGCAGCCCCGCCCCCCTGGAGCACTGCTTTACCACGTTATATCCGAATTTGTGTTATATCGGGTCACGTTATATCGAGGTAGCGGTGTATCTATTATTGGACCAACTTCTATTGGTGGAAGGTACAAGCTTTTGAGATGAAGAGTTCTTCTTCTGGTTTGGAAAAAGAAATCATAATAGCTAAGTTAAATCCAAATTGGGACAGATCGCGTCTGTGGTCATTCTTCAGTGATAAGCCGCACGCTGAAACTTGCTAACACTACTGGAAAGAGAGGCCTCGTGGTAGACTCAAGAAATGTGTGCGCGCATTTCCAAAGCCAGCTATCACATCTGTGCACAGGTTCACAGCAGAGTCTAAATGATACACAGTGGTTACCACTCATCTTAACAGAGGCCTGTCAACTGCAACATACATGCAGCAATAAAAGAAGATGATAAATAATATTTCATGGCATTCCTTCTCTGAAATGGAAGCATGTCCTAATGAGTCCTCTCCACACTCTAAGAGCCTGATTCACTGATTTCAATAGGTGCTGGATCAGTCTCTAAGGGTACGTCCCAGAGTAGACAATTAGCAATTAGACACCCGCTGCTGACCTATGCCTGCGAGGTGGAAGGGTCCCAGAGCTCGGGCTCCAGCCTGAGCCCAGAAGTCTACACAGCAATGAAACAGCCCCACTGCCCGAGCCCTGCATCGGCTGGCATGGGCCAGCAGTGGGTTTTTCTTTGCTATGTAGACATACCCTAAGAGAAGAGATGTGTTCCTTCCGCCACATCAAGTGGCTCTCTGAAAACAACCAATCAACCTACCTTGAGTCTCTGAGGCTTCATGGGGAGTTTATCACTGTGCAACATCAGAACCATTATTCCACTGAAAATGGAGAGGTTAGACCTTTGTTTTACTTGGAAGAATGGCAGTTTGTTTCTCTTGGTATGAGGCCGGACATGGACTTTCCATTCTAATACAACATCAATATAAGCACCTGCCTGCATTAGCCTCTACGGACATATTTGTGGTACAAATTTGCACTTCGTAAAATATACATCTCAGATTTTTATCTGAGTCTGCATGTAAACTAACCACACTGGAATTCTCCTCCACTTGGGGAGCAAGAGATCAGGATTTCAGGTCTCTCACATGGCTTTGTGTGCATATAGCACTGTGGTCACCAGGCTGGATCTCAAAACACTTGCAGTCCCTGATGGCTTCAATCATGAGACCCCAAGACTGCAACCTGAACTCCTGATCGCTGCATAAAAATGCCACATACTTAGATGAATGAGCACTGGGCTGGGCTGAGTTCTTCCTTCTTCCCCCCCCCCCCCCCCCTTTTAATTAAAAGAAAAACTAGAACTAGCAGTGAAAAATAAACTCCTTGGAAAAGGTAAACTCATCTCTAAGAAGATTTATAAACTGACCTGTGAAAAATGAAAGGGTGTAACTTTCAGTGATGACATCTGACCAGCATCTTGGAAACATTTCCTTTGCTGTGTCTGCATGGGCTATCTATTATGTCAGCCCTCAGCATCCTTAAGCTCCTTTCAAGCTTTAGAGAAACACCTTGTAACTGCCAGAGACCACTCTGTAAATCCCAAGAAAACTATTCCCAGAAACGATGATTACAAGAAGGGGAAAAACTAAACAAATAGCAAATCAGATTAATTTGTAGGAGAGTTGAATACTTTTTACACTGGCTTGTTTACTTTCAAAAGGTCCCAAAAGCCATCACCATTGTTCCTAAGTTCCCAATTAGAGATTTAGCAGGGTGCACATAGAAAAATCTAATGCCTTCTAAAGAACATTGATCTTTGGGGAGACTCACTTGCATGATTTTTTAGTTCAATTCCACACTATCATCTGAGCTGACTGACTTCACCATGCTATTTATAAGATGTAACAGGGGAACGTGGACTTTTATTAATTATCCTAAAGATATCATCAATTTAAATTCCCCCAACCCTGACTACCCCCTTATTGTAGTAAAAAAATAACATTATAATCTCTTGGTATGCTTCTTTCAGAAGTTCAACACTCCACATGTATTGCAACAAGTTCCATGAGATGAACTACATGCTACCCTATATACTCCTCTTTAAACCTCAGAGTAGACAAAAGCTGGCAGATAACTGGTGAATTAAATTGGCAAGGATTTGGTTGTTTCTTGAGTGAACTGTGTGCGTTTTTTAATCATTTAAACCCCACTTTTCCCCACCTGCCATCAGGTAATTTTGGTGCTTTTCTATTATTTTCTAATATTTTCAAAATTAGTTTAAGTCTATTGACTTGGAATTACCATACCAGATAACAGCAAAGGTCCATTTTGTCCAGGATCCGCGTTGGGCAATGGTCATAGATTTTAAAGCCAGAAGGGACCGTTATGATCATTTAGAGAGAAAATTCAGTACCATAAAACTAGAACTGAAGAAGAAAATAGGTAAACTAAAATAAATATCAAGGAAAAGCAACTCCCTGCAAACCCAATAGTCCTAGTGTCTACAATGTCCTTGAAGGGATTAATTTTGAGCCATTAAAAGCCTTCTTTACTTGAAGGGCATCTTCTTTACCCAGTGAATTCCCTCAGAAATGAAATACAAAAACTATGAAGGTTATGGCACAAACCAACAGCCACTAGGATGTTCTAAGTGAAATCTGTCAGTCTTCTTGAATATCAGACCAGGGGTGAGCAGGGTAAGCAGGGGTGAAGTCTGTCTCTCTGATGTTTTTCAAATGCTGCAAGTTTAGTTATATAATGAGAGGAGTGCTTAGAGGTTGATTTTATTCTCCTCTGAGCCCCCTAGACATCACTATCTTAAGCATTTGGTTTCCATAAATCCTAGAGTGACATGGAAGATGTATGGTTTGATTCTACATGGAATGTGCCATCCTTTTTGAAGTCCTACATCCAGTTTTGTTTACTATTGAACCACAGAAACATTATGAAGCGTTAACTGGTCTATTATCAGAGCATGCCTGTTCCCTATCAGGGGTCCCCTTTGTCACTGGCTTCCGTCACACCTTGTATCTGATTACCACACTATAGGATAACATAGAGCTACATAGATCTGTTTTGTGTTCTATCAAGCTGATGGAAAACAGATTTTCCTTTTCACTTTAATGTGGCTGCCCTCTAATTAGGTCTTTAATATGGTTCATTTAATGTGATTCCCTGTACTAAATTAAAACTGCTGTATAGTAAATTGAATCCTTGTTAAGGTTAGGATCGTAGCTGGTAAAGTGACACATTGTGTTGACTGTTGCCTGAATGTACACTTGCTGCAACAAAATGCATAGTCTACATAAATGTTTAGATTAACAGCCTATCAGTCACTGCTTAACAGGATAGAGTTTTTCTGGTTAGCTATCTTTAGTGGCGTTTCTGTCCAGTCCCTAAAAGAAACTACCTCCGGCACATAATGGGCCAAATCCTGCCCTCAGTTACATCTGTGTAACTTTCAATAGGCTTGTACAGATGTAACGGAGAGCACAATTAGGCTCACTATTGACAGAAACCAGCTTTTGCCATGGCCTGTAATGTAAAATCAATATAATGTGCAGTAAACGTAAATTACATGTTGGAAAAAATGCATCCTTAACTGCTTTGTGATGGTCTCCGAAATGGTCCTCTGCAGAATAAAACCACCACAATAAATATTTTCAAAGCAACAGACAAGAGTCCTATATTATATATATATTGCCTCTTAATAAAAAGAAACCGTGTACAAAAAATATAGAGCAATAAAAGATCCCAACTGCTATGGCAACCAGCTCAAAAGGGAGAAGTGTTGCAGTAACTTCTGCCCTGTTTTGTTTTACCTTGTGTTCAAGGAAAACTACTACAATCAGCACTTTAGAGACAAGCCATAAAACTAACAGATCTTATCTGCTAGCAGAAATAATCACTATAGTTAAGCTTGTCTAACAGTTTCTATTCTAACCCCCAATTTTCAGTCCATAACAACTTTCTGCAACATTCACAGCTTTCCAAACTTGATCACTCCCCCAAGGTGGGTGAGTCTATGTGTTATCTAATCCCATACACAGAGTTCAAGCAAACTTGATCAGCTGATTTCCTTAGGAGGAGGAAAGAGGAAAAACCAAAATTCCTTCTCCATTATGATATGTCCCAGGCTAAATTCAGAAGGGTGGGGCAGCTGTGACTCACTGTCCATATGTGATGATAGAAATAGGGGTTCTCTAGTGGGTCTAGGTTGGCCTGCCTTGTCATCCATATCTTCATCTAGAAGTTGAAAGCCTGTGCTGTTGCATGAATGTAGTTTGTAAAGTAATGTGTAAAAAAGCCAAAAATGGCTGAGAATTTAAAAACTGGACAGAACAGACTAAATCCCACGGATGACTGAACCTGGTGATATTCTAAACAAAAAGAGCTCTGTTTCCACTGCTTCATTATGACTCCACAGACATTCTAGGCTTCAGAGTGAGGTTTGGAGTTATTGTATGTGCTGGATTTTTTGTGTGTGTCTGGGTATGCATGTGTTAGAAGAGTTGTGTTGATTTGTGTGGATAGTAGTTGGGAGCACTGGTATGGCAGCTGCTGGTCAAGTTATCCACCATCTATACAGTCTTCCTCTACAACCAATGAAACTGTTGCACACAAATTAGCTGTAAAGGAGATGATTGGTTGAGTTACCTCTGATATCACAACGGTCCAGGACTCTTGGCATAGCATAGATACATGCCTTATTGTAGCTGGGCAATTCACAGGGCCAAAATGGCTGAGAATGTAAAAACTGGACAATAACAGATCATGAAACCCAGTCATGATTCAATCTCATGATATTCTGAACAAAGAGAGCTCTCAACCATGCTTGTTGCTGTTGCCATCACTTCACACTGCCTCGGTCATTTTAGGCTTCAAAGGATACAAAGAGTGACATTCTTGGAAACTTATTATGTAGCCTGAGAAGCAGGGACACTGGGAGCTGCTGCAGAAAGCAAGCAAAATGATTGTGAAGGCTGCAGCAAAGAGATGAGGAAGTGTTAATGGAGGGTGCGAGGGTATCCCAATCCTTTTTCTGTGCCCTCCCAGCTCTGTTACCCATCTTCACAGCCAGGTGACGGCCTCCCTAGCAAACCACTCTCCCTATCCACCACCAAACCAACAGTGGATCATCACAGTGGTTGCAAGCCTAACAATGCACCAGTGGGTCACCGATAAGATTGATTCCAACAGTGAAGCTCTTAGTGTTTCTCCACAAGCTGGTCCAGCCATTTTTCTTGCCATTTCCTAGCATGTTGGAGGGAGAGAGACATGGAGAAAAGCAGGTGGACTGCCTCGATGAGCGAAGGCAGGAATTCCCCTCCTGCATCCAATACTGCACCCTGTACTGAAAGAGGAGGCCGATCTGGAACCAAAGCAGCTGACACTAAGATTAATCTCCCTTGAGGCTAAGCTCACACTCTAAGCAAAACCCTCACCAGATCCCTATAGTCTGTGCTTCCTTGCTTCCCAGTGAGATCTCAATGACCTCTTGGAAAAGTGGGAATGCTTCTTTTTCTTGTGCAGCTCCGACTAAAAATCCCAAAAACACTCTGGAACCATTCCTAAGGCTTTTTAGACTCATTTGGGATCTGACATGGTGGATTGGTCCTTGGTTCAAACAAAGCTGTTAGTGAAACTGACCAGATAACGTGGAAGGGGGAAAACTGAGTGGTCCACAATATGGACCCTAACACTATATTAGTTTGATTTACACAAAAAACTAAAAGTAACCAAGAATAAATAAGAAAACAATTTAACTACATAGCAAGCCCTAATACAGTGAGGAAGAGAAAAGGAGGAGGAGCCTGAAACTTCAGAGACCTCTCTCTTTAGTGATGGAAAAGGAACTGGTATGGGGTGAGCCCACTGATCTTTAAACAGCCCTGATCTGTTTGATGCTATGAGCAAGTATACATGTGGTGCCAATTGCCACTTCTTTCCAAAGGCTTCCAACACAGGTGTCAAGAGTGCATGATCTCCGAAAAGTGGGGTAGCTGAAACAGTCAACGCTCAATGGAAAACTTAGATCTATTAGTCTGAATCTGACAGAATGCACTATACATGCAGCTCATCTCAGTCCCCAACCTGAGACAGCCAGTGTGTATCCAGATTATGGGGTTAGTAAATTAGCTCTTTCACACCAGGACTCAGCACCACATCCAGAAATTTGAAGCTATTCAAGAACAGCCAGAGACTAGTTTTCTTGTTGATGAAAGAGGTCGTTCACATCCTCCAATGCAGACTGCCCATATTACTCCATAGTACATACCGTACTAAAGCAACACATCTGTTTCAATTCACCAATGGCGGAATCAAGCCAAGCTGTATTAAACAAATCAGCACTAGTGTAACATTTCCATAATTTCTGTGACAATTACTTTACAGCAGAAAGCATATTTCCCCCAAGGCTTGCAAGGCCTCTAATTTTCCTCAATGTTGTTTCAATCACACTATGTGCAGCTTCTTGATGACTGAAAAACGTGTTTGTCTCCTTAAAAAGAAATTAGTTTTAAGTATCAAAAATTTCTCTTCCCACATTTATTTTCTGATTTCTCATCATCATAGCAACTTGCTTATGTTAAATACATATGGGCAAAAAGTCTGCACAATTATTTAATTATTTTTTGTTGTTGTGAATTTAGTACTGATGAAGAAAGCTGGCCTGACAATCCTGGAGACTGAAATCTTCTATTACCTGCTACACAGGCACCTTCCAGGCTCTGGCAGTGCAAGCAAAGTGCATAACCAAGTGTGTCTTGATGCTGATCTGGATGGGTGGCTTTATGGGTTGCTCCACCATGGTGTCTGATCTGGGTAGCACATCCCATCAGGACCTCTGATGTTTCGGCCCCTCCAGCCTCATTGCTGCTATTCTCACACTGGTGAAGGATGTACCTCCACCTGACATGGATGCTCAGGACTTCAGAGAAGCCTCCATTCTGGAGCAGAGAAAAGATGATGCCATCATGTGGTGATTCCTCCTGCCCGTCTTGATACGTGGGTCTCTACTGCCCAACCTCTCAAGGAAAATACGGATCAGTGGGTTTCAGCTTTTCTGTACAGGCACCAGGGAGGAAACTGTCTATGTAGGATCTAACACCACTTCTAACTGGCAAAGTAGCAAGTGTCTGAAAAAGAGGGGGACAGAGAGCTCTCCCAATATATACCAGTAAGATCCATTCATCCATTTGTGGCAAGCTTCTGACAATAGAAGGCACTGGGAACTAGGGATAAGTTCCCTGCCATCGGCACACTCCCATGGCTACTGTGGGCTTCCCACAACCTCTTCATCACCAGCTCATCTTGCTGCTACTGTTCCTCTTCTGGATCCAAGGTCTCATTCAGCACTGCCAGCATGCAAGGTGAGCCACTCTCCCACCCACCCTCACAGCACTTTTCCTTTCCTCTCCCTCAGCACTCACAGGAATTATATCTGAAAACATGTATCAGTAACATTGAAATAAAATCTACAGAACATGGAGTTGTGTTTTCTTGCATCTTTTTTCCTTTTCTGTCTCCTTATTCCCCTCTCCATCCACCAGAACATCCCTTCCATGCCAATGCTAGTTGAAGAGAGAGAAGGGATTTCTTCTCTACACTGTCACTAGGCCTCGTCTGGCTGCCCTGAAACACTAGAGTTGTGCTCTCAAGAACATGGGGAGACATCTTTTAGACTGTAAGCCTCCTCTTAGTTTCCTCACAGTAGAGGAGATTTCTGGGTCATCAGCCCGTGGAGAGTCAGGCCTGGTCTACACTAACGAGATAAGTTGATCTTAGTTACACTAGTTAAGTTACGAATGATACATAAAAAACGGTTACTCACCTTTGTAACTGTTGTTCTTCCAGATGTGTTGCTCACATCCATTCCAATTAGGTGTGCGTGCGCCAGGTGCATGGCTGGAGAATTTTTACCCTAGCAACACCCTGTGCGGTTTTGGATAAAAAAAAGGGAGAAAAATGTCCTGGCTGATATGGAAGGCCGACATCACCTTGGGAAGAAAGGCTGGGTGAGGCCAAAGCTGCACCTTATCTTTATGGAAGATCGTGTAAGGTGGTTCTGAGGTAATGGCTCTCAGCTCAGAGACTGCGCCGCGCCGACGTGATAGCGACAAGGAAAGCTGTTTTCCAGGAGAGGTAGTGGTGGGAGCAGATGGCCAGCTGCTCGAACGGGGGGGCCCCTTGAGTCTGGAAAGGACCAGGTTAAGGTCCCACATGGGGACTGGCTGTCGAACCTGGGGGTAAAGACGGTCCAGGCCCTTGAGAAACCTGCCAGCCATGGGATTGGCAAAGACAGAACAGCCATCCACACCTGGGTGAAAAGCCGAGATGGCCGCAGGCTGAACTCTGAAAGAGGATGCCACCAGGCCCTGCTGTTTTAGGTCCAGGAGATACTCCAAAATTAGAGGCACGGGCACCTGGAGAGGGGGCATGTTGCGCTGAGCGCACCAGCACGAAAACCACTTCCACTTAGCCATATATATGGCTTGAGTGGAGAGCTTCCTGCTGCCCATCAGTACTTGCTGCATAGATTCTGAACAGAGAAGCTCTGAAGGGTTTAGCCACATAGCATCCATGCTGTGAGGTGGAGCGATAGTAGGTCAGGATGGGAGAGGCGACCGTGATCCTGAGTAATCAGGTCAGGAAAAAGAGGCAATGGGACTTGAGCGTCCACAGAGAGCTGCAATAGCATGGTGTACCAATGTTGCCTGGGCCATGCCAGAGCCACAGAATCACTTGCGCCCTGTCCCTGTGCACCTTGAGCAGGACCTTGTGTACAAGGGGGATCGGGGGGAAGGCGTAAAATAGTTGACCCATACATGGGAGCAGGAAGGCGTCTGTGAGAGAGCTCAGGGAGCTTGGAGGGAACAGAAAGCTGGACATTTCCGATTGCTGTGGGAGGCAAACAGGTCGACCTGGGGAAACCCCCACCTTTGGAAGATGGGGTGGACGACATCTGGTTGAAGCGACCACTCATGGGAGCGGAAGGACCTGCTCAGGTGGTCCACCAGCATGTTCTGGACCCCGGGTAGAAAGGACGCCACCAGGTGAATGGAATGGGCTATGCAGAATTCCCACAGTTGAATGGCCTCCTGACAGAGGGGGGAGAAGTGGGCTCCTCCTTGTTTGTTGATCTAGAACATGGTCGTGGTGTTGTCTGTGAGGACCACCACACAATTACCCTACAGCTGCTCCAGGAAAGCTTGACAGGCAAGGTGCACCGCCATCAGCTCCCGAATGTTGATATGAAAGGAGGGTGCAGATGGAGACCATAGGCCCTGCATCTGAAGGTCCCTGAGGTGGGCGCCCCGTCCCAGGGCTGACGCGTCCATGACCAGGGACAAGGAGGGCTGCGGGCTGTGAAAAGGGACTCCTTCGCATACCACCTGGGGATCTAGCCATCAGTGGAGGGAGGCCAGCACCCGCTCCAGGATGGTGACCACCAAGTTCAGGCTGACTCGACCTGAACGATAGACTGATGCTAGCCAGGCTTGTAACGGGCGGAGTCAAAGTCTGCCGTGGCTGGTCACGTATATACAGGAAGCCAGGCCAAGAAGACTCAGGCAACTTCTTCCCGACAAGGCTGGGAAGTGCTGAAGGCTCCGGACAAGGCCCACTATAGCCTGGAAATGATCATCCAGCAGGAGGGCTTTGCATGGAGTCCAGAACCACCCCAATGAATTCTATTCTCTGGGTTGGCTCTAGGGTCGACTTTGCCACATTGAGGAGGAGGCCCAACCGAAGAAACGTGTCCGTGACCAAGCGGAGGTGGGACTGCACCTGTTCTCTGGTGTGTCCCCGGAAAAGCCAGTCGTCAAGGTAAAGATATACCTGCACCCGCTATCGAAGAAGGAAGGGCGCCATGATGGCCATACATTTGGTGAACACTCGGGGAGCCATGGAGAGACCGAAGGGGAGGGCCGTGAACTGATAGTGTTTGCGGTTGACCACAAAGCGGAGGAAATGTCTGTGCACCAGATGAATCGCTATGTGGAAATACGCATCCTTCACATCGAGGGCAACATACCAGTCTCCAGGGAAGGTATAATGGTGCCCAAAACCACCATGCAGAACTTCAACTTTACCATGAACTTGTTGAGTCCATGCAGGTCCAGAATGGGCTGAAGCCTGCCCTTTGCCTTGGGGATTAGGAACCTCCTTGATCGCCCCCATGGCGAGGAGCGTCTGAAATTCCTGAATAAGGAGCTGCTTGTGAGAAGGGTCCCTGAAGAGGGACGGAGAAGGAGGGCGGGGAGGAAGAGAATTGGAGACAGTATCCTGCTTCCACCATGAGGAGGACCCAGCGGTCCACGGTTATCTGAGACCAAGCCCGGTGGAAATGAGATAAATGATTCAAGAAAGGTGGAGTAGGATCCTGAACAAGGTCCAGGACATTGTCCTTGGGGGTCCCTTCAAAAGGCCTGTTTTGAGCCCGATGAAGGTTGGAGGGCTTCCTCCTGTCATTACATCCCCGCTCCTATAGAAATCCTGCCTCGGCAGAGGAGGAGGATAGGAGCGTTGTTGCGGCTGCTGGGGTTTGAAGGGTTTCCGCTGGGTAGCCGGTGTGTGCAGGCCCAGGGACTTCATTGTCGCCCTTGAATCCTTAAGGCTATGTAGCCTTGAGTCGGTCTTTTCCGAGAACAGGCCTTCTCCATCAAAGGGGAGGTCCTGCAGTGTTTGCTGAAGCTCCGGTGGCAGGCCAGAGGCTTGTAGCCAGGAGATGCATCTCATCGTGATCCCAGAGGACAAAGTACATGTGGCAGAGTCCGCAGCGTCCAGCGAGGCCTGCAACAAGGTCCATGTCACTGTTTTGCCCTCATCCACCAAAGTCCCAAACTCTCTGGACTCAGGAGGTACTAACTCCTTAAACTTCAGCATGGAGTTCCAGGAGTTAAAATTATAACTACTCAGGAGCGCCTGCTGATTAGCGATCCTGAGCTGAAGTCCCCCTGAAGAATAAACTTTGAGCCCACACAAATCAAGGTGCTTGGCGTTCTTTGATTTGGGCGCTGGGGCCTGCTGGCCATGCCATTCCTTTTCGTTCACGGACGCAACCACAAGCAAACAGGGCTGTGGGTTGGTGAACAGATAATCATAGCCCTTCGAGGGGACAAAGTATTTCTACTCCACCCCCTTAGCAGTCGGGGGGATGTGTCTGCCAGATTGTCCTGGCGTTAGTTTGGATGGTCCAAATAAGGGGCAGGGTCACCCTTAATGGAGCTTCCGCGGTCAGAATATCCACCATGGGGTTCTCCACCTCTACCACCTCCTCCGCCTGTAGGTTCATATTCCATGCCACCCCACGCAGGAGGTCCTGGTGGGCACAGAGGTCTATTGGAGGGAGACCCGAGATCGCAGTGCCTGCCACCGCCTCGTTGGGTGAGGAGGAGGTGGCGGCCACAGAGGAAGAGGGTCATCTAGGGCCTCTTGCGGAGCTGGGGCCAGCTGTTCTGTGCCACTGACCTCGGAGCCCGGACCAGGAATCGGTGTTGAAGGAGGTCCTGTAGCGGGGAGAGAAGCCATCACAGTCTTCATGCCCCCTGGGGTGGGCCGACTGGTGGTAGCCTCTGGCACTTGCAGCTCGGACGTGGCTGATCAGGAAGCCCCAGACCGAGTACCCTGGGCCTGGTGGTATGCCCAGGACGTCCAGAATGGCCATTGAGTGGGCCCCTGAGCGGGACCCTGCAGCTGCCCCTGCTAAGGCCCAGCTCCTGACTCCAGGCAGCTATGGTCCGAATGACTGCAGTCTGAAAAATGCAAACCCGCCTCCAATCCCGAAGAGCGAGAAGCAGAACGTGAGGGCCATGGTGGTGCTGAGCATATCTGCATCGGGTCACATCGATGAGGCAACAGGGAATGGTGCCACGATGCTGGGGAGCGGTACTGAGACCTGGAATGGCGCCTGGATCTAAATCTGGGCCTAGATGATGACCGGCGTTGAGAGTGGCGTCGGGTCCGGGATCTGCTCCTCGACAACGACTGGCAAGCAGAGCAGTGCCGCGACCGGGAATCAGAGCGGCACTGGGAGTACAACTGGTGCCACGAGTACGACCAGCGCCGCAAAGGAGAGTGGCGCCGCGATTGCGAGCAGTGGTGGGACTGAGAGTGGGGGCGGGAGCAGGATCGATGCCATGGCTTGATCGACTGTGCCGACAGGTGGATTAGGGCCTGCTTGCCCCGGAATGGTGCCACGCGTAGAGGCACCAGGGCCTTGGAATGTGGCTGAGGGGATGCCAATGCCGTCATGCCAATAAGATCCCTTGCAGCCACAAAAGTATCCAGGGTAGACGGCAACTGGACCTCAACCACGCTGCGTGTTGGGGAGTCCAGCGGTACATGGGGAGTCAATGGTGCCAAGGCCGTAGGCTGTGCTCCTAGACGCTCCCTTCTGGGATGCATCTCCACAGGCAGTTCCAGGGAGGCTGGTCTCTGTGGAGGCGGGCCACCCTTTTCCGGCTTCTGGTGCCACTTCTGGCCAGGAGAATGGGAGCAGTGCCGGGTCAATGATGTCGGTTGCAGTGCCGGGGAGCATCAGTGCCGTGGGTCTCGATCAGTGTCCAACCATGGTGCCGCTCCTACTGCTGCTGCCGGGGCACTGCGCACCGAGACGCAAGGTGCTGGATCTTGGTGCACCGCAGGAGGCTGAGGGCTAAGAGGAGCTGTTTTAAATGAAAGGCCCGCTTCTTAGTCCAGGGACGAAACCCTTTGCAGATCCTGCACTTTTCTGCTCGATGAGACTCCCCCAGATACGTCAGGCAATAGTCATGGGGGTCGCCCGTTGGCATGGGCTGAGAGCAGGAACCACGGGGCTTGAATCCCGGAGCCTTGGGCATGAGCCCGAGAAAAGAATCGGGGAGGAGGGGAAAGACCTCCCAACCCCACTAACACTAAGTAAACCAACTATAACTATCAACTATCAACTATTAACTATTAGGAATACACTAGGGAGAGTGGAGTGCAAGCGAAGCAGGACTCCACAGTTCCAACAACTATCACGGGCGGTAAGGAGGAACTGAGGTGGGTCAGCTGGGATATATATTGAGCACCATGAAGGCACCACTCCAGGGGGCTCCACAGCTGACCCACCTGGTGTTGCTAGGGTAAAAATTCTCCAATGGCCATGCACGCACACACTAGTTGGAATTGATATGAGCAAGCACTCGAAGAAGAACTTAAGTCGACGTAGCTTATATCGACTTACAGCAGTGTCTACACCATGCTATGTCGATGGGAGACGCTCTCCCGTCGACATAGTTTCTGCCTCTCGGGGTCATGGAGTACTGAAGTCGATGGGGGAGTGTTCTCACATCGATTTATTGTGTCTTCACCAGACCCACTAAATCAATGACCACTACATTACTCACAGCAGGGCTGATTTAGCCCTTAGTGTAAAGGCTTCTACAGCATTCTGAATCCATTTTGCTGAATCAGAATATTGATATAAGAGACATCCAATCTTGGACCCCATGGTTGTGGAGTTGCTAAGTAATACTCTAATACAGAGATGTGACAATTTAACTAACACTGTATGTGCCCTGGTCAGTGAACAGAAGTTATTGTGTATTGGGATACAAGACTTTCCTGCATGAATGTACTGATCTAGCTTAATTGGAGCCTGTGGGAAGAACAAATAAGATGACGACAATGGTCCTAGAAAAGGACACCCAAGCACACACTTGAAAGACAATGGACAAAGTTATCAGCTTCAATGATCTTACATTCTGTCTCCAACAAGTTGCAAGCCTTATTCTGCCAAGGCTGGGAACTAACAGATCACAGAACTGTAACAGTAAAAGTGACTTGGTCTCGAGGTAGGGGACGGGTGACTAACCAGCAAAGGACTCCTTTCTTACAGATGGGGGAGAAAAATGGCTTGTGCGTTAAGGCAACAGACTGTACCAGCCCAAAACCTAGAGGTCTCAGGTTGGGGGGCTTCTACAGGAAGCTTAGCTCTACCAGGATCCCCCTGCGGAAGATAGTTGAACACCTGCTATGCTAGACACATGTCTAGTCTGTTTTATTCTTTACTGCTTTTGTTTTAAAAAATATTTTATTTTGCTTTAAGAAGGCTGTCCGGCCAGTGGGGACTACTGTCATTGCTCCTGGAGGGAGCAGAACAGCAGGGTGTGAGGCTAAGTCAGGCCTGCTGAGGTAATCACGGTTGATACACAGGAGATAGCAGCCAGGTCCCAATCTAATTAGGAAAATCGTTTTTTCTGTCCCAAGAACAATGACTGCTTGAGGCCTGAGAGGCAGAGCACTCAAACGCAGTTAGTCCAGTAACTGATATGGCGCATGATGATACCTGGTCTATTTTCAGTGCTTAACAGCTAAGCAAAAAGGCTAATTGTACTCAACTGAACTCAAGTCTCTTGCTTTTGGGGTTGACATGGAAGCTTTCTTGCCCCCATCGCTTTCTTTTTAAGCATGACGTATTGTAGAAGAATCTGATTTATAGGCTTGTGTGCTGTCACTTTTCCAATATCTACTGAACTTGGTTGGCTTTCATATCCTCAACTATATAAAAAAGTTATTGTTCCTGAGGTCCTTTTTACTTCAATCCCTTATTAAAAGTTCCCAACGTGTCTTCCTTTATGAATGGTATCTCACAGCTAAATTGAGATCACTAAGGCCTTTGCCAGAATGCCCTTGGACATTCAGAGAGGTCTGGAATGCAAGGAAAGAATATGTCAAACAACGCAGACCGATTGGCAAACATTGCAGGGCAGCAGAACAACAATGATCTTATCTGGAACAATTCATATATAGTGGTCTCTCACATTTTCCTCAACTCTTTCCATTTAAGTAATCTTCAAAAATGCAAGACTAGAAACATTTCAGTACTGTAGAACCTTCTTAGCAACCAAAACATCTTCCCCCAGAAAAGTCTAATGCTCCCACTGGGGTTCTGTCTCACTAAACTAATTTTTTTTCTTGGTGTATTGACTCATGAGCATCTTACACACCAGGATTCAGGTGCGAATTCATCACAGGTGAAATCCTGACTCTACTGAAAGTCAATGGCAAAACTCAGAGCCAGAATTTCATACCATATCCCTGAATGAAACACAAGCAGAGCTTACAACAGAGATTGACAAAACATACCAATGTCCTACAAAAATGTGTACACATACAAAACAATAATATTACTAATATTTTGCACTTCTCTAGGGCACATTTTAGCCAATAAGCATTGCTCATGATTACTACACAGAAATAAAACAGAAAATATAATATTATTGCATACATCAGAATCTATAGACTAACTCCACAACAGTTTTAAGAGCAAGCAAGCTTCTGTGGTATATAGCTTTCAACTGAAGAAGGTAGAGGGAGGAAATAGGGAAAAGTCCTGTTAAAACAGGAGAACAGTCATATCAAATTTTCAATACTACTATCAAAATTCACAGCTAAGTTCTGTTCAGCTATGACAATTCACTTTTCATGATCACAATGGTACATTCAAACAGCATTATTCATGCAATGGATCTAAAAGCTTGCTATATATTGTAATTATTTCACCCACGACAGAAGTGAAGATATTACCCATGTGATGACAACTACTAAGTCCACCTAAATTTGCCAAGAGGAATTTAGGAAGGTGAAAAGTAATTGCCTGAAAATATGGTCAGAATACTCCTATTCTTGGTCCCAAGCACAGGCATTTTACATAAGAATGACCATACTGGGTCAGACCAAAAGTCCATCTTGCCCAGTATTCTGTCTTCCGACAGTGGCCAATGCCAGGTGCCCCAGAGGGAATGAACAGAGCAAGTAATCACCAAGTGATCCATCCCGTCGCCCATTCCCAGCTTCTGGCAAACAGAAGCTTTAATGATCACTAGAAAAACAGAACCTCCAGCAGCATGGTGGCCCAACATCATTATGCTACGCACACTGGTTCAGTACCAATTCAGATGGAAGAGCCCCACCTGAGTTGCCAACACCCTTTCCTGCAGAAACCTAGGGTTTTTTTTGGAGGTGCTCCATTCCAGCACTGACCACACTCAACGTTGCTCAGCTTGTGAGATCTAATGAGGTGGAATAGCTGCAGGCCTTTGCACTAAACATTTAAGATCAAATCATAAACTGCAAACTAATCTAAAGTGACATGAAAGAAGTTACCCACAAATCCTACTCTGATCATTGAACAAGACAGAACCAATAGTGGTTTCTAATATTTACAAGTTTAATGTGGCTAACGTTGTCATGTGCACTTACCTTTGTAAGATGGTAGATAGTTATATCTACTTGTTCAGGGACCTTTTCTCTGAGTGAAAAAGCTGTTGGTCAACCATAAAATACCTAAAACCTACAATCCTAATGAAGTATGGCCTCACACACCTAAATAAAGAGTGATATAAACATTTTAAAAATCCTATTAATCAGCATTGTTTTTTTAAGAATTTATGTGGTTTTGAAAGGGGAAATTTAGATACAGACTAGTATAACAAAGTAAGATTAATTTTGCCATGCAAATGCAACTACCTCTTATGTAATAAAAAGGTGTGTTTGTATAACAAATATTTTCACACAATAGGCCAGTGTTTACTAGTACTCTTTCAGAATACAAGCACGTCACATTCAAACAGGTTCTTAAAATGGACAAAGGAACTCAACCTACCGCTATAATATCCAGTGTGTTATCACAGACTTTGCGGATCTCAGCATTTTTGTCATGCATCAGGTCTATAAGATATGCTGGAGCCTCTGGGAAGAAATGGTTAAGGATGTAATGCTGGTTTTACCACAGGTTTGGCCTCTTCCAACTGGCATGAGGAACTGAGTATCACACTGGGGAATTATCCACAGCATGTGAGAGCTCAGCCTCTTTTTAATGGTTCATGTGCTAAATAAAGAGATGTAAATTCACATACAACTTCTAATGAAAATGAATATATATTTGTTTTATTAAGAATATATTCTCAATTTTGTCATGGGAAATGCTGCCATTCGGACATCTTTTTACAGTTTACATTTTGTTCAATTTCTCTAATTGCTGTGGCATAGCTTAGTATATTTTCAAACCTTAAAAAGCTGCAAAATTTAAAGACTGATTTGCAAATTATTTATCCTAGGTAAGAATGTTCAATTGATGCATGTTTGTGGTACAGACTACAGTATTTTTAAAAGTCTGATCTTATGTGGATGTTGTTCAAATTGCATTTTTTGTGGCTGTGTAGATATAAAAACATCTGAGTTTTTCTTAAAAACAAAAGGTTAAGAGTGGAGGTATTTTAATCAATTAGATTACAGGGTGTATATGAATTTAAGATCAAGGAAATGAAGGGTGAAGTACTGAATTATAAACTAAGCAGCATCCTAAATGCCATGGTGGGGGTGTAGGTGAAGGAGGTAGAAGAGAGGAGGGAGAAGAAGTGATAAAGACTGGCTGTTGTAATGACAATGGAGCATATCAATAAGCTGACAATGAATTGTTCATGAAGCTGGGCAGAAGTGAGGAGAAAAACTGCAGATCAGTACCCATCATGTTTGTTCTGTAACAAACCAGCAGCAGCTTTATTTAGAATTTTCAGCAGAGAAGACAATTAAAAAGTTAATTCTGCCTGCCTGTGTATGTTGCTTTAGCTTTAAGTCAAGGTTTGGATCCAAAAGAACCCAATTATATTTCCTATATATCATCTCTATTTTGATTTCGTACAACACAAATGATTTCGAATAGAAAATAACGTTGAGTTGTATAATTGTGGGAGATTTTGATCAGATTGATAGTAAATCAACTAAAAGATTTATCTACTTTTGAATGTAAATAAATTCCAGAGAAATTTGTGGTCTAAACCTTAGTAAACAATGTGCGCAAGGAAATGGTTATGCTGGATGTCATAAATACATACACACAGGCAGCAGGTGTCAAGTTATAACACAGGCAGTGAAATCATTTTGTGAGAGAGGGAATGTCCTTTATCAGACTTGGATGTACGAGATAGATTTGTACACAGCTCAATGCCTAGGCTAGCTCTGAAAATGTTCTTCTTTCAACTTCCATCATCATTTTTACTTGCTATAAAAATGTTGACAGCTATCCCAAAATACGGGGTGCTACAATGTTTCTACAAGATTTCCAATTGAATGGTTCATCATATAAAAAAACAATAACTGTTGATTTACACACACACACACACACACACACACACACACACACACACATATACACCCCACAATAAAGACTCAAATTCAAAAAACGATTCTGTTTTCTCTCAGCATGAGCCGACAGCTTCCTGGGGGAAAAGTAAAGATAAATATTTGGCAGACCTGGTCCAACGTTACCAAGCATGCAATCACTTCAATAAATCCCAGGACACCTCAAACTCTCCAGGCGGACTAAGCTAAGAGAATGTAACCTGGGTGAGTTAAGTAAGAGAAATATGTGCTTAGGGGGAAGCAGCTTTTGCAACAGTGAAGTAGAGGATGATACTGGCCTGAGGGAATATTGTCCAAGTTTAAGAATTGGTATCCTGCAACTTTCTAGAACAAAAAACAAAAAATTTGATATGACAGAAAGGGGATTTTCCACTTAGCTCTGGAAGAGCCAGAAATATCAGATTTTAAAGCTGTAATACCTGGAAAAGATACTGTAGGTACTACCATCAATTTTATATAGCACTTAGTGTGTGCTAGGTGCTTTATAAATATAATACAGAAAAGATCTGTGACACGAAGCCCTGACTCTCAGGTTTTGAATCAGGCCCCAGTTTAAAACAAAACAAGAGAAAACAAAGAGTGAGATGATGATGATGACTGGAGAACAGGAGTCTAATTAAGGTCATGCAAGTTGAAGAAGGTAAGTGAAAAGGCAAAAGGTAGCAGAGGCAATGGGGTCATTAGCACAGAAAAAGAGGAGAGCCAGGAATTGAAATCAAAGAGGAGAGATGATGGGAAGGAACCAGGAGAGCAATACATGACAGCAGCACTGAGGATAAGAAGGTAAGAGTTGGAGGACACATGCTTCTAAGGGGGAAAAATGGGGATCGGGGAAAAGAGGAAGAAGAGATTGGAAGCAGCAGACATATGAAAGAACAAACACATTTTTCTTCTCCATCTGAACCCTCTAGAAGTAAAATCATGGTAACTAAGGCACCTGCCTTTACAGATGGAAAGTTACAAGAACTATTCCCATTAAAATATTTCAAACATTTATTAAATAATTTTCCTGTACAGTATGTGGCATATACATAATACAGTGTGGTGTGGCACAATCAAGTTTATCAACACTCATTTGGAATGGCCTATGTAAGACATGCCAATAAAACCTTTAAACTGCACTATGCCATCTTATGGTACTTGTATACCTGTCTTATGTCTATAGTGTTCAGCCACTGTTTCAAATTCAATTAATTCTAATTACAGAGAAATGGTGGTTTAGAAAACCATAGTAAAGCTTTGACACATGTAACAAATTCTAATTATAGTAAGTTAAGTACTGTAATTCGAAACGTCTGGCCTTTATAAGAGGATACGGGTCTCCTTGATGATGACGTCTCTGGTGGCTTGATGGAAGACCATCTGGTAAAAGACATAGATGATTTGGCAGACAAACTCATCATCTTCCTGCTGAGCTGCAAAAAGAAAAAAGTATTTCCTCAAGTCTCCAAGACAGAGCACTTTGCTATTGTACATTAATGTTTCAAGAGTTGTGTTGGGCTCTCAGGAGAGCCAAGGACTCTGGGATGCATTTTTCTGGTGGCTTATATATACCAGACAATCTCTGCCAGTGTGCACAGAACTTTTAGGACCTGATCCAACTTCCATCAGAGTCAACAGAAAAATTCCAATTGACTTCAGTGAGAATTAGATTAGGATGTGAGAAGCACAGAAAAAGTAAGTTCACTAGACCATGCTCATTGCAATTTTGCTATTAATGGAATGACATCAATGTGCTTTTCATTGGAGACTACCTACTGCTATCCTGCAGACTAAAAAAAATGAATGGTGCCACCTGGGTCAATTAGAAACTACTGATGAAAATCAGGCCTGGAACAAATTCAGTAATATACCATTTAGAAGTTCAATGAGTGCTGGAATAATTCCAGATTTGGCCAGCATAGCAGCACAGGAGTCGTCCATAGATACAGTTCCAATCATGATCACCACTTCCAAGACAAGGTCATCTTCAGCAGAACCTGGCAAACAAAACAGCAGAGAGCTGGGTATTTAAGAAAACACTTTGCTGAATCCTTGAATGTTCTTATTCTTACTTAAGGTATGTCCAGACTACCTGCCGGATCGGCGGGCAGCAATCGATCTATCGGGGATCGATATATCGCATCTCGTCTAGATACGATATATCGATCCCCGAACCTGCTCCCGTCGACTCCGGAACTCCACCAGGGCGAGCGGTGGTAGTGGAGTCGACAGGGGAGCCGCGGCCATCGATCCTGCGCCGTGAGCACAGGAGGTAAGTCGAAATAAGATATGTTGACTTCAGCTACGCTACTCCCGTAGCTGAAATTGTGTATCTTACATCAACCCCCACCACCATGTAGACCAGCCCTTATAGACAGTTCTAATTTTCCAAGAAGCTAACATTATGCTAATTAATACACCCAAAAGATACTAAAGCAGCAAAACCCAATACTGCAATAGGATTAGAATATGATAGCAAAAGATACTACAATTGGAAAACAGAATATCATGGAAGACTAAACCACTGTTAGCACAGACCTGGTTTTAGTTTATCCTTGAGGTATGGAACCAGTTTGTACTCTTTCAGCACAAGCTCCCAGTCCAGGTCAGGTAAGGTCAGATTAGCCAGTGTTCCAAGGCATTCTATCACAAATTCTTCCTCTTCATCATTAGAGATTTGAGCTGCTAAGTCACCAACATAATCCTAAAAAAAATATATAGGTGGGTAATTAGTAAAAGTACTGCACATGAACAACATGGGATTTTGAAAGGTTCCTATCTCAGTCAAAGCAAAACTTATTTTCACCAGAACATTCAAAAGGCACATCTCCTGAATGAGGACTATTTTCAAGCCAAATTTAATTCAACGCCTTAGTTGCAGACTAGTTTTAAAAAAATGACAATTTCCCCACTTCTAATTCTCTGAATCTTTTTGTTCAAGCTTTTCGAGAACATTTACTGTAGGTAAAGAAAAAACACCCACGTATGGAAAATTTCAGCCCCCAAAAGGTAAAAGTTTTAGAAAGCTAACACAAACTGAAAAAAGGGTGTTAGAATAGAAAATGTTATGGAACCTTAACCACAGAAGTGGTTTCTGCTCCCGAAAAACCCCTGAAATGTATGTGAAGTTACCTTATGTGGTTTACATCTATGGATTTTACTAACTAGTGGTGCATGACAGTTAAAAAATTTGATTTCATGCAGTATCAACTTTATTAAGAGATTTGCCAATTAGAATTTTAACTCATTATTTAACCCAAATGTTTTTTTTATTCTAAAATACAAATTCTTTTCCATATTTCATTTCAGTGAGTATGTGTAATTAATGCTCATGAGATTGCTGGACAAGCAGCGCAGCCCTAGAGAATTGAGTTGCTCAAGAGTTATTAAGTAGCAAGAGATTCTTCACATTGCTCTTGAACCTTGATTTGAAGGAACCAGCTGTAACAGGGAAAGAATACTTCAATCTGTCCTAGATTTCTCTGTTAAGAACAAGGTTTAAGATTAGTGTGTTTTTGAGATGCGTATTCTTGTATGTTTTTGTACCAGTGACCTAGACATAAAAGATTCTACATTGTAACCAACCACCAATTCCTTGAGGCATCCAGAACCCCTTTAAAATACCAACTGAACCAGCTTTATAAAAACACGGAAATGCTAAGTAATAGATGAAACTCAAGGGTATAAAATAGTTTGTTTGTAAAGATAAAAGCCAACCCATCTTTCAAGCAGCAGCAGCACTTGAACGCCAAAATCCCTTCCAATGCAAAGGGATAGAGGGTACTGAGAACGTATAGCGAGTGCTTACAATAAACAGGTTTTTAGTTGGCTCATCATGTTGTGAAATGTTCCTGATCATCTTCATCAACAATGGATCCTTGAACTTCAGAGCTCTCTTCATTAACAGCTTCAACCCGTTTCCTGAAAAGAAAATGGTACGTGGCAAATCTCCCAGATCATATTAAAGCTAGAATCAAGTCTTTTGCAAAAAAATTGAATTTTTTTCTTATTAACAAGGATTAAAGGACAAAGGGAAATAATCCAGACAAAGCAGAAACTATTTTGTTCTTTCTGGCCATTATTAGAGGGACAAATTTCACCCGAATAAACTCCAAGACGAAATATAAAACAAATATATAATAGCCAATATCTCAATTATTGAATATTAGGACTCATCACCATAACAGAAAACTGAACTAAATAGTTCAGTTATCAATTATAACTTTAATAGAAGCAACGCACGTGTTAAACCTCTGCTCTCACCACTACTATGACTACCCAAATTCTATGTGGCCATCCCAAACTCCTGCTCTTAATTTTCATGTCAAATTCTCAAACACCTGTCCGTCTTAATATTGGTAGTTTGAGGAGATGAGAGTCTGGATAGGTTTCTTGCAAAGGTATTTTAAATAGAGGTACTCATATATGACAGCCATTTTGTCCGGTGGAGCTGGCAAAGGCTATAAACCAAAGCACTCTTAGTACATGTCTAGGGAGCAAACAAGCCCTTACCACACTTTGGACACTACAGGAATAACAGAACTTTCACCAGACTCAATCATTTGATATTGTGGGCCAAATCACTGTCTTACTGATGTGATTTTTTGGGACAACCTTGCCTGTCTGATATTAACAATTACTTTTTTATTTTTATATAAGTTTTTGTATGGACTATTTTTCTGTGACAAAGCACCAACAAAGGAAGCAGCCCTCAGGCTAGTCAATATATAAATAGCCCTACTGAGAATATAGCAAAGAGTTAGGTCTGATATGCTGAACAAATCAGCAATGAAAGATGATTATGCAGCAGCAGAAAACCTGTTTTCATAAAAAATATCTCCAGTCAGAAAGAGAAAATGTGATGCATACACAAAGTTGTGTCTAAGTTAGTGAAAAGGTAAGTTTTCCATAGCTATAACTCTGAAAGGAAATTATGTAAAAATGGCATTATTGTACTGCTTGGTTAGCTTTTACTGATTCCAGACCAAACAGGCTTAGTTTGCAAATAAAAAAAGGTTGTTCTCTAACTGTGAGCCCTGCCAACTTGGTCTGGGTTCTGAGTGTCAAACTGGGTTCTTTCCGTCTCATGTATACTCATCACTAAAAAACATCCTGCAAACTAAATTATTACCTCAGTGACACTTGTGCAAGTCCACTGTCTTCTGTGTGGTTTGCACATGTATAACTGATTGGAATTTAGTAAAAATAGAGTTCTTGATGCACAAAAAGGAATAGAATCCAGCTCACTCTGTTTTAGAGGTGTTGGCACTGAAGTGATAATAGGACTAAAAAACAATTAAAAATTATTTGTTCAACTACACTTGACAGAGCTTGATGCAGAAATCACTGGTTAAATTCTATGGCCCATGCTATGCAGGGGACCAGAATAAATAATTGTTCTTTCTGACCTTAAAATCTATGAAGCAGTTGCCACTGAAGTTAGTAGCTAGGATTCTGAATACATACAGGGAGCAAATGGTTGATTGAGAATGTGCCAGTTTTACTGTGTCATTTCAGAGAAGAACTGCACTTTAAAATTGTGAATCAGCACAGGGAGTTCAGGAAAAGAGAGAGCAGCTTTGGAGCAATCGCATGAAAAGTAAGCCTGTTCATACTACGCAGCTTGTAAACACCAGCTTTGAGGGACATAATCTTAAAATAGAGCAAATTGTATCTTTCCATTAAAAAATAAAAATAAAAGAGGCCCTGTGTTACTTATTCATGTCTGGAAACAGAACCCCAGTTGCCTGTAGGAAGATTTTGGGGTGAATTCCATAAAGAGTTACATTCATCCCACATAGTAAGGGTCAGGATAAGCATAAAGTTTTCAATACGCTAGTCATCAGTGATTTCATTGAACTGTTCACCACAGAATTGGAGATACTATGGCTCAATAGGGGGATGAGTGACATTAGGAGTTGACCCATCTGTGCACATACACAAATGTTTATTATATATGTGGTCTGAATGTTTTTCTGCTGTCATTAGTTGTATTACTATTCCATTTGCCAACAGGGTGCTACGCACTGACCCAAAGATATGCTATAAAGCTTCTGCACACTTACCTTCACAGATAAGCTGCACATTTCTCTTGTTAGCAGCAAGGTTAATGCAGAAGGAAATGAGCTCCAGGTCAATGCGTTCATCAGGGCACTCAAAGAGCATCTTCATTAACTACCAATACACACATGAGTCATTAAACTTTCCAAAGCATGAGAAAAAAAACCAGAGCAATATTCTCAAGCCAACTATGCTAATCTGAATACTTTTCATATTCAGGATCTCTACATTTGCTGCCAACTTGTAATGGTGATTAATTTGGAAGGACTAGGGTTTGATTATTTGTGGACAGCCAGAGTTACTAACAGTTAAGAATTGCAATCACTTGCCACCTTTTCTAAAATAAACGGAGTTTGTTAGATAAATTCCAGTGATAGGGAGATAATGTATTGTTTGTGAATGGTTAAATTCCTGTGAACAGTTTAAAATCTTGTATACTAAATTATTCATCCCATGAAAACAGAATACTTCTGTTTGCTTAATAGAATAAAGCACTACAAATGGTTGTTTTATTGTATAATAATCCTACTCTTGCTATTTTGAACTGGCTAAGTCTACTCCGCTGCCTATCTCTAAACTTACTCCTATCTATCTGCTACAATGTGTCCTTCCCTGTCTAAGCAAACCTACTATCCACTGCACTCATTGCTACTGCCATATACTGCAGTACTGAGCCAGTGTCTCCTTTACTACAGCCCCACTCCTTCAGTAGAGGAAAAAGGACACCTGGAGTAAAATACACATTTCGCACAGTCTGCTCTAATTGCTGTGGTGCATGTTAGTGACTCCGCTGATGATGCTACAAAGAACCAACAGCTAGCTGCCATTCCATATCATTTGTTCCTATATACTCACTGGTCTGTCACAGCTTACATATCAACCCTAATTTTGTCCATTTTAAGTCTGCCTTAATTTTTTACAAACAGCAAATCCAATATATAAATAGCATCCAAACATCAATCTATTTCTCAGTCTTCACTTTTCACACCATGCTGTAGATTTGGTTCAGTTACTGACTCAAAAGGTAGATCACCCCTACTGCAGCACCAACCCCAATTCTGTAGTGCATCAGTCTCCCATGTAAGCACTGACAAAGCCAGACTACTTAGCTTGCAAGACCTATCAGAATCACAATGCAAGGTAGCATGGGTACAAGACTGGATAAAACAAATGCACTTGAAAAGAGGACAGATACAGGGGCAGTAGATATAATGAGTAGATCTCAGTTGGCAGCAGGGGTAGGGGCAGGGAGAAAGAACTGAACTGTAACTGTCAAAGCAGTTGCACTCTTGCCCCCTAGTGGTAGCACCTTGGAATGGTTAAGTACAAGATCGAGTGGGTATCTACCAAAACATATATTCAGAGAATGGACAATTAGGAGGCATCAGTACTGCAGGTAAATCCTCCACAGATAATCTGTTGGAGGAAGTTATCTGGCAATAGATAAATACACAATCAAGTTGTCATTCCAAAGAGGCTGCCAAATTAATAAAAACACATTTAGGTCACAATAGTGATTAATATGTGCTCTCATTCATATATAAGAGCTGTCGATTAATTACAGTTAACTCACGCGATTAACAAAAAATTAATCGCGATTAATCGCACTGTTAAACAAGCGAATACCAATTGAAATTTATTAAATATTTGTGGATGTCTTTCTACATTTTCAAATATATGGATTTCAATTATAACACAGAATATATATATATATTCTGTGTTATAATATAAATAAATAAATAACTTTTAGGGCTTTCACAAGGTGATGTAAAAGCCATTGTTGATTTCCTCCTTTTCTTAAGTAAAGGTTAATCAGCCCTGATACTCACATATTACAAACATGAATTAACCAGCAAAGTCCTATAGAAAGTTCAGCAAGTAGGGGATGTGACCTTTCAGAAATTACCCTCCAGAACTTTCATTTTAAAATCCCTTCAAATTATTTATATATATATTTTAAAACAAACATATTCTATGCTCACTGAATGCAAAAATCTATGGAAATTAAATGTTGAGCGTACTGGGGTCAAATTGTCATTACTGAGCTACTTCTCTGTAAAAAGAAATAAATATACTCCAATTTCAATTAAACCAGTTCAAATTTTAAAATAATAGTTTTGTATGAACTCCATGTTTCCCATTATGTCTTCATTTAATTTGATTGCTCCTCGTGCCACTTCAAAAGGGAGCGTAATTGCTGCCAAATAGGAAATATTAAAATTAAATTTGTTCTGCTTTTACCATGTCCATTGTCATCTTTTACTGATTTAACAGGAAGGCAGTAAAAAGGCTGCAGCATGTGCAATGAAGAGGCAGTAGTGTTCAATCAGACAAGTCCCATATTGAGTATCAGATACCACAGACCCAGGACTGAAATCACTGTGTCTAGACTCTCTGGCACCTGACTTCACTTATTTACCAGTGACCAGAGGCCAACCCCCACAGCTCTCTGTTCACATACACCTCTGTCCAACCCCCTCCTCAACCCCAATTCAAACATCTTTGAATGATTATGCCAGAACTGCATGCCTCAGGAATCTCTTCTGACTGGTTACTCCCTAACTCTGCTGTTTGAAGTGATGCTCTGGTTTCTGAACTTCAGCAGATAATGGCGGACAGGAGCAAAGGGCGCTGTCAAGAGAGGACGTTTACCAGCATTAAACTAAAAAGAAGCTTATAGATCAAAGAGGAGCGAAGCAGGACAACTGTGGTGGAAAACATGTGGGGAGCTGAGGAGATCCTTGTACACCGCTCAGTGGTAAAATATTAAATATCACCATAACATCACTGCCTAATCATGCTCTTTGATTGGCCAGGCTATTACCAATATATGCTTTTATAAGCATCTGGATGGCATTTGCACCTATTTAAACAAAACACTCATTGCTAAGGTCTAAACAAGAATGAACTGTTAATACTCACTTTTAAGTGGAACTACAATAATGCCTATTAACTCCTGAAATCCACAAGGATGCTTACCTGGGAAAATGCAGCCCCTTTCAGATAATTTAAAATGTTCAAAGGAAAGACATAGGCAAACAAACAGACCCAATGGACCTGCAGACTGCAAACGTGACAGAACCAAGTCCCAACCCTTTGTGCAGATAGGATGCACTGGCAGCTCTGCAGAGGTGACACTCACCATGCAATGGAGCAGGATAGGGCTGTTGTGCCCTATTTTGGTCACATTCACTAGCCTCTCCTATCCCGTCCCAATGGGTCAGTAGAGGAGAACCTTCCATGAAGGAGAATTCAACTAACTCATCAGCTAGCTTGTGCTCTGATCTAGAGCTTTACTGGGGTGAAAGGGAGCGGATTTTTCACTGAACAGGGGACTACGTGGGAAGGAGAAGTGTATTCTGCCACCTGAGATGTGCACCAATAGCCCACCAGTACACACCCAGATGTGGCCTATTGTTAATGGAGTATGGTTGGCTCCTTCATTTTACATTAAAACAGAGTTAAATACAATCTGGGGGAGTGGTAGAGTGACCAGATGTCCTGATTTTATAGGGACAATCCCGGTATGTGGGGCTTTTTCATATACAGGCGCCTATTACCCCTCAACCCCATCCCAATGTTTCACACTTTCTATCTATTCACCCTAGGAAGGGGTGAGGGGCAAAGAAGGGAGGGGATCACTTTAAAAATGTTCATTTCTCCCCTCCTGTCCCAACCTCTCTCCCTTACAATTAGCTCTACACACCAGCTGCAGGTGTACAGATGTTCATCACAAAGGACCAAGTGGCAAATCACAGCGTGGCTTTGGATGAACAGGGTCTTCAGCCATAGTCTAGTATAGGATTTAATGAGCACGGTAACTGTTCATCATGGTCACAGATGGCCTTAAAGTTTTGCTAGGCTTTATGAGCCAGATATAAAGAACAATGAAATTAATGGGAGTCTATTTACTACAACAGGCTTTGAACAAGGGTTACAGGCACAACTTTGAGCAGCCAATGCCTATCAGAACAAGCATGTTAGTTAAATATTATTGAAATTTCCATGGTTTTTATATTTGGCACTAGGGGCTTTTAAACCATGCCCATATTTCCCAAAAATCACATAATAACTGAGCCCTAAAGTGCAAAACAAAGCCTCTGGTTTTGGTGGGTGACAATTCAAAAGTAGTGGGTTCTCTGTATCATTTGGGCTTCTTAGCATACAACTTCATCCTGTGGCAAACACAATCTACAGGATGTTTACGAGAGTATTTTGCAACATACACTTGCTATTCCCATCAGATCCTCCTTCCTCCCCCTTGACTTGGAAGAACATTACAACTTTTACCATGACAAGAAATGTTCTGAAAACTTTCCATGGCAACTTCCCATCATGGATATGCTTGATGTTTAAAAGATGTTTGGCAGGAAAGAGAACAGAGTGGTGCAATTCTAAAAAAAGCAACCAGAGACCTTTTTACACTTACGAGATGGAGACTCTATCCTCAACTCTAACCTTAAATCAGTACCCTGAGAAACTGACTCATATAGTTGTTTAAAAGATCCAGGCTATTTTTTTTTAATGAAATTTTGTTTATTTAGTCCCTACAGACAGTGAGAGGCACCAAACAATCCTTAATCTAGAAGGTAGGTAAAAGGTATTTCTTTCCCAACTACACAGTTTTCATGTGTCTTTTATTTAGTGGGACTGTAGTCAGAGCAGAGATAGTCCATGCAGTGATGTAACATTTGCTTGGCTGGTTTCCAGCTCATACTCTGTAACATTGCAGAAAATGACGTTCTGATACTTAAAATGGAATTGGAAAGGAGTATCTTTTGAAACTGCAAAAAGCAAAGCTCTCCAGGACATATACAGTAATTATATAGGGAACCAATTGTCATCTCCCTTTAACATAGCTGATCTTCTAGTGGTATTTTCTGGTTGCTTACACCCTTGGCAATAAGCTGATGTGCCTTATTTGCCAGCAGCACTGACAAAGTCTGTCATCTATTCCTTCTTAGAAAGTCTGCTTAAAGGTAGTCTGAATGGTTAAGCTGCATTATTAATAGAGGCTCATTGTTATTTGACTGGAAAGAAACATGGTTGTTCCCATTATCACCTGAAGGTGTCACTGTGACCTCTGCTACCGGGAAGGCGACAAATAGAATGTTTGTGGTGGAATGCGTCTAGAAGGAAAACACATACCTGTGGTATACAGTCTGTGTACGCAAACATCGATTTAAAGCGGTCGTCCATGCTTATGTGATACAGAACACACATTGCTACCTGTCTGTAGCTTTCATTTGCTAGGGAGAATAAAAAACACAACATGAATTTATATGTCAACTAAAATCTCCAACACTGTAGTTACTGTACATTCATTCCTATTTCTCCACTAAAGTCTAATTCTTTAATTAAGATTACTATAATAACACTTTTTAAATTCTCTGTTGCTTTAACAAGATTATTTTTTATTAAAATGTGTGACACACATTGGTATTAGTGAAAGATGCTGGACTGACAGCCCGAGGATTAGTCTTCTATTTATCCACTGATCATACACAGCATAGGCAACGGCAGTGCCAGCTTCCTGCACAATGTTATCGGGGAATGTACGTTCATGCCTACTATGCAGGGATCCACCTTCTATGACTGAAAGGGGAGTTCAGTCTCACTGACCCATCCAAACCGTCTCTCTGCCAAGAATGTCAGCAAAGGAACAAATTAAGGCCAACTAGGGTGTTGATGTGGATGCCAAGCTCTGAGAACTAACTTTTTCCACATACATAATGCTATCAGAGAGTTTTCTATCAGTGCTGGAAATAAAAGAATGTAACAGAAGAACAACTGCAGTAAAACTGGTTATATAAAGTGTCATTTAAGCATTTGTGAGGTGCAGGAAGGCAACTGAACACAGGTTAGATAAACACAAACACATTACAAAGAAAAGAAAATTGAGTGTTTTTGGATTGACAGGTGTGACATTTTGGAGATCACCCAGACCAATGAGGGGTTCTGTCACCGTCCGCCTTGTAGCTTTAACTGCCTTAATGCTGTGCTGCTATGGCTCAGAGCTCTGACACCAGTAGACAGCCTTCAAGCATAAAGGTTTCACCCTGGCTTGCACCGGCCTAGTTACTCCTTGCAGGGTCACCTCAACCTCCCCGTTAGCTCCCGAGTCTCCCCAAGTTCTTAACTACCAGACATTTGGACAGTTCCCATCTGATTCACCACCCCTGAAGAGGTGAAACCAGCTCCCAGTCATCAGTTCACTTTGGGGGACACACTCCAGATGGTTTGCACACCAGTGATAGCCTTCACTTCAAACCCCTTCCCTTTTAACAAGGTTTGCAGGGGGGGGGTTTCCCCCTTTCTTCCAGACTATATTAATTCATGGTTACACAGTGCAGGGGAAATTCCTTATGAGCTCAAGACAGGGATTTTATTTTCAGTTTCAATGACTTTCCATGTAGCAGTCCATGATTGTTCTTCCCTGGAATGTAGGACACTTAGTGCTTGGAGTTAGTTTTGTGTAAACAACTACCCTGGGAGGTGCCCCTCCCTGCCTGATTGCTTCCCGACATTGTTGTGAGACGATGGTGTTGATGCACCCGTGTTGCAATTACAATGTTGTACACACATATACATGCATATATTCATAACCATAACCTGTATACAGCTCTCCTAATGACCATCAAGTTCAGAGCATTACAAACTTTCTTAAAAGACTTTACTGGACATACCTTTATACACAAACAACATTGTATATAACCCATTGATTCAGTTGCTTATTCTTGGGGTTCAGACCCCCCTTTCTTCCCTTGCACTGTCTGGATCCCGATTGTCACAATGGGATACATACTTTATCAAGTGTAATATTGGTGATAGGCGGGATTAGTGAATTTCTCTGAAAACTCCTATGGATTGAATCAGGATATATAGCAGCCACCATTATGAAGTCAACATTTGCCTGCAATTACCACACAAGGTTATTTGAAATGCCACAATTCCCCCTATATTTAGAACAGGAAATAGAAGTGGGACCTATGCGATAGCTTGGCAACGTGTTGATGTTTTAAGATAACCATCATAGTTAAACTCCTCCCACTAAGTGTCATTATGAGGGACCTAGGTCTCCTTTATCAGATCAGAATATTGTGCCTCCGCTTAATGATTTGTCCTAAAGCAGCGCATACATTTGCCATTACTTTTAAGATTAATTTATAAAAACAACATGAAATCCTGTCAGTGGTTGCTTTAAGAAACTCACCATTTGCCAAGAGACGCCGTGTTCTTTCCTCTGCTAAGCATAAGGGAAATTGATCCCTCAGATACCATTGGGAGATAATTTAGCAACAGCTGTCTTACCTTACAACCTCTGGCCCACTTTAGAAACAGTACTTTTCTATAGTAACTGGGGAAAGAATCATGTCCAGCTTTGGAAATAATTCTGACTAATGCTAAGATAACACAATGAATATGTTGCAGTTGCGAAGATGTAACCTATGCCATTTTTAAGCAAATATGGCAATTTCTTCTCGTCCATTTTTTATTTTTCTCTAATAGAGACAATACATACCTCACCAACCAGTTTCCATGGAGTGAAATTGTAAAGCCAACTACAATATGAAAGGTGCAGGGCCAAACAGCTATAGATACAGCTAGAGGCTTTAAAAAGAGTGAGTCATGCCATCAAGTATCAGGGGGTCAGAATAAGGAGTTGTTTACACTGCTCTCAGAACTTCCTTCCCCATGTCAGCTTAGGAGTCGGATGTCTGACTTGTGTCTTGCCTGGCCCACACAGGAACCTCCAAGAGAAGCAGAGGATGATGGATCCTCTAAACCAGTGGTTCCCAAACTTTGACAACCTGTGAACCCCTTGCACTAAAATGTCAAGTCTCGCGAACCCCCTCTTAAAAATGAATATTTCCAGGGATTTTCTCTTTTACCTGAGTATAAACTATAAAAGCAGTGACCTTGGAAATATAAAATTTGTTTTTATGACATGCTTATTAGACACTATTTATTATAAATTATTTATCATTACAGTATTTTTATTACATTATGAAAAGGGCAACATTCTTCCAAGATCTCTCTTTCATACTTATCACTTTGAATAAGCCTGTTATAAGACAAGGCTCCTATGTTTCATCAAGGAGTATCAGATATGAAACAGCATGAAGGTATTTAAGAAGTCAACTCAAAGAGTTCTTCCTACACACGCATTCAGGTCTTGAGCAGTCCAGGCAAACAACACACGTTACAACAAAGCTTAAACTTGTTCTTCATGATAATTTTAAAAACAAGATTAGCTGCCTATTTAATTTTAAAAACAGCAAAAAAATATCCATCTCCCTTTCCATTTCTTATAAGGAGTCTTGAAGTTTAAATCTCCTCAGTGTGATTGATATGCTTGCTTTGATCTGCTTAGCTCTTGGAAGTCCAGGGGCTCCGGGCTGCTGGTCCCGTGCTGCCTGGGGTCCCTAAGGACAGCTCTGTCCGCCATTAGAGAATTTTTTCCCGAGAACCCCCTGTAACATTTCGTAAATCCCCAGGGGTTCACGAACCCCAGTTTGGGAACCACTGCTCTAAACAAAGGCCTGGTCTACACTATGAGTTTAATGCGAATTTAGCAGCGTTAAATCGAATTAACCCTGCACCCGTCCACACAACGAAGCCATTTATTTCGAAATAAAGGGCTCTTAAAATCGATTTCTTAAAATCGTCCACCCCGACGAGTAGCACCAAAATCAATATTGCCATTTCGAATTAGG
This sequence comes from Trachemys scripta elegans, assembly GCF_013100865.1. Classification (NCBI taxonomy): domain Eukaryota; kingdom Metazoa; phylum Chordata; order Testudines; family Emydidae; genus Trachemys; species Trachemys scripta. The sequence goes on along the minus strand of NC_048305.1, from coordinate 46,674,019 downwards.
GTTAGTGTGGCCGCAATTCGACGGTATTGACCTCCGGAAGCTATCCCACAGTGCACCATTGTGACCACTCTGGACAGCAATCTGAACTCGGATGCACTGGCCAGGTAGACAGGAAAAGCCCCGTGAACATTTGAATTTTATTTCCTGTTTGCCCAGTGTGGAGAGCACAGGTGACCACAGAGAGCTCATCAGCACAGGTAACCATGCAAGCCGATAATCAAAAAAGAACACCAGCATGGACTGTACGGGAGGTACTGGATCTGATCGCTATATGGGGAGAGGATTCAGTGCTAGCAGAACTTCGTTCGAAAGACGAAATGCCAAAACTTTTGAAAAAATCTCCAAGGGCATGATGGAGAGAGGCCACAATAGGGACTCAGAGCAGTGCCGCGTGAAAGTCAAGGAGCTCAGACAAGCCTATCAGAAAACAAAGGAGGCAAACGGTCGCTCCGGGTCAGAGCCGCGGACATGCCGCTTCTACGCCGAGCTGCATGCAATTCTAGGGGGGGCCGCCACCACTACCCCACCTCTGACCGTGGATTCCGAGGAGGGGGTAATCTCATCAGCCACACCTGAGGATTCTGTGGACAGGGAAGAGGAGGAGGAGAATGACCTTGCAGAGAGCACCCAGCATTCCGTTCTCCCCAACAGCCAGGATCTTTTTCTCAGCCTGACTGAAGTACCCTCCCAAGCCAGTATCCAAGACCATGACCCCATGGAAGGGACCTCAGGTGAGTTTACCTTTTAAAATATAAAACTTGTTTTAAAAGCAAGCGTTTTTTAATGGATTACTTTACCCTGAAGACTTGGGATGCATTTGCAGCCAGTACAGCTACTGGAAAAGTCTGTTATCGTGTCTGGGGATGGAGCGGAAATCCTCCAGGGACATCGCCATGAAGCTCTCCTGGAGGTACTCCAAAAGCCTTGCCACAAGGTTTCTGGGCAGTGTAGCCTTATTCCATCCTCCATGGTAGGGCACTTGATCACGCCATGCTAGTAGCAATTAATTTGGCATCATTGCATGACAAAGCCTGGCAGCGTATGGTCCCAGTGTTTGCTGGCATTCAAGCAACATCCGTTCTTTATCTCGCTGTGTAATCCTCAGGAGAGTGATATCGCTCATGGTAACCTGGTTGAAATACGGGAATTTAATTAAGGGGACAGAGGTGGCCGTTCCTACTGGGCTGTTTGCCTGCGGCTGAAAAGAAATCCTTCCCTGCAATTAGCCAAGGGGCGGGGGGAGGGGAAGGAATTGACCCTGAGCTTTTCGCGTTTGGCTAGCAGGGATCTTCCCTGATACCAGCCATGCAGTGGAGGAGGGGGGAGGGTAAAGCGATCATCCCAGAGAATTCATGGCGGCGGGGGTGGTGATGTTAGTTGGGTTTCTGCAGGGATCTTCCCTGATACCAGCCACGCGGTGGGGGGAGGGATAAAGCGATCATCCAGAGAATTGGATTGGGGTGGGGGGGTTAGTTTGTTTTCTGCTGCTGAAGGTTAACAGGAAAACAGCAGCACTCAACGGGCTTTGCTTGGTATGTGGGAAAGGAGGGCGCAGAAGACAAAAGACAATGGCCGCACGCAAGCCGAATTCTGTTGCCCGGACCTGCGCCTGTGATCTCTAGCAGCAAAGCCACAGGCACTCAATATTAAGAGGCAAAATGCGACCGTGCACAGAAATCACATGTGCTATGTAATGTGAATAGTGTTTTTTACCATGAAAGAGTATAAGCATTGTTCTGTAAAATGTATCTTTTTAAAAAATTCTCTCCTTTTTTCCCTCCCTCCAGCAGCTGCAAATTTTTCAAGCCTCCCTCCTCCATCCCGAAGGCTATCTCAGATGAGGCGTAAGAAAAAGAGGACATGAGACAAGATGTTCGTGGAAATCATGGAATCCACCCGCAGTGAAAGAGCTCATCTGAATGAGTGGAAGGACACGGTTTCAAAGTAAAGGAAAGATGCCAGTGAATGTGAGGACAGGAGGGACCAACGTGAGGAGAGGAGAGACGCTCGAGATGAGAGGTGGCGGCAGAAAGATCAGAGGAGGCAGGATGCAACGCTGGGGCTGCTGCGTGAGCAAACAGACATGCTCTGGCGTCTGGTGGAGCTTCAGAAATGGCAGCAGGATCACAGACTGGCGCTACAACCCCCCTGCCCCCTCCACATGTTCCATAGCCTCCTCACCCAGACGTGTAAGAACTTGGGGGGGGAGGCTCCATGCACCCTCCCATTCCACCCCAGTGAACAGGCCAAGCAAAAAGCTGTCTTTTTTTAAACCTTTTTTTAAGAGGCCTTTTCCTTCCCGCCGATCCTCCTCCCAAACCCCACCCGGGTTTCTCTCCCTCTTTTTATAATCAATTAATAAAGAATAAATGATTTTTAAACGATAGTAACTTTATTTCCTTTGAAAGCAAGCTGTGATCGAAGGGGGAGGGTGGGTTCCTTACAGAGAATGAGTCAATAAAGGGGCAGGTTTTCATCAACGAGAAACAAACAGAAATTTCACACTGTAGCCTGGCCAGTCATGAAACTGGTTTTCAAAGCTTCTCTGATGCACAGCGCTTCCTGGTGTGCTCTTCTAATCGCCCTGGTGTCTGGCTGCGCGTAATCAGCAGCCAGGCGATTTGCCTCAGCCTCCCACCCTGCCATAAAGGTGTCCCACTTACTCTCACAGAGACTGTGGAGCACACAGCAAGCAGCAATAACAATGGGGATATTGGTTTGGCTGAGGTCTGACCGATTCAGTAACGATCGCCAGCGACCTTTTAAACGTCCAGATGCACATTCTACCACCATTCTGCACTTGCTCAGCCTGTAATTGAACAGCTCCTTACTCCTGTCCAGGTTGCCTGTGTATGGCTTCATGAGCCATGGCATTAAGGGGTAGGCTGGGTCCCCAAGGATAACTATAGGCATTTCAACATCCCCAACGGTTATTTTCTGGTCCGGTAAGGAAGTCCCTTGCTGCAGCTGTTTAAACAGAGTAGTGTTCCTGAAGACGCGAGCATCATGAACCCTTCCCGGCCAGCCCACGCTGATGTTGGTGAAACGTCCCTTGTGATCCACCAGTGCTTGCAGCACCATTGAATAGTACCTCTTGCGGTTTATGTACTGGGTACCCTGGTGCTCCGGTGCCAAGAAAGGAATATGGGTTCCATCTATCGCCCCACCAAAGTTAGGGAATCCCATTGCAGTAAAGCCATCCACTATGACCTGCACATTTCCCATTTTTTTTCACTTACTTAATTGGCCTCTCAGGCCTGGTCTACACTACGGGTTAAGGTCGACTTTAGCAGCGTTAAACCGAATTAAGCCTGGACACGTCCACACAACGAAGCCCTTTCTTTCGACTTAAAGGGTCCTTTAAACCAGTTTCTTTACACCACCTCCGACGAGGGGATTAGCGATAAAACCGGCCTTTGCGGGTCGGAATTGGGGTAGTGTGGACGGAATTCGACATTATTGGCCTCCGGGAGCTATCCCACAGTGCTTCATTGTGACCGCTCTGGACAGCACTCTCAACTCAGATGCACTGACCAGGTAGACAGGAAAAGACCCGCGAATGTTTGAATTTCATTTCCTGTTTGCCCAGGTGACCACGCAGAGCTCATCAGCACAGGTAACCGTGATGGAGTCCCAGGATCGCAAAAGAGCTCCAGCATGGACCGAACGGGAGGTACGAGATCTGCTCGCCATATGGGGAAATGAAGCAGTGATAGCTGAACTCCGTAGCAGTAAAAGAAATGGAAAAGTATTAGAAAAGATCTCCAAGGCCATGAAGGACCGAGGCCATAACAGGGACACACAGCAGTGCCGCGTGAAAATTAAGGAGCTACGGCAAGCTTACCACAAAGCCAGAGAAGCAAACGGAAGGTCCGGGGCAGAGCCGCAAACTTGCCGCTACTACGCGGAGGGGCATGTGATCCTAGGGGGTGCAGCCACCACTACCCCAACCGTGTGCTATGACTCTCTCACTGGAGAAACACACAGGGAAGACGGTTCGGGGAACGAGGAAGATGACGATGGAGGTACTGTAGGTAGCTCACAGCAGCAAGGAAGTGGAGAAACCGGTTTCCCCAACAGCCAGGATATGTTTGTGACCCTGGACCTGGAACCAGTAACCCCCGAACTCACCCAAGACCCTCAGGGCACACAGGAGACCTCTGGTGAGTGTAACTTTGTAAATATTTGTAAACATTACAAAAAAAAAAAAGCAAGCGTGTTTAATGATTAATTTGCCCTGGCAATCGCGGCCAGTACATCTACTGGAAAAGTCTGTTAACGTGTATGGGGATGGAGCGGAAATCCTCCAGTGACATCTCCAGAAAGCTCTACTGGTTGAAATGGGGTGATTTTATTAAGGGGACATTCAGAGGCGCCCGTTCCTGCTCTTCTGACCAGAAATGTTCCCCGCTGTTAACCACGCGGTGGGGGGAGGGGTGAAGTGATCATCCCAGAGAATCGTGTGTGTGTGTAGGAGGGGGGTGGTTTACTTGTGTTTGTGCCGCATGTTAACCGGGAAACCGCAGCCCCTCCTTTTACATTGAAACCCCATTTTAAATGGACAACCCAATTCATCCTTGATATGGGAAATGCACTGCTGTTTGCAACCTTTCCCGCATGTTAAGAAGGTTAAAAAAGCCAAAACACTGTGGCCTACCATGGCTGCCTGCAAGCCGAAATATGCGACCTTGTAATGAAAGAGTGTACCCATTGTTCTCTAAAATGTGTCTTTTTTAACCACCTCTCCCTTCTCCTCCACCAGCTGCAAATGTTTCTCCTTCGCAGAGGCTCGTGAACATTAGAAAGAGAAAACGTAGGACGAGGGACGATATGTTCACGGAGCTGCAGATGTCCTCCCACGCTGATAGAGCACAGCAGAATGCGTGGAGGCAGTCAATGTCGGAGATGAGAAAAGCCCAATATGAACGAGAGGAGAAGTGGCGGGCTGAATCGCGGGATGAACAGAGCAAGTGGCGGGCTGAAGACGATAGGTGGCGTCAGCTTGCAGACAGACGGCAAGAGGCAATGCTCCGTCTGCTGGAGCATCAAACTGATATGCTCGAGCGTATGGTTGAGTTGCAGGAAAGGCAGCAGGAGCAGAGACCGCCGCTACAGCCCCTGTGTAACCAACAGCCCTCCTCCCCAAGTTCCATAGCCTCCTCACCAAGACGCCCAAGAACACGGTGGGGGGGGGCCTCCGTCCACCCAGTCACTCCACCTCAGATGATCGCCCAAGCATCAGAAGGCTGGCCTTCAATAAGAGTTAAAGTTTTAAAATGCAGTGTGTCCTTTTCCATCCCTCCTCCCCCACCCATCCCAGGCTACCTTGGCAATTATCCCCCTACTTCTGTGAGGAACTAATAAAGAATGCATGAATGTGAAAAAACAATGACTTTATTGCCTCTGCAAGCGGGAGGGGAAGGTGGGGTGGGGTGGTTGGAGAGTTCATCAAGGAAAAACAAACAGAAGTTTCACGCAGTAGCCTGGCCAGTCACAAAACTCGTTTTCAAAGCTTCTCTGATGCGCACCGCGCCCTGCTGTGCTCCTCTAACCACCCTGGTGTCTGGCTGCGCGTAATCAGCGGCCAGGCGAGTTGCCTCAACCTCCCACCCCGCCATAAAGGTCTCCCCCTTACTCTCACAGATATTGTGGAGCGCACAGCAAGCAGCAATAACAATGGGGATATTCTTTTCGCTGAGGTCTGAGCGAGTCAGTAAGCTGCGCCAGCGCGCTTTTAAACGTCCAAATGCACATTCCACCACCATTCGGCACTTGCTCAGCCTGTAGTTGAACAGGTCCTGACTCCTGTCCAGGCTGCCTGTGTACGGCTTCATGAGCCATGGCATTAAGGGGTAGGCTGGGTCCCTAAGGATCACGATAGGCATTTCAACATCCCCAATGGTCACTTTCTGGTCCGGGAAGAAAGTCCCTTCCTCCAGCTTTCGAAACAGAGCAGAGTTCCTGAAGACGCGAGCATCATGTACCTTTCCCGGCCATCCCACGTTGATGTTGGTGAAACATCCCTTGTGATCCACCAGGGCTTGCAGCAGCATTGAAAAGTACCCCTTGCGGTTTCCGTAGTCGGTGGCTTGGTGCTCCGGTGACAAGATAGGGATATGGGTTCCGTCTATGGCCCCGCCACAGTTTGGGAATCCCATTTCAGCAAAACCATCCACTATTGACTGCACGTTGCCCAGAGTCACTACCCTTGATATCACCAGGTCTTTCATTGCCCTGGCAAATTGGATCACAGCAGCCCCCACCGTAGATTTGCCCACTCCAAATTGATTCCCGACTGACCGGTAGCTGTCTGGCGTTGCAAGCTTCCACAGGGCTATCGCCACTCGCTTCTCAACTGTGAGGGCTGCTCTCATCTTGGTATCCTGGCGTTTCAGGGCAGGGGAAAGCAAGTCACAAAGTTCCATGAAAGTGCCCTTACGCGTGCGAAAGTTTCGCAGCCACTGGGAATCGTCCCATACCTGCAGCATGATGCGGTCCCACCAGTCTGTGCTTGTTTCCCGGGCCCAGAATCGGCGTTCCACGGCATGAACCTGCCCCAGTGACACCATGATTTCCACATTGCTGGGGCCTGTGCCTTGTGAGAGGTCTATGTCCATGTCAATTTCCTCATCACTCTCGTCGCCGCACTGCAATCGCCTCCTCGCCTGGTCCGGGTTTCGCCTTGGCATGTCCTGGCTCTGCATATACTCCAGGACAATGCGCGTGGTGCTCATAATTGCCACGGTGATCTGAGCGGGCTCCATGATCCCAGTGCTAGCTATGGCGCCTGGTCAGAAAAAAGGCGCGAAAGTAGTATCTGATGGACCAGGAGAAGGAGGGAGGGCGGGAGGGAGGGAGGGCCAAGTGACGACATGGCGTACAGGTACAGGAACAGGGAATTAAAATCAAGAAAGGTGGCTGTGCATCAGAGAGAAACACAAACAACTGTCACACAGAATGGTCCCCCCAAAGATTAAACTGAAAACCCTGGGCTTAGCAGGCCGTTGATTTCACGGAGGGAGGGGGAAGCAAATGAAGACAGAGCAAATCTATTTTTTACATCTTAAGACGACGGTGCAGCGTGACTGATAGCCCTCGGCATCTTTCTGGGTGCTTGGCAGCAAATACGGGGCGGTGTATGACGATGGTCTTCAGGCCTATTGCACAATCGGCTGCTCGGGGAAGACTCTGCTAACGTACGATGACCCGACTTGTAATAGGACGGCTAACAGTCGTAATACACCATCTACTGCCAAAAGGCAAGCCCCACGGCTGCCAGCACCCAGATCGCCGATGAAGGCTACCAGTCTACTGCACCGTCTACCGCCAAAAGGCAGTTAGCAGCTGCTGCTGTGTAGCAATGCAGTCCCACGTCTGCCGGCACCCAGAGGACATATGGTGACGGTGAGCTCAGCTGAGCTGAGCGGGCTCCATGTTGTCTGCACAGGTAACCCAGGTAAAAAGGCGCGAATCTATTGTCTGCCGTTGCTGTGATGGGGGAGGGAGGGGCCTGACGACATGTACCCAGAACCGCCCGCGACACTGTTTTTCCATCATCCGGGCATTGGGATCTCAACCCAGAATTCCAAGGGGCGGCGGAGACTGCGGGAACTGTGGGATAGCTGTGGGATAGCTACCCATAGTGCAATGCTCCAGAAGTCGACGCTAGCCTTGTACTGTGGACGCGGTCCGCCGACTAGAGCACCTAGAGCATTTTATGTGTGGACACACACAATCGGCTGTATACAACCGATTTCAATAAAACCGGCTTCTATAAATTCGAACTAATTTCGTAGTGTAGACATACCCTCAGAGTTGGTAACACAACTCCCACCTGTTCATGCTCTCTGTATGTGTGTATATATATCTCCTCAATATATGTTCCATTCTATATGCATCCGAAGAAGTGGGCTGTAGCCCACGAAAGCTTATGCTCTAATAAATTTGTTAGTCTCTAAGGTGCCACAAGTACTCCTGTTCTTTTTACATTTCCCAGAGTCCCTACCTTTCGTAGCAGCACCTCAGTGATTGCTTTGGTTACTTGCATCACAGCAGCCCCCACAGTAGATTTGCCCACTCCAAATTGATTCCCGACTGATCGGTAGCCGTCTGGCGTTGCAAATTTCCACAGGGCTATCGCCACTCACTTCTCAACTGTGAGGGCTGCTCTCATCTTGGTATTCTGGCGCTTCAGGGCAGGGGACAGCAAGTCACAAAGTTCCATGAAAGTGCCCTTACGCATGCGAAAGTTTCGCAGCCACTGGGAATCGTCCCACACCTGCAACACTATGCGGTCCCACCAGTCTGTGCTTGTTTCCCGGGCCCAGAATCGGTGTTCCACGGATAGAACCTGCCCCATTAACAACATGATCTCCAAAGCACCGGGGCCCGCAGTTTGAGAGAATTCTGTGTCCATGTCCTCATCACTCTTGTCGCTGCGCTGCCGTCGCCGCCTCCTCACCTCCTTTTTCTGGTCCTGGTTCAGCATAAACTGCATGAGAATGCGCGAGGTGTTTACAATGTTCATGACTGCTGTCTTGAGCTGAGCGGGCTCCATGCTTGCCATGGTATGGCATCTGCAGTGTTCACCCAGGAAAAAAGATGCAAAACGGTTGTCTGCCGTTGCTTTCATGGAGGGAGGGGTGAGGCTGTACCCAGAACCACCTGCGACAATGTTTTTGGATAGCTATGGGATAACTACCTACAGTGCAACGCTCTGGAAATCGACGCTAGCCCCGGTACATGGATGCACACCACCGAATTAATGTGCTTAGCGTGGCCGCATACATTCGACTTTATACAATCTGTTTCCAAAATTCGAATTCTGTAAATTCGGATTAATCCCGTTGTGTAGACATACCCAAAATAATGAACTAGACTAAAATTGGACCAGATTCTCAGCTGATGGAAACAGGCATCGCTCCAAAAAAGTCAGTCAATGGGACCTATACTGGTTACACCAGCTGAGGATCTGGCACACTTATGTTTAACAAAAATGACAAAGCTTTTCATTCTCGTAAAAAACCTTTACTTCTAGTAATCGAAATTAAGAGCTGGGAGAAACAACCAGTTAAATCTTTCCTTTGAATCTCAAGTGCTATTAAGATAGTTGCAGCTTATTTCAGTGGTTTTCAACCGGGGGTCCGCAGACTATGTGGTTTTCAATCGGGGATCCGCAGACTATGTCTAAAGGGTCCACAAAAGGTTGTCGGTACCACAGAACAGTGATTTTCAACTTGTGGTCTGGAGACCAGAGGGTCCGCAGACTATGTCTAAGATTTCCAAAGGGGTCCGCACCTCCACTCGAAATTTTTTAGGCATAGGCAAATGAAAATAGGTTGAAAATCACTGTTCTAAACAACAGAATATATAGGTCTTGTATTCTTTCACTCCCTTTCCCAACTCCTGTTAAAGAGCCGGTAGAATGTGGAGGCAAAGGGTTTCTTGTGACTCTCAACACAGCCAGATTTACACAAGCAAGCATCTGTGGCACAGAGAGTTTCATACCATGCCTATAGAGCACCTCAAGCAACATGTTGAATTATATTTCCAACCTGTCCAAAAATTCAGAATGGATCCAGCTATTCAACTTAAGTAGAAAGTGTCTAAGGTGCTACAGTAATGCCTACTGCACCTGATACAGAAAAGTTCAAAAGACGCATGGAGGTGGCAGCACTACACAAACGCAAGAAGCATGAAATTAACAATGGCTGAAGAAAAAGGAGAATTAAGGAGGAACCAATGCAACAAAACAGGGTTTACAGAATCCAGAATTCCAGGCTTATTAAGTATCTAGACATTGGGGAAGGGAGGCAGAAACCAAAAACTAACCACAACCATCTTACATTCTATGGCTACTTTAGCACTCTGCACTCACCAGTATTAGGCATTATTTTGGGGTTGGAAAGGAAGGTTTTTGGGAGCATGACTTACTGTCTCTTTAATACTTTAATCCTTTGTATTTTCTTAATGCAAAAACCCTCATACATTATTACTGTTGCATGGTTAAACTTTCACTCTGTCCCTCTTGTGCACATCCATTTCAATACTATCTTTGATGATTACGTAGAATTTCTCAAATTCTGAATATAATGGGATATGATTTTTTGTACATTCTTATGTACAGTATGTAACCATGTTATTAAAGACTATTATAATACACATGCACAAAGGGCTGGAACTACAGTTGCCTGTTGAACTTTAACTTTGTTGTCTTCTAGCTTTTGAGTTCTTAATGGTGCAACTGTAGTGCTGTGAGACCATAATTTTTTGCATTTAATTTACCAGGTTTTCTTTTAATTTTCTTTTATTTACCTATATTTGTAAAGAAGGGACAGAAAAAAATGAAGGAAAGAATTTCAGTCTCCACAGCTTCAAAGCTCTGCTGGTTTGCCAAAAGTTTCCCAGAGGTCCATCACAAACACTCTGAGTGTAGCTCGGTAGGAATAAACAGAACCATTGACCACCTTACCACTGACCACTATTGGTTCCCAGGCAAAACAGCAGCAGGTCAAGAATCAAAGGGTTGAATGCTGCAGGAAAGAGGCTGAGGAAGAATGTTTTGACTGGAGAGGTCATCCATCAACACAGCCGGCACAGTTTCAATACCATACTCTGATCCAATGCTTTATTCGGTGGGCTCTGGGACGCTGGCAAATCAGTTCAGGTTAGGATCAGCAGGCCAAGTAACCTGGGTATGAACCTTAAAGGCTTGAGAAGAGGCATTGCAATTGTAATCAGGACAATTCACTTGTGTGTGGGTATCAAAGAGATGTTAAAAGGGATTAATAGACTAGGCCAATTCATTTGTGTTAAAAAGAAATCAAGGAAGATGCTGTGTTTATGTTTATGTCTATCTATATCTTGTAACTCTAATTACCTTTACATTAAATATGCAACTATACTCAATTGTTATTAGCTCAAAGGCCTGTATTTAGTACTTGGCTGTATATTCACAAGATGTGTATATACTGCATGAATCAAATGAATATTCCTATATTGTCTTCAGCTTATCTATCCCTGTTATAATGAATAACCGGGAATTGCCTTGTGTAAATCACTGTAGCTGAATTACCTGTGTATGCATAGGAAGTAGAATGTTACCCTCAAAGGGTGGGTTATTATTAGGGTTACCATATTTCAGCGAGTAAAAAAAGAGGACGGGAGGAGCCCCGCCCTAGCCCCGCTCCTGTCCTGCCCTGGCCCCGCCCCCTCCCACTTCCCGCCCCCCCAGAACCCCCAACCCTCCCCCCCGCTCCTTGTCCCCTAACTGCCCCCTCCTAAGACACCCCCCCACCCTAACTGCCCCCCCAGGACCCTACCCCCTACCTGTACCCTGACTGCCCAAAACCTTATCCACACCCCCCCGAGAAAGCCCCCCCCGAATTCCCGACCCACCCCCCCGTCTCTTGACTGCCCCCTCAAAAAACCTCCCTGCCTCTTCTCTGACCCCCTGGCCCCCTTGTTGTTGGCCTTCGCCTAACGTCTCTGTGAACTTGCTCAGGAACGGCCTGAGCCGCTCATCCCGGCACGCTGGGGAGGAGCTCCAGACTACCAGAGGCGATCTGCGAATGCACGGAGGGAAGGAGTGATCTCTGCTGCAGGGGGGAGGAGGGGCTCTCTCTGGCTGTCGGAGCCCCATGTAAGTGGCACCATCCGGCCGGCTGCCTTGTTAGCCGCGCGCGCTCTGCGTGTGTGGGGGAAGTCCGCACATTTACAAATTCCCCCCGGACGCTATTTTTAGCTCAAAAAGCCGGACATGTCCGGGGGAATCTGGACGAATGGTAACCCTAGTTATTATGGGCTTAACAAAGAGGAATCTTCGGGCATGTGCTGTGCTCGAAACACTTGGCAGCCTGTTTCAACTATAAAAGAAAAACCTCGAGCACGATCCTGCCATCTCTGATCTGCTGAATTTTAAACAGGGAAAGTTTGAGCCACTGGACGGAGATCCCCAAGTAATTACTTGGGATGCCCCAAAAGATTCGTGGAAAGAATCTAACAGATGCTACATCTAAGCCACCATTTGGGCTCTAATCTTTTAATTAGAGAGATTTATTGCAAACTAGCAGAAGTTAACATCACTGCTGTCATCCTGATCTAGACTCTGAAATTGACTGTAATGTATATGATTCACTTTTCTTTTTTTATTAATAAATCTTTAGTTAATTTACTAAAGATTGGCTACAGCATGGAATTTGGTGAGATCCTGAAGTATATTTTGATCTGAGGTATGTGGCCAGCTCCTTGGAGTTGGAAGAACCTAGCATGCGATTTTTGGATCATTTATCACAGAAGTCCAGCTTTTCTGGGTGGTAAGCCAGGGACGGATTGCCAAAGGGGAGACACTTTGTGACTCCATGTTAAACTGGTGTAGCAATACAGGAATACTCATTTGTTGCTGGTTTGGTTAAATCTAATTGTAGAAGAGGGGTGAAAACATTATATACTACCAGTGTGGGTGTATCTGCCCTATTTTCTGTCCGTCTGTCCTAAGTTTGGCATTCTCAGCTGTGATCCACTCGAGGCCATCCAAATGTGGCCATCGTAGCAGCATGTGGCCACCAGGGGCTTTTCTTACCGCCACAGCCTCCTGGGCTGTGATGGGGGGGGGGGGAAGAGAAGAGTGGCAAAGTAGCGGCCCCTCCCTGTTGCTCCTGGATGTACCACCTTGGAGTTGGTTACTGGGGTTGCCAGTAGGGGTTGGACCCTGCCCCCCACCAGAGACACCTGTGGCACAATGCTGGAAGAGCAGACAGCCAGTGAGTTCCTCAGCTTCCCAGGGGCAGTGGGGCTCAGGCTTTGGGCTTCAGCCCTGGGGAGGCAGGCAGGCAGGCTCTAGCCATGGGGCTTCAGGCTCCAGTCCTGGGCTCCGGCTGTGGGGAAGCAGGCCTCAGGCTCCAGTCGCACAGCTTCTGGCTCCATCTCCAGGCCCCGTCCCCTGTCCACGGGGCTTTGGAATCTGCACACAGGCCTTCAGGCTCCAGCCCACAAGTATTTTAGGAAAAAATATGAGCGCAACCATCAGCAACAGTTGGTGGCCACACTGAGGCCACCAAAAAATTTGTCCTGAGAACCCCTGCTCTAGGCAACATGACAGGCTCAATCAGCATATTGGCAAATACTGGAGACAACCTTTAGCTATCTTCTTTTCCAGTGTCATTCACGGAAAGGAGATTCAACACATCAACAGTTTGCAAGTTCAACATCATCAACACTCAGTTTTTTGAGCATTTAGCCAGTAGAGTTTAAGGTAGGTGGCATAATTCTCTTCAAAGGAAATGTTGACAAACTGACAAGCCAGATGCCCTCCTTACTCAAAAGGACTAACTCCCTAAAATGGATATGCATAGATTACAAGGCCAGAAGAAACCATCTAGTCTGACCTCCTGTATGACCCAGGCCAGAGAATTTCCCTCAACTAATTCCTGTTTGAAGTGTCTCTGAGGAGAAAGAAAAAAAAAAAAAAGCAACCTTGATTTAAAAATCGCCAATAAGTGATGGAGAATCCACCACAACCATTGTTAAGTTATTTCTATGGTTGATTATCCTCGCTGTTAAAAACATACACCTTATTTACAGATCGAATTTGTCTAGCTTCAGCTTCCAGCCATCGGATCTTGTTATTCCTTTGTCCACTAGATTGAAGTCAATTATCAAATTTTTCCCCATTGAAGTATTTATAGACTGTGGCCCTTAACCGTCCTTTGTTAAGCTAAACAGACTGAGCGCCTTGAATCTATCGCTATAAGGCTTGTTTTACAATCCTTTAATCATTCTTGCATGAGTGACTGACCATTGTTTAACAGATTAATCAGAAGATACGCATCTTGTGTTTTGTTCTACTTTGAACATTGCTGAATGAAGCCATGAGTCAATCATAATTATTTGGAGATTCTGTTGAAGGCCGACCAAGTCTCGACCCTCTCACTTTGAGCCAGGGTAAAGAACAGCTCTCTTCCTAGATGCAGAAGCTTTAAAGGAACAGGATGGGGTAACAGGATGCTTTTTTTTTTTTAATCACAACCTAGGGCCACACATGCAAAAGCAGGCACTGCAAAAGGACTTCCTTATGACTTATTCAGTAGGCATCAATTATTCCCCTAACTAGGAAAAGAAAGAGGAATCTCTGCCAACAGTTCACATATAAAAAGTCACCAATGTTTTGGGGATGTGCCAAAGCTGTGCCCTGCAAAGACTGGTAGTTTTGAGAATCAGGCACTTAATGACTGAAACTGGACTAGCCAAATTGCCTAAAGCAGTCAAGGCACCCATGGAAAAATAATGGCCTAGTCATTATGGATTTCTTTGGTATTTATGGTAATAAACATGAATCATCATGAACTCATTGGATATTAAATGTGGAGGTCATAAGTACTTTGATAGGATTTCCACAAGAATTTAACAGTAATTAACCAAATCATTATTTGAAAGTGTTATTGAATTATGCTTAGTACTTATACAACCATTCCAGAGAAATTGGTCATTCCCATCTGAGAGCAGTTAATGCCTTAACAAACCGGTCATTAACTGCCGTAACTGATTTTGTGGGAATTACTGCTGTTATAAAATACACTCAACAGTTTATAGGAACAATACTTTTTTTTTTTTTTTTTTTTAAATTTGCAGCTGTACTTTAGCTGGAGCAGCTGGGATGGAAAAATATCAGGTCCCTTGGGCTGTTTTCACAACTAGTTTTCTGCAAATTAGAGGGGTGGGTTCTGAGTTCCAAACGGTTTCAGATTTTCAGTCTTTGAATGTTAACAAGGCATGTGCTGGTAACTATGACCAAAGCCTGAATTCCTTACTCAGGTCTTACTAAGACCAGATACCCCTGGGCTTCAGTGGCAATTGTGCATCTGTAAAGACCGAGGAAAAACTATGCAATAATTTTCAGGATCTGACTTTGTATTTTGGACAAGTTTGTGATTTTAAGGCAGTGTTTCTCAAACTGGGGTCGCCGCTTGTGTAGGGAAAGCCCCTGGCGGGCTGGGCTGGTTTGTTTACCTGTCCTGTCCGCAGGTCCAGCCAACTGTGGCTCCCACTGGCCGCGGTTCGCCACTGCAGGTCAATGGGAGCTGCTGGAAGCGGCGTGGGCCGAGGGACGTACTGGCTGCCGCTTCCAGGAGCTCCCATTGGCCTGCAGCAGTGAACCACGGCCACTGGGAGCCGTGATCGGCCGGACCTGCTGTCGGGACAGGTAAACAAACTGGCCTGGCCTGCCAGGGGCTTTGCCTACACAAGCGGCGACCCCAGTTTGAGAAACACTGTTTTAAGGGCTTGTCTATGTGGTGAGATAGTGTGTGGCAAGCAAGGGTGTGAATCTACTGCACTTTAGCTGGCCAAGCAGACCACCTGCAGTGCCCCACAAGTACCATAGTCCACTCTGATGTTCTCCCATTTGAAAGTGACTTTTGAAACAGTCCGAGGGGACTACGAACTTCTAGCGTGCTGTATATTCACACCCTGGCTTGCTGCGCATTAACTCACTTTGTAGACAAGCCCTAACATTAACGTTCTCTATTAGTCCCGCAATCAAGAAAAAAAGCACTAGTTCTGGACATTTGAATTTCAAGAGCAGAATCAGCCCTGAACAATGCTGAAGTAACACACAGCAAGAATACAAGTTATGGACTACATTATCCATATGGAATGGCATAACAGGAATTCAACATAGTCTCTAATGGAATCACCAACATCACCACTTTAAGTGTGAAATATACTCAACACAACCCACATGGAAAACATTAAATACACTTCACTGAAAAATGAGCAATTCAAAGGAAGCCTCTGTATACATATTAACTAGCACAGCAATTCTACATTTCAGCATCAAGCACAAACTATCAAAACTTACATTACATTTACTGTAAAATATTAGGCTAGGTCTATACTACCCGCCTGAATCGGCGGGTAGAAATCGACCTCTTGGGGATCGATTTATCGTGTCCCGTCGGGACGCGACAATCGATCCCCGAATCGGCGCTCTTACTCCACCAGCGGAGGTGGTAGTAAGCGCCGCCGACAGAAAGCCGCAGAAGTCGATTTTGCCACCGTCCTCACAACGGGGTAAGTCGGCTGCGATACGTCGAATTCAGCTACGCTATTCACGTAGCTGAATTTGCGTATCTTAAATCGACTCCCCCCTGTAGTGTAGATGTACCCTTAGGTAAATTAAAACAAGGATTCTAGCAGGGTAAGAATTTCAAGAAGTTGGCTTTGGCTTTCTTATATACATATCTTGCAGTGCTGAATCAGGAAACCAGTTTATTAGATTACAAATGTTCTTCCATTAAGAAGCCCACACCATTATCAGCAGCGATCCTAAGAAACTATTATAGTAAAAGGGACTAGAAAAAGTAGTGAAAAAGCTAAAGGAAAGTTACATTATTGTACCAAATCTGAGACAACTGGACCAGGTTATTCAGTGTATGGTTTAAATCCCATTCACTTTATGGCAAAGATCAATCTTGTAGGACATAACTTAACTAATCAACAGAATCCACAAAAAGGTTTGCAAACCTGTTCCTTTTGTAAAGACCACTGTATAAATACATTAAGTTGTTTATGAATTACTAAGCATTAATAATAAATCCCTAGCTCTGATGTAGTACTTATCTTTATATCTCAAAGTGCTCTGCAAAAGGAGGTCAGTATCATTATCCTAAATTTGCAGATGGAGAAACTGAGGCACGGAGAGGGCAGTAACTTGCTCCAGATCACCCAACAGGCCAGATCCAGACCAGGAAGCAAACAGGAGCTGCGAAACTAACTATTGTTACTTACAAGAAATTAAGTAAGTTAAAAATTATTTGTCTTTTTAGTGTAGCCCAGGCTAAAGAAAGCCCCAGCCCTGACATGGGTGGAGGCACATCGTGCAAATCTAAACATGCCACAAAGTGTGAGAATGCATTATTTTATCTACTTTCCTGTTATCCAGACACAAAGTTCAAAATAACAAATTACTAGGGGATTATAGCATCTCATTTCCTGTTCCTAGGATCTATTACCTGTAAGTACTATCACTAAGATACATACTACATTACTCACTATGAAAGAGTTACATAGATTAGTTACTACACAACATAACTAAAACACAAACTCTAAAAAGTGCATTATATAAACCCACTACCATATCACCACCACATTTCACAACACCAAATATAATTCCGAAATGCTTAAAAATATCCTTCTACTCCAGCAACTCATCCCATTATAAGAAATTTTACAGGCCTCTGACATAACTTAATGCTCCTTGGAACTATCTTTCCTCGACTTCAATGGGAGCAGGACCAGGCACAAAGCCTTCTATGCTTTCAAGGTACAAAGGAAGGAAATTCTGTTACTGAACTTCTAGGTTCCACATGAACAAGGCAGCAAAAACTCCCCTGCTCCACCTGCCCAATTCCTGAGTACAGCAGCTTGAGGGCTTAAAGAGATCACAGAAATGTAGGGCTGGAAGGGACCTCGATAGGTCACCTAGTCCAGTGGTTTTCAACCTTTCTAGTCTACTATACCCCTTTCTAGAGTCTGATTGGTCTTGCATATCTCCAAGTGCCACAGTATACTATTACTCAAAAATTGCTTACGCACTCATTTTTACCATGTAATTATAAAATAAATCAATTGGAATATAAATATGGTACTTACATTTCAGTGTACAGTATATAGAGCAGTATAAACAAGTCACTGTATGAAATATTTGTTTGCACTGACTTCACTAGTGCTAAAAATGTAACCTATTGTAAAACTAGGCAAATACCTAGATGAGCTGAAGAATCCCCTGAAAGTCCTCTGCGTACCCCAGGGGTACGCGCACCCTGGTTGAGAACCACTGACCTACTCCAGTCCCCTGCTCTGAGGCAGGACTAAGCATTATCTAGACCAGTGGTGGGCAACTTGCGGCCCATCGGGTAAGCTGACATTGACCATCCACAGGCACTGTCCCCCGCACATCCCAGTGGCCGCAGTTCGCCATTCCCGTCCAATGAGAGCTGTGGGAAACTGCGGCCTGTAGCCCACCGCTTCCCACAGCTCCCATTGGACAGGAACAGTGAACTGTGGCCAGCCACCGCTTCCCACAGCTCCCATTGACCAGGAATGGCCAACTGCGGCCACTGGGACCTGTGGGGGGTCGTGCCTGTGGACGGTCAACGTCAGCAAAATGTCTCATGGCCCGCAATCAGTTTACCCTGATGGGCTGCATGAGGCCTGCAGGCCACAGGTTGCCCACCACTGATCTAGACCAGGGGTGGGCAAACTACAGCCTGGGGGTCATCTGCCTGGAGCCTGCACCCCGACCCCCTCTCCTGCACCCAAATCCCCTGCCTCAGCCCTGATCCCCCTCCTGCTCTTCGAACCCCACAGTCCCAGCCTGAAACACCCTCCTGCACCCCAAGCCCCTCATCCGCAGCCCCACCCCAGAGCCCAAACCGCCAGCCAGAGCCCTCACCCACCCCTGCACACCAACCCCCTAACCTCCCTCCCGCACCCTGAACTCATTTCTGGCCCAACCCCAGAGCCTGCACCCCCAGCCGGAGCCCTCACCCCCTCCCGCACCCCAACCCCCAATTTCGTGAGCATTCATGGCCCGCCATACCATTTCCATACCCAGATGCGGCCCCCGGGCCAAAAACTTTGCCCACCCCTGATCTAGACCATCCCTGATAGGTGCTGGTCTAACCCGTCCATAAGACCCTCCAGTGACAGAGATTCCACCACATCCCTAGGTAATGTGTTCCTGTGCCTTACTACGCTTACAGTAAGGAAGTTCTTCCTAATGTCTAACCTAAATCTCCCTTGCTGCAATTTAAGCCCATTACTTTTTTTTCCTGTCTTCAGTGGTTAAGGAGAACAATTTATCACCCTCCTCTTTAGTACAACCTTTTATGTATCTGAAGACTTATGTCCTCCTCAATCTTCTCTTCTCCAGACTAAACAAACTCAATTTTTTTAAAGCTATCCTCATAAGTCATGTTTTCTAGACTTTTAATCATTTTTGTTGCTCTCCTCCAGACTTGGTCCAATTTGTTCACATCTTTCCTGAAGTGTGGTGCCCAGAACTGCACACAGTACCCCAGCTGGCGCCTTATCAGTGCTGATTAGAGTGGAAAAATTACTTCTTGTGTCATGCTTACAACACTCCTGCTAATACATCCCAGAATGGTGGGGTTTTTTTTTTTTTTTTTTTTTTTTTTTTGCTACAGTATTACATTATTGACACATATTTAGTTTGTGATCCACTACATCCTTCCAGATCCTTTTCTGCAGTACTCCTCCCTAGGCAGTCATTTCCCATTTTGTATTTGCGCAATTGATTATTCCTTCTTAAGTGTAGTACTTTGCATTTGTCCTTATTGAATTTCATCCTATTTAATTCTGACCATTTCTCCAGTTTGTCAAGATTATTTTGAATTCTAATCCTATCTCCAAAGCACTTGCAACCCCTCCCAGACTGCCATCGTCCGCAAAGGTTGTAAGTGTACTTTCTCTGAAATTATCCATATTATTTATGAAGATATTGAATAGAACCGGACCCAGGATAGATCCCTATGGGAACCCCACTCAATTTGCCCTTCCAGCTTGACCATGAACTATTGATTATTCTCAAAGTATGGTTTTCCACCCAGCTTATAGTAGGTTAGTCTATGCTATACTTCCCTAGTTTATTTATGAGGTCACATGAGACTGTATCAAAAGCCTTACTAATGTCACAGTATATCACATCTACCACTTCCCCTCCTAGCCACAAGGCTTGTTACCCTGTCAAAGGATATTAGGTTAGTTTTACATGATTTGTTCTTGACTACTAACCTTTTTGCTGAAAACAAACAAAAAAAGGCTTTTAAAACTTTGGCCATTGCTGTGTTTTCTGTTATTGTCTTTCCCTCCTCACTGAGTGAGGGGTGAACCCTATCCTTGGTCTTCCTCTTGCTTCTAATGTATTTGTAAGATGTTTTCTTGTTTCCCTTTATGTCCCTAGCTAGTTGAATCTCATTCTGTGCCTTCTAATTTTGTCCTTAACATGCTTGGTTTGGTTTGGTATGGTATGTATATTTATTCTTTGTAATTTGGCCTCATTTCCACTTTTTGTATGACTTGCTTGAGTTTCAGGTTGTTGACCTGAATGGATCGACCCAAAATGAAACTGCCACTGGATCTATTGGTAGCGCTTTTGGGTTTCCCAGATAAAAAGACAGGCATTCCACAACACTAAACTGTGATCAGCTGCTACTGAACGTCAAGGCTCTCTCTGGCAACACTCTGGAGGAGGAGAGAACCACCTGATAACATTACAAGGATAGGGAGAATGTGGGATTTCCTGATAAAAATAGGCCAGCGATTATCTGAGATAGGGAGACAGTTTCTTACAGATCTGGTGACCATTTTTAGAATACAAAAAAAGCAAAGGCCCCGATCTTGCAAACGCTCCTGCATGCGAACAGTCCCATTGAAGTCACTGGGACTACACACATGCAGAAAGATAAGCATGTGCATATTTGCAGGATCAGGGCCTAAGATAAAAGAAGCAAAGACCTGGGAAATACAGAAATTATTTTACTGTAAAACTACAATTCTTTAGCTTCTGTTTTATGGAATTAACAGACTCAGCGGATATTCAACTGCTACTCTTGTATCAGCTTTTAGTCCAAAAGCCAATACAGCATGGAAATATAACTTCAAATATTGGAATGATTTCTCCTTCTATCAGCCCAAATCTTTTAAAAAACACTGATAAAAAGCTAAGCCAAGTGTAAAGAGACAAAGTATACCTGTGCTGCTGTGAGGAAAGAGGACACTGCAACTGCTCATCTGCACAGGAGCAGGGAGCATGGGGAACTCTGGAGGAGAGCAGCAGACTTCCCCCTCCTGCAGCGTTCAGATGCTCGGTGATATAGCTGTCAAATTCTCCTTTCCCCAAAGTGCCTTTTAAAGTTCTTATGGCTGAGAGCCATCCCGCACAGCCTTTTTCCAGCTCAGGATCCCCAGGCTCATCTCTCCTGGGGAACTCTTCCAGATGCTCCTTTCTGAGGTTCCCGGGAGGCCATCTCTGCATCTAGAAGCCTCTTAAGGTCTGCTTGAGAAGAGTACCTCTCCTAAGGTACCGAGTACCAAAGCCTCACCTTCAGAACAGCACCACTACTCTGTCCCTTAGGAGACTGCACTTCTCATGCCAAGCTTACAGAGTTTGTGGCTGTACAGATCTGCCTCCTCTGAGGGTATGTTTGTGGCTGTACAGATCTGTGAGCCTCTGAGGCTATGTCTATACTGCAATTAGCCCCAAAAGCCCAAGTCGTCTGGCATGGGCCAGCAGCAGGTGTCTGTTTAATTACAGTGTAGATGCTCTGGCAGCACAAGTTCTGGGATCCTCCCATCTCTCAGGGACCTAGAGCCTGAGCTCCAGCCCATGCCAGAACATCTACATCGCAGTTAAACAGTCCCTTGGCCCGAGCCCCAAAAGCCTGAATCAGCTGGCATGGCCCAGCTGCGGGTTTTTAATTGCAGTTTAGACATATTCTCAAAGGTTAGAAGGAGCAGCAGCAAAAACTTTACTTCCTTGCAAAGATCCTGAACTCCCTCGGAGATTTGTTGCTTCTCTCCTCTGACATTTTAGACATCCAAGTTTTGTCATCAAAAGCATTTCATGTAGCAAACTCTATTCATCATTCATTGATGAACAATTTTTAATCTGTCCATTTCTGTGACATACATAGAAATAGTTAAATGAAATTGTGCACTGATACAGTTTTGTAACTTCAATACTAGAGACTGCTAACTACTAGTATTGGGACTGGTCTACACTAACGCTGTAAGTCGATCTAAGTTACACTAGTTCAGTTGCATAACTTACATAACTGAAGGTGATGTAACTTAGGTCGACTTACAGCGGTGTCTATACCGTGTTATGTTGATGGGAGACGCTCTCCCACCGTGCCTCTCGGGGAGGTGAAGTACAGATATCAATGGGAGAGCGCTCTGCCATCAACTTAGTGTCTCTTCACCAGACCTGCTAAATCAACACTGCTGCACTGATCGCAGCGGTGCTGATTAAGCCGGTAGTATAGACATGACTCATAGACTTTAAGGTCAGAAGGGACCATTATGATCATCTGGTCTGAACCCCTGCATGATGCAGGCCGTGGTTTCTAACTTTTGACCATGTTAAATTAAAGGAATAAAAAAGTATCAGACAGTAATAGTTTCCAACGAAGGAAGAACAAACACCCACAATGTGCAATGAATTTCATTCACACTTTTTTGGCAATTCTTTCCATTCACTATCAGCAAGTAGTGTGAATTTGATGAACAAATATTTTATTATAAAGGCAAAGGAGTCGATCCCAGCCTCAAGTACCTTGCATAGTGCAATGTTAATCACGGTTTTGATACTGAAGCCTCTACTCTTTGATAGCTTTACATATAGTAAAATCATAGGCAAGATTTTAAAAAAAATCAGTATTAAAGTTAGGCTCCTAAATCTATATTTTGGTGTCTAAATAAATAGCCTGGTTTTTAAAATGTGCTGTGAACCCAAAATCCTGCTGAAGTCAGTAGAAAAAGGTGGGTTTTCAGTAGAGCTGAGCAAGTAACTGATTTTTCAGTTCAGAGGCCGAACTAAAAAATCCCCCTGTAAACACAGTTCAGGTCAAAATGAAATCAATTTTTTCTTTTCAATTTTTGTCACTGAATCCAAAAACTCACTTTTTTGTTGTTGTTGTTTTGGTGTTTTTTATCCTTTTATTTTTTTCAATTGGCCACATTTCTAAACGGAACACCATTTTGAAACACAGAAGTCAAACAAGACATTTCAAAATGGTCACAACAAAGTGCAGACGTTTTTCTTTTTTTAATCTTTTTTTGGATGAAACTATTCATTGAATTCAATCAAATTTGTGAACAGTTTGAGCCCTGAAAAATGCATTTTTTGCGTGACTACTACTGGCTGACAAAATGTCACCCAGCTCTAGTTCTCAGTAATATTGAAAAACAGGCCATTTATTCAGACACCGAAATATGGATTTAGAAGCCTAACTTTAGGCTCTTATTTTTGAAAACTTTGGCCATACTCACCACCAATGATAAAAAAAACACTCAAAATAAATCCCTTAATAATTACTGCTTTCCAACAAACTGGTCTCTTTAGCTGAACTATTACTTAAATGTGCTTGAACCAGCATCTACTATAAAGAAATGGAGATACCCCAGGCAATGTTCACACACCCAGTATTAGAACCAGGTGCTGCAGAGCCACCTTAGGAAAAAAGGTTTCTCAATTTAATTGGGAAAACAGGAGGAAGCATAAATGTTACTGCCATTAATAACGTCAAGCAATCCTGATATGACTTTACCTCACCCTGACAGCTGGACATGTGCTTTTTGTTAGGGTCTTTGCCACATCTGACCCCTATTGTTTGCTCACTTGATCAGGTAGAAAAATGTATGCTTCTTTATAGGATAAACGAGGCCCATTAAAATTGCAAAAACACTACAGTAGCCTGTAAGAAGCTCCTTACTCAAACAGATGTGTGAAGCTCCATAATAAGTTCACTACAAAAAGTCTAAGCCAACTCATAAAGAGAAAACATCTACTTTAAACATTCTTAAAAGAAACCTTCATAAAAGCAACAGAATAGTTAAAAAACCCACAACCCTTTGTTAATTAGAAACGAGGCTATTTCTGGAGTTTTTAATCAGCAGTCTGAATACAACTCAGCACGATTGCATAACGTACAATGAACTGGTCATCAAATACACAAAATTTGACTCCTTAGTTCTTCTTTGTTTTGCTCATGAAAACCTATGTATTAAAAAAGGAAAAAAAACGTCAAATCACCATGGAAGATTTCAAAAAGGGCTTTTGACAGCAAGACACTGCCTGAACATCTGTCAAGGAAACCAGCAATGACAGGCAAAGGCAGCAATACTTGACTTCTGAATGATCAAAGCTGGTTAAAGTTGTAGCCTGATGTGAACAGCTCTGGCCATCTCTAACACTAAGGAAAAACCAGACTGCCTCATTCAAAAGAGCTCAAACTATCACAGAACTGAAGAGGCCTTCCTAAGGCAAGGTAGATGACCCTGTTCCTCACAGCATGTTGACATAAGGTCTCCAGAGCACAGAGGATGCTTTCATATCTAGAATAATGTTATGAAACCTAGATCAAGAAAGGATCATGTTCCCTAGTTGCAAGAGAAATCCCTATAGCCAATTTGGCTTGATCAGATCATTGTACCCATGAAACATGGAAACTATTATATTGGAATTGTACACCCACCAAACAAATATCCTCTCAAACAACCCACCAGATGGATGCGTGCTTGAAAGTCTTAAGTTCTTTTAAGATGTACACTCACTGAGATCTTTAGACTCCAACTCTCCAACACAAACCTTATAAATAACTGCTGACTGTGCCTTATTCTCTCTTGCAAAGTCAAAATTTGAAGTACTGCAACTCAATGACTCCAACACTCTGTCAGTAATTCACCAATTTTTCAGTTTATTCCAACCACTTGAGTACAGTCAGACCTAGGTTTTTAAGTGACTAGTGATTTGGGTTTCCCAAATTGAGACAATTTAAAGGGACAATTCAAAAAGTTATGGCCACAGGCCCTCTGAAAACCAAGTCCCTTTCAGGTGTCAAGTTGAGCACCACAAAAGTGGGGCAATCAAAGTCACTACACTTAAAAATGTAGGCCTCATCCTATATCCCAAGGAAAGGAATACTACTTACATGTTATGGACCAAACCCTGTTCTCTGCACTCAGCCAGAGTAACTCTACTACAGCTCTCCATGCAGAAGGAGATCCACCCTCCAAGCATCTGCACAGTTGCTATTGCAGTAGCTTCCATGATGCCTGTGGCTCCTCTCTGCAGGGGACAAATGATAGCCAATTCATATACTGGTAGTGGATACACCAGCTATACTACTGACTTGGCATCCAAGCACATCAGAGTGCTGGGAGCTCCCAATGCACCCCACGAGCAGCCTCCCACCACACACAAATGACAGAACACTGCTTCTGCTGTGCACGGCCCTCTGTTCTCATGGAGAAGGAGGCAATATTTGTCTCCAAGATCACGACAGCTAAACACTTTTAAAAGCACATGCAGTGCTAATGACAGAGACACATGCAACTACATATAACATGCTTATTAAAAGAGCGAGATACCTGCAGCAGTTGTGGTACAAACTGTGCCATGGGTGTTTCAGCAAGGCTAGCGACTGAAGAGAAAGTCCATTGTATGCCCATACTAATTTAATTGTACAAAATCAGCAGTCTCTGGACACATTCCCTTTGTGCAGCTTGTGCCTGGAAACCCCAACCATAACAGGGTGGCTCGTGTGCCTCTGTCCTGGCTTCTGGCTAGCAAGCCTGAGTCTGAACTTTCCTGAAAGGAGCTAGCTCTTGGAGATTCTGAGCATAACTAAACTCTGCTGTACCCAATTAACTTAGGAGCACACAGTAAGCTGCAAGAGCAGTCGGTTTTCACTTCTTCAGAACAGGTAGGCTGCACTGAAAGCAACAAGTTTGGTTTCACACTGCTGCTGACTGACAAAGCTATATGTGGAAGCAGGCACCAGGAACTATTTCGAACTGGGAGAATACTAAAAAATGGAGACCGAAGAAGAGCAAAGAACCTTCCACCACCCATACCCCTGATCTCCCTTGCATCAGCCAAGAGGCTCTGAGGTGAGAGAGGAGAACACAAAGAATAATCCTTCTCCTTCAATGTCTGTCACTCTATGCCCCCTCCATTCGCTCAGCTGTAGAATCCCTTCACTCTTTCTGCCTGCCTCTCACAGCAGAGTCCATCCCACCAACTCCCAGCCTTGGCACATGCCTAACCTCAGATCCCTCGACTCCTGCGCCCATGCTGCTTAATGGCTCTGGAAAAAGCCAAAGGACCCTACAGACTTCCTATGCTACAATGTCAAACGCTACTTCTCCATCTCATGAGTCTCAATCCCCACATATGTGCCCACAATCCCTGCCCATTACCAATCTGCAACCTCAACTTCCTCCTTAAATGCCTACTGTATTTAATTTATACTCTCCTTTCATACCCGCTGCTAAAGGCATGATATGCATGAATGTTAAAATGCAGTAGCCTAATGAGCTGACAAGTTTGACCCTGTGGTGTTAGGAACTGTATGGTTAACTTGTCAACAGCTGCTGAGATGCATTAGCACTTGAAGATGAACTGCAAATGTAAACCAAAGTGAATTTACTTGAGTAATATGCATTCAATGTCCTAGTAACCAGGATAAGAGGGGTATTTGACACTTAAAAATAATTTATTTAATACTGAAGCCCGGTTGGCCAGTTTTGCTCAGCTCTGATGTACAAAGTGATGTATTTATTACAGATACTGCACCTAGGAAATCTTGTTGAAGCCTGGAACTGACATAGGGTGTAGGGAAAGTAGGCTACAGTATTTTGGTTATGGTTTCCAAATATAAAAGAATAATATTTTGAACCCCAGAAACTGCACCAGATACAAACATTAAAAAGTAGATACGTGATGGCCGTAGGCTCCAGCTCCATCATGTTACCCTAAAGAGTTGTGACATCTCAGAATAATGCCTTGTGTGTCATGACAGATTTTTTGTATTGCAGTAGCACCTAGACACTGTTCAAACACAGAACAGTCTCTGCCCCAGCTTACAAGTTAAAGTTTCATCTGTACCGAAACCACAGGTTGTGATTGCAGTTTGTGCAGACATACCCGAGCTAGCTAGATTAAAGCTAGCTCAGGTTCAGAAGCAGTGTGTGCTTCGGCACAGGCTGTACAAGCCCACTCAGAACCCTGGCTAATTACTTGCGGGGTTGGTTGATTTAAAGCTAGCTTGGGTATGTCTACTCGAGCTGTATTCACATCCTGGACTACAGTCTAGACATACCAATAGTTGAACCTGCAGCACTTCATTGGATCTAAAGAAAATGACTTTTCTGTTTAGATAGCCTCCCTCATCCCAGTTATCGCTAAATGCCATTTACCCCACTACCACCACCCTTCATCTGGAACTGGGCATAAAGAGAAGGGATCCCAAATGCTGTGCACCCCCACCCTCCCCCCAAAAAAACAAACCACCTCTGTTTACAGCCCAGAGAGGAATGGTGTGAAATGCAGCACCCCGGCGCTGTTTGCATGCAAAAAAGTTTGGAAGAAATGACTTTTAATCATCACTGACATTATTCGCAGCCAGGATTAAGGATCACAGCGTTAGATCCTGTGCTAGTGTAAACTGGTGCAGAAAACTCATGCATTCAGTTCAAGGTGCATTTCCTAGAAGACCTCCCAATAAAGCAGCTGTCATGGATTCAGTACATTCCAGTTACAATATATTGGGATAACATTTCACATAGCCCCTTTTTTCCCAAAGCACTATATGCATTATGGACCTAGTAATGCAAGAGCAAAACTCCCATTGAAAGCAGGGTGCTCAGCAATTCACAAGGCCAAGTTCAATTAGGTACAGACTCTCTGGACTGCTGCAGCCTCTGAGTGGAGGGTGGCAGCCAAATGATACACAGGATTCTTCACAGCAGTGTTTGGAGGGGAAATTCTGTGCAGTGATAGCAGGACAAACCTCCATACGTGCAAAACACAACACAGGTAGAGCTGGTTGGGAAGTTTTCAGTGGAACGGTTTTGTCAGAAAATGTAAATTCATCAAAACCAACAGTTTTTTGTAGGAAAGGGTCAGTTTTAACAAAACTTTTGTCAGAAAGGTTTCACGAGTCCAGGATGGACTTTCCACATAGACACAGAACCCCAGAATAGCCAGTAACCCAGTGGTTAGGGAACTCACCTGAGATGTGGGAGAGACCCAACTTCAAATCCCTGCTCTGCCTGATTCAGACCAGGGACTTGAACCCAGGTTTCCCACATCCCAGGTGAGTGCCTGAACCAACAGGCAGGCTATTGTCTATTCTGGGGTCTCCCTCTTTTTGTTTTTTCGCAAAACATTTTGAAAAGTCTTGTTTCATCCCAATATGGGGGAAAATTTTTGAAACCTCAAATTTTCATGGGCTGGGACAACTATTCCCCACCCAACTCTAATCAGGCTGCACTATTTACACATAGATAACAGAACTTCATTTTTAAGTTTTATATGAAAAATTCACATGTATGGAACACAATCTATCTTGAGGATAAGGGCCAAAGCCAGCCTTGCCTAGATTTGAATTTATCATTGTTGCATGGAGATTATTCCACACTTGATGTCTAGTGGATGGGGGAAAGCAGAAGACATGATATATCTTAATTTTAGTAAGGCTTTTGACACAGTACCACATGACAGTCTCATATGAAAACTAGGGAAATGTGGTTTAGATGAAATTACTAGAAGGTGGATGCACAACTGGTTGAAAGACTGTACTCAAAGAGTAGTTATCAATGGCTCACTGTCAAACTGTGAGTGTGTATCTACTGGGGTTCCAAAGGGGTCCAGTAGTACTCAATATTTTCATTAATGACTTGAATAATGAATTGGAGAGTATGCTTATAAAATTTGCATTTGACCCAAAGATGGGAGGATTGCAAGCACTTTGGAGGACAAGATTAGAATTCAAAATGACCTTGACAAACTGGAGAATTGGCCTAAATTCAACCAGATGAAATTCAATAAAGACAAGTACTTCACTTAGGAAGGAAAAAATTAAATCCACCACTACAAAATGGGAAATAAGTGGCTAGGTAGTCGTACTGCTCAAAAGGATTTAAGGGTCACAGTGGATTACAAATTGAGCATGAGTCAACAATGTCATGCAGCTGCAAACAGGCTATCATCATTCTGGGGTGTATTAACAAGACTGGCATATGTAAGACATGGGAGGTAATTGTCCTGCTCTACTCAGTACTGGTGAGTCCTCCACTGGAGTACTGTGTCCAATTCTGGGCGTATACTTTATGAAAGATGTGGACAAATGGGAGAGAGTCCAGAGGAGAGCAATAAAAATATTACATGGTTTAGAAAATCTGACCTACGAGAGAAAGGTTAAAAAAAGCTGAGCATATTTACTCTTGACAAAAGACGACAGAGGCGGGGACCTGATAACAGTCCTTGAACATGCTAAGGCTGCTATAAAGAGGACTGATCAGTTCTTCTCCATGGACAAGTAGTAATGGGCAACAAGGGAGGTTTACATTTGATATGAGGAAAAACCTTCTAACTATAAGAATAGTTAAGCAATGGAACAGGCTTCTAAGGCTAGGTCTACACTACCCGCCTGAATCGGCGGGTAGAAATCGACCTCTCGGGGATCGATTTATCGCGTCCCGTTGGGACGCGACAATCGATCCCCGAATCGACGCTCTTACTCCACCAGCGGAGGTGGGAGTAAGCGCCGTCGACAGGAAGCCGCAGAAGTCGATTTTGCCGCCGTCCTCACAGCGGGGTAAGTCGGGGATACGTCGAATTCAGCTACGCTATTCATGTAGCTGAATTTGCGTATCTTAAATCGACTCCCCCCTGTAGTGTAGATGTACCCTAAGAGAGATTGTGAAATCCCCATCATTGGAGGTTTCTGAGAACAGTTTGGACAAAGACCTGTCAGAGATGGTCTAAGTTTGCTTGGTTCTGCCTCAGTGCAGGGGGCCAGACTTGATAACTTTGAGGTGCTTCCCAGCCCTACATTTATACAATTCTATAAACCACTGTCATCCCCTTCGGCACAGCCTGAGGTTCAATTGCTACTCCGTGTACCTTTCTATTTTTCCATTTGTTTCATTCTGAAGAAAGTGTTTATGTCATACATTCCCGCCCCTCAATTCCTCTTCGGTTTATATACCCTGAGAATCTTCCATCTGTATGGAGAATCATCATCAAGCGGCCAGGACCCAAACTCCATCAAGCAGGAATTTTACCTTAAACATCACCTGGAAATCAACTGGTATCAAAGTGCTCCCTATGGCAAATATTGTTTAGTAAGTGGGCAAACAAGTTCTGCTCTTAGTTGCAATTTCCAAGTGGTGTTAAGGTGTTATAGTGTGTACTGTGGTAATCCAACCTGCAAGTGACATAACTGCAGGAAAATTCACATCTAAAAGAAATGGACATAACCTTATTTGCTACTGACAAGAAAACACATTCTTGGCAACCACTATCTGGAATCCAACAAGACTCCCAGGTTACAAGCCTTAGCAATAAATGGTGGGCATAGCCATCCACCAAAGGCTCTGATATAACTGGCCATTTCCTCCATACTACAAGCACTGAGTGTTCTCTCAGTTGATTCTCTGATCACATCCCTATGTTAAGATACCAGGAAAGCTATCTAAACTACTCCACCATAAGAAACTGACACACAGAGCTGGATGTCCTCAGACACTACAACCCCGGCATTCTTAACTACCCCTGGATTGAACCTTTCTGGCATGTCCCCAGTTACCCGTAATGGAACCTGTCTGCAGCCCCCCTGGGAACCGCGATCAGGCGCTGAGGCGTGGAGCAGGGCTGTGGCTGGGAGTCGGGGCTGCAGCTGGTGCCGGGCCATGGCTGGAGCCCGAGGCTGCAGCTGGAGGCCGAGCAGGCCTGGGTGATGCTCCCTCCCTATACCCCAGGAGGGCTAGCCTGAGCCCCGCTGCACTCCCTGAATGTTCCTCCAGCCCACATCACTGTTTGGGAACCACTGCTCTAACAGGATTAGTATGGACACCAGAATCTTTGTTCCTCATCAGGTGGTCAGCAATCCCATCCTAGCAGTGGGGTCTCCATCCCACACCCAGGCATACAACCAAATTAACTAGGATCAAAAAGACATTAGGACTCACATGTGTGTGTAACTTGCTATAATCTTCTTGATAATCTTCATCCAAAAAGAAGATTTGAGACAGGACAATAACTGGATTGCCAGTGGCAAGAGATGATTTCTTGATCAAGAGGTTAACAATTGCTTTTTTGAGGGAAGTTGATACCTTGTCCTTCCATAGGAAGGGGCTGACAAAAGCTCAATAATAACAACGATGCTAACGCTGCTGGAAGGGCTGCACAGGGACAAAAGAAAACATACCTAGAAGTGCAGTAAGTTTGGGAAGCAGCCCAACTTGGACCATCTTGTTTCTCAGGCCCGTGTCAAAGGAGAGGTTCAGTAGAAGTCGAAGGGTGATATTCAGCAGGTCTTCATGCTCACATGGTACCATTTTCACCAGTTTTTCCACAATATCCATTTCAACCTGTATGAGAAGCATGAGAAGTCACTAAGCCCACAACCTACCCAAACCTTCACTTTTGTTAGCAACTATTTTTTAAATTATACTTATAAATGAAAGCAAAAGCCAAGCCGATAGTTAAAAGTTACTACAGTGTCTCGATTCAAAGTGGCTTCACCTTCCAAAAGTTTGGCTTTGTGGCTAAAAATTTTCTAGGACTGCTCTCTGGCTAATTTTTTTTTTAAAAGGAAGATTGAGCTAATGGACTCAGCCATCTTTGGAGTATCAGATGAATAGGAGAGGGGAGAAAGAGGGGGGGAAGACCTCAATGGGGATTGGCGCAGGGATCCACTTGCAGAGTGACTTGCAGGATCAGGGGTCTAATCAAACACAGATAACCTTGGAGTGATCTCCATTAGAAGTCAGACAGATACCCAACTGAGAGAGAGAGACAAAACTGCTATCCAAGGAGTATGAGCCATTTCCTTGCATGTTTGAGTGAGTTCCTAGGCAGGATTCGGTATGTACTCTCATAATGTCATGCTGCCCTGTATTTTAATTTAACAGAAGCATTAAAGTGATCTTGATAGGTGTATCACTAAGATTACAGGACATAATCTAAGGACTGAGCAGCAGTATCATTTTCTGATATGTTTTCCTTACCAGCCCAAGAAAAGACATCTGATCTTTGACTGACAAGTCTTCAGAAAGTTTTTCTCACCATCTTCTAAGCTACATCTGTCTGCCGTTACTGGCCATAAGTGTATTTAAGTTAGTTTGAACCCTTTACGCTCTTACCATATGCATTAGGATTGTGTCTGTAGCCCATCTTTCAGTCAGAAACATGCAGAGAATTAACTCAAAGCAGCAAGAAGACTGTTAGCACCACGCTGGTGATCTTCATAAATATGCTATATTATCCAAATTATTTTCATTACACTAAATCTCTTTGAGTCCAAATCGACCAATAACAATTTCTGCCTCATTGCTTTAAACATAATT
The DNA here is from genome assembly GCF_013100865.1 of Trachemys scripta elegans. Classification (NCBI taxonomy): domain Eukaryota; kingdom Metazoa; phylum Chordata; order Testudines; family Emydidae; genus Trachemys; species Trachemys scripta. Next base: position 46,641,862 of record NC_048305.1, on the reverse strand, counting down.
AGCAATGATGGCACTCAAAAGCCAAGGTGACAGACATGATACAAACACCAAGATAGATTAAATGATCACACCATTAATAGTTTTGCCCAAATAAGTAAAACAGGATAAAACCTGAAACAGCTAAACTTGGCTCATTTTGTCCCCAAAGGTTATTTAGACACAGCTAAAATGAGAGAAAACCTACAACTTTCAGAATCCTATCTCCCGCATCAGTAGCTTTCTCACTGTATGGGAAAAGTATTTTTTTCTAAAGTATTATCCGTATTATGAAAAAAATGCATGTGAAGATAGCCAAGCTAAGCTGTATGGTCTATTTGAAAAATGTTCAAGGCTGTCCAAAAAGTTCACAATAAAATAAACATTAATTTTTGTTTTGTTTGTTTCCAAACTAAATCAAACGGAATGTGGAAAGTATGCCAGCCAATCAGCTGGTGGGATAGCTAATCCTTATTAGACCAGTAAGGTGCTTCAGGGCAGTGCATGATTATAGACTGATCTCAAGAGCACATGATTTCACCACCTAAGAAATACAATAAATTCCCCAGAAATACATTCTTCAGGGTCTTACAAATAAAGGAAATACCCTTGTTCCTAATTGTATGTAAATACACAAGAGCATGACAGTCACTAAGATCCAACTGTCTACAATTCTCAACTCATTTTTACTGCATTTATATATATACACACCTTTTCAACTCAGGATCCAAAATGCATTAGAAGCAATCGTTAAGTGTCATGATTTCCCTTTGAGGTTGGTAGGTAGGTTATCCCCATTCAACAGATTGGTGAACTGATGTAAACTGATAAAGTGACTTGCCAAAGCCACAAAGGGATTCAGTGAATGAGGGAGTTGTTGAATTTGTCGGCTCACAGAGCCAAATAAAAAAAAAGTCCTTCCATTTTCCCAAGGACATGAAATTTCTTACCACCCACCCGGGTTTATGGAGAAAGTCCCTGCATTAGCAGCCAGCAGTAGCAACATGAAGCACGTTTGGGCTGCATTCTACTACAGTGTGGAAGATCCTGCTGGCTTGGGAAGGCAATAGCCCAGTCTAGCAGTCTGCTAAAGTGTAACCAGATCTCCTTCCTTGAGACAACAAGAGCTAGAGATGAATGTCAAAAAGAGCGTCTGGTTGCAGGCTGTTTTGGGGAACCTCCAGATGTTTGGATAAATACCCAGATTTTTGGATGCTTATACCAATCTTTGCAATTCCTCTCTTCGCCATCATATTTACATGTAATTTTGCTATGGTGAGACTAGCTCCCTACATGATTCTATATGTAGTTTTCTATAGCGGTCCCTGCTGGGGCTTGCATTACATTTACTGTAGTCCTTTCATAGTACTAAAATCAGGGCTACAATTATTTTAAAAGGGGGTGGGATGCAAGAGGTTTATTTCACTTTCATTGGAATGCCTGACCCCCTCTGATCCAATGAACAACCACCATAGCATTTCTGTAGATTGCTACAAGACCTACCATGTCATTTTTGTTCTCCATAAAAATGCTAAGTTTCTTCAGGAAAGACACCACCAGAATAAGCAGCTCAAAGTTCTCTCGGTCCAGTGCTTTCACTAGCATGTGGACAATGTTCTTGTTCCTCATCTTCAGCTCTGTGCGTGTGTCCTCAGCGAGGTTCAGCAGCAGATAAAGAGCAACTAACATCAAAACCAATCATACCAATAGGTCAAAGATACTGGGACTATGTCAATCTACATCTACATTAAATGTTTAGGATGGGATTTTCAAAAGTGTTCAGCACTGACTGTACCCTACTGATTTTAAGCAAGGCCAAAGTTGAATGCTTTTGATTCCCATTTAGAAAAGAAAGTTAGAATTACAATCCATTTATTATTTTATATAGGTTTTGACAATATAGTTTTATAAAACTTATGACCATCAGCAACTTTTTTTTTTTTTTTTTTTTTACCACACACAAATTCCAGGGAAACTATTAAAAAAACAAAACATTCCCTTGCGGTGATTGCAATCCAAAAATTTCAGCAGAATGCGAAATGCATTTGAAGTGAAATTAACTAGAAACTGTTGAATACTAGTCAATTATGCTATTTTTATTGTCCAAGCTAAGAAAAATCAAACAAAACAAAGAACAGCATTAATGCTAAAAATAAAAATAGGGGCCTAATTCTCCACTGCTTTGCACCTTGTGCGGACTCTTACACGTAAGCACAGTAGAAGTAGAGTGTTACCATTCTGATCACTTTAGACAGTGTAAATGACTACACGAGGTGCAAAGCAGAGGAGAATCAGGCCCTACATTTTTGCAGTTATTCCAGTTTTAATTATGTTGCTAATAAAAGCTAAGAAGTTTCTGGAAATACGTCATTTTTTTAAATTTGACAGTGTTTTCTTCATTTACCTTTCTCCCAATTCTTTTGCAGATCTGCATCTGCCTGCCAGACCTCAACATGTTTTCTGGCTGCTACAGGACACACACTGCGTTAGCACTCTCACTGCCTGATTAGAGTACTGTAAGCATAGTTTTTCCCTGATCACTGCAGAGCTTCATTTTTAAAATGATGAAAATGTAAGATTATTACAAAGACCTCATTTTAAAAAATCATTACTTCACTTTTTACAAGTGAACTTAGTGCTGGTGTAAAGCACTAGACTGAGTGTCTTGGAAAAAGAACTATTCCATGCACAGAACAGACATAGTACAGAAACAATGCAGACACCTTCACAATGCTCCCTGCCAGTGACCCTCAATCCTTAATAAATGAATTATGCATACAGGTGAGAAGCTTGTCAGTCTCCCTGGCTCATTTTATGGTGGGCTTCTGTACTGAGAATACCAACAAAGAGGCCCACTGATACTCCTTGTAGTGGTAGAACTGGGCTAAGAACCATCTAGCGTGTTCTGAAGAGATAACTCAAAAGGAAAAGAAATACAATTTGCTTTATATACATATTTAAGTACTAGATCTGCAGCTTGTACAAATAGGCATCTTTATGAATTTCAGTGGAGCTATAATAGTTTGCACCAGCTGATGATCTGGTCCTTGCAAGACTCCAGCACTATTCAATGGCAGGAGCAATGTCACCAGCAGTATGCAGTGTTCTGGCAAACACACACCAAAGTTCTTTCTTTGAGATTGGCAATTACTTAAATAATGTGTAAAACATTGCCAAAGTATGCAGATTAAGACTATTTTTATTTTTCTAACTTGTTAGTAAACATCCTCCACACTAGTTAAAAGTTCTCAGCAAGTCCTGGCCCTTCATGCTGTGACAAGGATCTCCTTGCCTGTTGCTTATGTTTTAGGAGTTCATACCTCGCAGCAGCTGTTCCTGCTTGACAACCAGCCCCTGGTACTTTTTATAGGTTTTCTCATAATCTTTTTTCAGGGTTTGATTCTCAGGATCTTCATCAAGTAAATAACTGGAGTTAAGGATTGTATAGTAATAGAGCAAAAGACACAGGGAAATTACAGAGTGGGGACAAATATCAATCACAGATGTTATTTGATCACCAGCCCGGACTACATGTCTGTGTAATAATAAGAGGATGCCCATGGGACAATGTTTCTATTAAAACGTGGTCCACACTATGGATAGGTTTAGGAATTAATGGTGTTAAGGATTCTACTAGTAGTAAAAATGTCCCATATAAGCCATACTCCTGGTAAACTAAAACACTTACATTAAAATCATTTTTAAGAACAAAAAACAATCCCTTCTCCAGCCCAAATTTTTCACTTTTGGTTTTCATCTGTTCTAGTCCTGCAACTAGATTTTGTGCTCTCTTACTCATCTTCTGTATTGACATGAGTTACTGCACATATAGTTCATTTCAACCACTAGGAATCAGAAAAGCTGAAAGTTGCCCAGGCACAGAGAGAGGATATCAGCTTTCTTCTTCTTGGTGAGTTCCTCCTGCCAGAGCTCATGTCTTTTCAGCTCATGATCTATGATGTTCATACACAGAGCTCCAATTTTGTAGTGTGTGATTAGTCCATGAAACTGGGAAAAACTGTTTAAAAAAAGATATGCAGTATATGAGAGAAATAAAGCCAAAAATCTGTGTTCAAAACTGGGATAGTAAGATCTCATAGTATTGCACAATCTGACTGGTTTTCATTAGAGTTAGTCGAAAAAAATTCAGTGAAACAGTTTTCTATCGGAAAATGCCGTTTTGTCAAACTAGAAGCATTTTGTGAGAACATGTCAATTTTGATGAAACCTTTGATAGGAACAATTCAACTCATTTCAATTTGATACAGAAAAAACATTTTTTTGAATTTGTCATTTCAGTTTATCTTGTTTAATTTTTAATAGTTCATATTTTAATATGTCTAAAAAACAAAATGTATAAGTCAAAACGAAATGATACTATCTAAACTAAATGATTTGGTGGAGGTGAACCAAATTTTTTTGAAATTTTCATCCACAGGAAATTTTGATTTTTTTTGGTTCGGATTTGGAACACGCACAAAAAAAAAAATCTGATAAGTCAGAATTTCTCTTGGAACGAAAATTCCATTTTTCCAGCCAGCTATAGATTGTATGTTATAAAATGGTTCAGCCAGGCCACCCTCACAAAAAAAAAAAAAAAGGGGGGGGGGGGGGGAGGAAGGTAACAATCCACCTATGTGATAACTTCTTTTTCACCAATAGTCTAGATGTAGTGAAGCTGTAACATTACTAACAATTGGACATTTCACATTTCAATTGAATACTTGACTTTTGAATACTGTTTTCACTGATGGGGGAGTTATGTGGGAGATAAGGAAGACACCAAAGAGTCCAGTGGGATAGGGGACAGGATTGGAACTCAAAAACCATGGGTTCTGTGATCCTGGCTCTGCTGAGGCTCATGTCCCCATGGGTTTACTTTCTATGCCTCAGTTTCCCCATATGTAGTGATATTTCTCAGTAAAAGTGCTTTAAGATGCAATTCCAAACTATACTAGAGCAGAAAATAACTAAAAACTCAAGGCAACTGATAGAGCAAGCTCCTCTTGCACTTACCTTGAAAAGCAAAAGAAAATATAAATAATATTAGTAGCAAGTTCCACACTTTGTTTCCAGTCTTCTCTCAGCACTCTGGCTAATGCACCCAGGGCAGTTTCTAAAAAAACAAACAAACAAGATTTAGATGAATGGCTGTAGTGCCTCTTTCTCCATGACCTGCTTGAGCTAAACAGATTAAACACACCTTTCACTGCATTCTTTTAGGCAGCAGAATCTGACAATTAGTACAAGGAGCAGGTGAGGCCATGTAGGCCCCTGCCACCAGAGTGACCTCAGCCTTCAGACACTTTCATTAACATGGCCATTTGACTGCCTAATGTTTTTTGCATCAGTCTCTCAGACTAATCCCATTTTATGATATGGGGGTGGGCCAGTTGTAGAGGACACACTGGGCCATCAATGGTGAAACAGTTTGGCTGATGCGCCAGTGGAGAGAAGGGATTTCTGGAGAGGGGACAAGGGAAAAGAAAGGGAAAAAGAGCATCATCCTAGCATCACCACAAACCCTTAACTTGGATCTTGCTTATATAATGTGTGTCTTTATAGAGGGTAAGCTTTTTGGGGCAAGGAATGCCTTCTTCTATAACTCTCTCTCTTCGCCTCTTCCCCCCACATACACAGCACCGAGCACATTTTGGGTGTTACAGCACTGTTGAGATATAAACAGTAAATGTTGTGTGCTGGCCCTATTTTACTCTAAGAGCAAACTAATACTAGAACCCCATCCCATCCCAAATGAAAGATGTGGGAGTCTCTCTGAGCGGAGAAATAGCTCCACAGAGATGGGGGGAAAAAAAACAGCACAACTTTATGAGAGGATTTGTAAGTTACCATTGAGCAGCAATTCTTCCAAATTATCAGGGTTCCTGGCGAGTTGTAAGATAAGGGCAGAGCCACGCACCTTATCAGGAATATCCTCATACAGTAACTCAATGTACTCATCCATGTCATTGATATTGGCTACTTCATCAATCTGAAAGCATCAAAGACATAGCTGGGCTTTGACACAGAGAAAAAGGAACCCGCTCAACATGCAAAAACGATGTTACTTTGCAGCAAAGCAGAAAAGAGTGCGTAGCTAAGTCTTAAGACGTAAACGACAACAAGAACCAAACACCATGTACAGAACCATTGCTACTGACTGCCCAGAACACACAAGGAGATTTCATTACAAAAACAACTGACACTAAGTAGCAGCTTTGTGGTGTCTAGCCCCATGTTCCAGAATCTCACTCATATTACCCTCTAAGTATATAACCCAAAGACAAATGTGCAAGAATTTTACCACATACGGAGAGGACTTTTATTTTATTATTTAATATTTTTAAACCAAAGTCTTTAATAAAAAATTCTTCAATATTTTACTCATCTGATTTGCATCTATATTTTTTCCTTTTAATATAAAACAGTTCTGTAAGAGTAAAGGTCTTCATATTTAGCTTCCTTTAAATTCTAGCTTAGATTCCTACCTCCATTCCTTCAAAAGGTGGTGGATCTTTCGGTTTACTAGATTTCTCTTTCTTTTCTATAGTGATAAAAGACATGGTTATAATTAATGTTGTGCATATTCATTGATAGCATATTCAGTATTATCATAGTATCTAGGAGCCCCAAACATAGAACAAAAAGAGGATCCCGACCCCAAAGAGCTTACAATCTAAGTATATAACAAAGCTCAAGCGTTGTTTTAGCATTGTAGCTAGAGCAAGAAGGAGCCAAGGAGAAAATTTTGCCATGACTTTTTGACACTCAGAATAATGTACTGCAAGTTTTTTGTTTTTGTTTTTGTTTTTTAAAAAGAGTTGGGTTTTTTTTTTAAATGAATCCATCTTTAGAAGTCTAACATTTTTAACTGCATAAGAACTGGAAAATTCAGAGTTAAGCCCCTTTATTTATTTTTTTTTTTTTATATATATGTATATGTGCCTTGGAACAGAATATCATCCCATGATTACAAAATCATGGATACCCTCACTATAATGTAGGACTGGATCTTCAGGATAAAATTTTCCTCTGTGCAGAGGGCCACTAGAAAGCTTAGGTCAGACTTACAGGGATGTATATACTTTCTGTTGATATATACGCCACAAGGGTGGAAAACAACTGCTTTCTGTAGGCTACTCGTCTAATCAGGACTTTGTAAAGTAGGCCTTTATTCAGCATTTCCTGTGAAGTGTGCATGATGGTAAAGGATGGTTAACAAAACAGTTCAAAGTAAAGCATTCCTGGATTTTTGTGGCTGACAAGAAAAGTTTGTGATGTACAGATATAGTGAAAGTTTCTGACTTTCTATGGGGAAGGCCTTGAGGCTATGGCTATGGCTTCGTTCTCATCAAGGCCTGCATGTAAAGGCTGTTGCACCCTTTTATGGAGTGACCAGCTCTCAAGCATGCAACATATTGGTCCAAAAACAACATCTCTGTGGAGCAGGAAGAGCACTTTTCTAAACCCTGTGTTCTGGTTCATGCTATGGTATGGCAGGAGTCCCTGTGGGCAAGTCCAAAATTCTACACACAAAAAAAGCATCCAAATAAACATTAAAGGTAACTGACAAATGGTAAAACATAGGACATGGGCCTGTTCTACTTCTTTATGACAAAGGCCTGAAAGGCTTGGGGTTTTTTCGGGGGGTGGGGGAAGGTTTGTTTGTTTCAAGAAAAGTTTGCTACTTGTTTGTTTGTTTTTTAAATCATAGCTAGGGCCCTACCAAATTCATGATTCATTTTGGTCAATTTCATGGTTTCAGCTATTTAAATCTGAAATTTCACAGTGTTGTAATTATAAGGATCCTGACCCAAAAAGGAGTAGTGGAGGGGAGAGGGTCAAAGGTTACTATGGAGGGGAGTTGTGGTACTGCTACCCTTACTTCTGCACCACTGAAGACAGAGCTGCCGCCAGCAGCAGCACAGAAGTAAGGCTGGCATGTTATGGTATTGCCACCCTCTCCAGCCGCCCAGCTCTGAAGGCAGCAGTGCAGATGTAAGGGTGGCATGGTATGGTATTGCCACCCTTACTTCTGTGCTGCAGCTGGCGGGGCACTGCCTTCAGAGCTGGGCACCTGGCCAACAGTTGCCGCTCTCTGGCCACCCAGCTCTGACGGCAACTCACAAGTAAAGGTGGCAATACTGCAACCCCCTGCAACTCCCTTTTGGGTCAGGACCTCCAATTTGAGAAATTCTGGTCTCCCCTGTGAAATCTGTATAGTATGGGTAAAAGCACACAAGAGACCAGATTTCATGGTCTGTGACGAGTTTTTCATGGCTGTGAATTTGGTAGGGTCTTAATAATAGCATATCATATCTAATGTCAAGTGGCTGGTTTTTTTGCTGCCACTCTCTATTGGAGGAGGCTTCAAAAAGCCTTAGTTGAAGAGATGGGGTGTTGGATATTTATCCAAAAAACAGCTTTTCTTCCTATTGTTTACTAGGCATTTAGCACAAATGCCTAGTAATAAGACCAAGAGGCAAACAAGAGAGTTTTAAACCGTCTGAACAAAAAAATCAGCTCTGCTCTCAATTAATCAGGTTTTGCTTCCTTTGAATCCATGATGTCATAAAGTACTAATTCTCAGGTCACCCACCTACAGAATTTTCCAGTAGACAAGATCTACATTTCAAATATATATTACAGGCAGAAAGGTACCATTTAAAAATAATGTAATTTCGGGTCTTCTTTAGCCAGCAAGAAAGAAACAATTATAAATTAGCACTAGCCCAGGTTTTTTTTGCTTTTGCACTAAGAACTATGCATTCTACTAAGATGTGGCCACAAAAGAACACAGCAGAAAAGAGTTAAGAAAACCTAACCTATAATTGTGCCTATATAACGAAAGATCTGGGTTTGGAATCACACAGGAGATTGTTGGGGATTGGAAACTTTTATACTTTCTATTCCAGAACATGGGTTGGTAGATGTATGCCTGCAAGCCCCTAACAATTAACTGCTTTGAATCCAAGACTTGCGTAGAAATTTCTCCAGGATTTTTGCCTTCTGTGTGTTTTACCAAGAGACAAAGCTGAAAATGCTAGAATTCTTTAACATTATTAAATCTCAAAGTGCCTCAGGACTGAAGGCTGCTGAACCGGATGTTAAACAGAGGCTTAAATAAAGCTAGGGTGTAATAGTACAGCCCTGTCAGCAGACAAAGTGAGGCCTTCTGGTACTATAAAGAACCTGTTGACTCTGCAATTTAACAGGCATTGAACCATAGCTTCCAGATAAAGACATTAGAAAGCATCTATCCTATTAACTGATTGTAACAGAAAAGAGAAGAGGTTGTTATTTTCATGGAAATAATTCCATCATCATCTTTATAACACTATCTGAAATAATCATTTCACCATTTAGAACAGAAAACTTTAACCGAGACACAAAAATTGAAAGAGAAGTATCAATATTAAGTTTGACTAATCAAAATTCAAAATGTACTTTGATCATCAAAATTACAACTTTTCCCCCACAAGATTCTGTCAATTCTTCCATGTACAGCACAAAACACACACTCCCCTTCTCTCCTCAGGTTTCTGAGTATCAGGGAAAGTAGCATTTGAATTAGAAACCCCAAAATACAGAGTATCGCTATAGCTGCTACATTCCAGCTCCCCATTCCCCCTGTTCTCTCTATTGCTTACCTTTCCCGGAAGAGGCATCTCTGCGGTTCTGCAGATAGTACAGCAGCTGCTCCACTTCCGCTAGCTTGGAGGGGTGAATGAGCTTGCATTCTTCCACCACCTTTCGAGCCAGGGAAGCAACGTCTGTGTTTGCATTAAGACTCTTCAGCCGAATGCTGCAAGACACAGGTCAGATTGTTTTATCCCTAGTTGATAAGATTTTTGCATCTTCAGCGCTTCAATTTAAACTTATATAGTCATGAGTTTGTCAAGGCAGAGATGATCTATAGACATCTGATGCTCATGCTACAGTTTAGAACAGCCGAGATCAGAAAGCAGTGGCACCCTGGAGTTCATAACAGCAAGCAACTGTCTGTCAAATGGACTTAACAGGGCAGGATCATTTCTCACCAGCTGGTCAAACAGCAGCTTTAGAGATGGCTGCATTAGCAAATGCCTCCTATCCAGTCAAGACACAGCAGCAAATAAGGAGTCAGTGGTCTATTTCCAAAAAAGTTATCTAAAGGTAATTTTCCTTTATTAATATGAAACTCTCAGAGTATAGCATAGAAAAAATATCTTTCAGAAATAAAATTGGCTGTCAGTATTGATTGTGCAGAATTTCCTCACACTGCATTACGACAGCCATAGAGAGAAGTCTACTTTGCCATAAAGGACTCAAAAATCACAGATCATACCAGTGACAGAGAGTAAGCAAGAGCAGATATCTATCTGTAAGCACAGACCAGGAGGTGGAATAAAAGGATTTCTGTTGAGTCCTAGATGGAACATGGATTCATTGCAAAACAGACAAACATTTTTAGTGTGTTCAAAAAATCTGCAATAGTAATATTTCCTTATACAATGAAATGGTTATTTTTTTCCTGTTCCTTATTCTTAAAAAAGAACCCCTCCATTCAGACACATATGCTCGATCTTTCAACAACAACAACAACAAATTCGCCCTCAAGCAAAAAGCAGACTTGGAAAGTTTCACCTTCCAGGTAAAAGTCTGAGGAAGTTACTGGAAAAGGGCCTTTTACATCAGAAATGCTTAGGCAACTTTAACTACAAAGGGCACAACAACTGTACCCTGTAGAAAGAAAATGCAGATAACATTGAAATTGCTAACATCAACCGGACATACACATACTCCAAATAAGGAAGGCAGTATATCCCAATGGATAGAGCACCAGAGTAGGCTTCAGAAGATCTGGGTTTTATCCCAAGCTGTGCCATTGACCACTGTGTGACCATGAGAAAGTAACTTCACTTCTCCATGCCTCAGCTTCCCCATAGGTAAGATGGGTAGAATGATAATTATTTTCCTTTACAATGTACCTTGAGATGGAAAACACTATATAAGAACTAAAGTTTAATATTACAATGAATATATGCTACACCACCACTGCAAACAACTATGCATATGTTATTCCCAGACTTAATACTAATTTAATAAAATGCTCTGAAGTTTGAAAAAGTTTCAGTAACAAAGGAAATAATATAATAGAACACTAATTTTAAGAACTCATAGCCTAGAATTCCAGGACATTTTAACTTTAAGAAATAACCCCAAGAGTGTGCCATGAACTTACATTTTTTGACACTCCTTTCGCTCCCCCAACATGGGGTCCCCCATTTCTCCAAGAATGGTGGCTTCCACTTCATAATGAACAATAAGGGCCTTTTCGGAAGGGTGTACATCTATGTTACCTCCTTTCACCTTCCTACAAGGCAGAAAAACAAATTAATCACTGACTAAATGAGAAGCCCAAGAAATATCTGGGAAAACAGGTCAATGCGAATTGGACATCTCTGATCAAGTAGTTTGTATTACTGAGACAGATTCTACCTATATAGCATAAACCCAGTCTTGGTCTTCTTCGCATTAGCACATGGTCTCTCCCACATTCTTTCAATTTACACAAGAATCTTAGCACAAGAGTCACCTCTGTGTCTATCGGCTCTAGTATGTGTCAGGGTGGATAAGAATCAATGATTTTTTTTAAAAAAATATAAAACATAATAATCAGATTTTTATTAACACAGATTTTTTTGATAAAATACTTTGAGGAAAAATCCTATCTAAAGAGAGTTTTAATTAAGATACATTATAGTTCAAAGATATCTCACCGTGGAATAGGGATTATAAATTCTAATTCTAATTCTATACTGTGAGAATATATTCATGTAAAATTTAAGAAAAGTTTTGTAAATGAGTTCCAATAGTTCATGGATTAGGGACCCAATCTTGGCCTGGTCTACACTATGACTTTAATTCGGATTTAGCAGCATTCAATCGAATTAACCCTGCACCCGTCCACACAACGAAGCCATTTATTTCGAAATAAAGGGCTCTTAAAATCAATTTCTGTACTCCACCCTGACGAGCGGAGTAGCGCCAAAATTGATATTGTCATTTCGAATTAGGGTTAGTGTGGCCGCAATTCGATGGTATTGGCCTCCAGGAGCAATCCCACAGTGCACCATTGTGACCACTCTGGACAGCAATCTGAACCCGGATGCACTGGCCAGGTAGCCAGGAAAAGCCCGAATTTTATTTTCTGTTTGCCCAGCGTGGATAGCACAGGTGACCACAGAGAGCTCATCAGCACAGGTAACCATGCAAGCTGATAATCAAAAAAGAGCACCAGCATGGACCGTACGGGAGGTACTGGATCTGATCGCTATATGGGGAGAGGATTTAGTGCTAGCAGAACTTCGTTCGAAAAGACGAAATGCCAAAACTTTTGAAAAAATCTCCAAGGGCATGATGGAGAGAGGCCACAATAGGGACTCAGATCAGTGCCGCGTGAAAGTCAAGGAGCTCAGACAAGCCTATCAAAAAACAAAGGAGGCAAACGGTCGCTCCGGGTCAGAGCCATGGACATGCCGCTTCTACGCCGAGCTGCATGCAGTTCTAGGGGGGGCCGCCACCACTACCCCACCTCTGACCGTGGATTCCGAGGCGGGGATAATCTCATCAGCTACACCTGAGGATTCTGCGGACGGGGAAGAGGAGGAGGAGGAGGAGGAGCATGAGCTTGCGGAGAGCACCCAGCACTCCGTTCCCCCCAACAGCCAGGATCTTTTTCTCAGCCTGACTGAAGTACCCTCCCAACCCAGTATCCAAGACCATGACCCCATGGAAGGGACCTCAGGTGAGTTTACCTTTTAAAATATAAAACTTGTTTTAAAAGCAAGTGTTTTTTAATGATTACTTTGCCCTGAGGACTTGGGATGCATTCACGGCCAGTACAGCTACTGGAAAAGTCTGTTAATGTGTCTGGGGATGGAGCAGAAATCCTCTAGGGACATCTCCATGAAGTTCTCCTGGAGGTACTCCAAAAGCCTTGCCACAAGGTTTCTGGTCAGTGCAGCCTTATTCCATCCTCCAAGGTAGGACACTTAATCACGCCATGCTTGCAGCAAGTAATCTGGTATCATTGCATGACAAAGCCTGGCAGCACATGGTCCCGGTATTTGCTGGCATTCAATCAACATCCATTCTTTATCTCGCTGTGTAATCCTCAGGAGAGCGATATCGCTCATGGTAACCTGGTTGAAATATGGGAATTTAATTAAGGGGACAGAGGTGGCCGTTCCTACTGGGCTGTTTGCCTGTGGCTGAAAAGAAATCCTTCCCTGCAGTTAGCCAAGCGCGGGGGGAGGGGTGAAGAAGGGGGGGAATTGGCCCTGAGCCTTTCTCGTTTGGCTAACAGGGATCTTCCCTGATACCAGCCACGCGGTGGGGGGAGGGGTAAAGCGATCATCCAGAGAATTGGATGGTGGGGGGGGGGTTAGTTTGTTTTCTGCTGCTGAAGGTTAACAGGAAAACCGCAGCACTCAACGGGCTTTGCTTGGTATGTGGGAAAGGTGGGCGCAGAAGCCAAAAGACAATGGCTTACCATGGCCGCATGCAAGCCGAATTCTGTTGCCTGGACCTGCGTCTGTGATCTCTAGCAGCAAAGCCACAGGCACTCAATATTAAGAGGCAAAATGCGACCTTGCACAGAAATCACATGTGCTATGTAATGTGAATAGTGTTGGTCACCGTGAAAGAGTATAAGCATTGTTTTGCAAAATGTATCTTTTTAAAAAAATTCTCTCCTTTTTTCCCTTTGTCCAGCAGCTGCAAATTTTTCAAGCCTCCCTCCTCCGTCCCAAAGGCTATCTCAGATAAGGCGTTGGAAAAAGAAAACGCAAGACGAGATGTTTGCAGAAATCATGGAATCCACCCGCAGTGAAAGAGCTCATCTGAATGAGTGGAAGGACACAGTTTCAAAATATAGGAAAGAAGCCAGTGAACGTGAGGACAGGAGGGACGCTCGAGATGAGAGGTGGCGGCAGGAAGATCAGAGGAGCCAGGATGCAACGCTGGGGCTGCTGCGTGAGCAAACAGATATGCTCCGGCATCTGGTGGAGCTTCAGGAATGGCAGGAGGATAACAGAGTGCCGCTACAGCCCCTGTATAACCCCCCTCCCCATGTTCCATAGCCTCCTCACCCAGACGTGTAAGAACGTGGGCGGGGGGAGGCTCCATACACCCTCCCATTCCACCCCAATGGACAGCCCAAGCAAAAGGCTGTCATTTTTTAAACCTTTTTTAGTGGCCTTTTCCTTCCCGCTGATCCTCCTCCCAAACCCCACCTGGGTTCTCTCCCTCTTTTTATCATCAATTAATAAAGAATAAATGATTTTTAAACGATAATTACTTTATTTCCTTTGAAAGCAAGCTGTGATTGAAGGGGGAGGGTGGAATCCTTACAGAGAATGAGTCAATAAAGGGGCGGGTTTTCATCAACGAGAAACAAACAGAAATTTCACACTGTAGCCTGGCCAGTCATGAAACTGGTTTTGAAAGCTTCTCTGATGCACAGCGCTTCCTGGTGTGCTCTTCTAATCGCCCTGGTGTCTGGCTGCGCATAATCAGCAGCCAGGCGATTTGCCTCAGCCTCCCACCCCGCCATAAAGGTCTCCCACTTACTTTCACAGAGACTGTGGAGCACACAGCAAGCAGCAATAACAATGGGGATATTGGTTTGGCTGAGGTCTGACCGATTCAGTAACGATCGCCAGCGACCCTTTTAAACGGCCAAATGCACATTCTACCACCATTCAGCACTTGCTCAGCCTGTAGTTGAACAGCTCCTGACTCCTGTCCAGGCTGCCTGTGTATGGCTTCATGCACAGCCATGGCATTAAGGGGTAGGCTGGGTCCCCAAGAATAACTATTGGCATTTCAACATCCCCAACGGTTATTTTCTGGTCTGGGAAGTAAGTCCCTTGCTGCAGCCGTTTAAACAGAGTAGTGGTCCTGAAGACGCAAGCATCATGAACCCTTCCCGGCCAGCCCACGTTGATGTTGGTGAAACGTCCCTTGTGATACACAAGTGCTTGCAGCACCATTGAAAAGTGCCCCTTGCGGTTTATGTACTGGGTACCCTGGTGCTCCAGTGCCAAGATAGGGATATGGGTTCCATCTATCGCCCCACCAAAGTTAGGGAATCCCATTACAGCAAAGCCATCCACTATGACCTGCACATTTCCCAGAGTCACTACTTTTCGTAGCAGCACCTCAGTGATTGCTTTGGCTACTTGCATCACAGCAACCACCACAGTCGATTTGCCCACTCCAAATTGATTCCCGACTGATCGATAGCTGTCTGGCATTGCAAGCTTCCACAGGGCTATCGCCACTCACTTCTCAACTGTGAGGGCTGCTCTCATCTTGGTATTCTGGCGCTTCAGGGCAGGGGACAGCAAGTCACAAAGTTCCATGAAAGTGCCCTTACGCATGCGAAAGTTTCGCAGCCACTGGGAATCGTCCCACACCTGCAACACTATGCGGTCCCACCAGTCTGTGCTTGTTTCCCGGGCCCAGAAATGGTGTTCCACGGATAGAACCTGCCCCATTAACAACATGATCTCTTAAGCACCGGGGCCTGCGGTTTGAGAGAATTCTGTGTCCATGTCGTCATCACGCTTGTCGCTGCGCTGCCGTCGCCGCCTCCTCCTCGCCTCATTTTTCTGGTCCTGGCTCAGCATAAAGAGAACGCTCAAGGTGTTTACAATGTTTATGACTGCTGTCTTGAGCTGAGCGGGCTCCATGCTTGCCGTGGTATGGAGTCTGCGGTGTTCACCCAGGAAAAAAGGCGCGAAATGGTTGTCTGCAATTGCTTTCATGGAGGGAGGGGTGAGGCTGTACCCAGAACCACCTGTGACAATGTTTTTTGCCCCATCAGGCACTGGGATCTCAACCCAGAATTCCAATGGGTGGGGGAGACTGCGGGAACTATGGGATAGCTATGGGATAGCTACCCACAGTGCAACGCTCTGGAAATCGACACTAGCCGGTACACACCGCTGAATTAATGTGCTTAGTGTGGCCGCATACATTTGACTTTATACAATCTGGTTCCAAAATTCAAATTATAGAAATTCGGATTAATCCCGTAGTGTAGACATACCCTTATGGGGTTACAGGGGCTTTGGTATAGATTATTTAGGTTAATCTTTCTATCTACCCAATGGGACTCAGTGCTCAGTCTAGAAGATACCATCAGAGATGTTTAGTTTTGCAGTTCTCAAAACGAATGGGACAAGCACTGTCTCCAGCTCATTTCTTGCAAATATTCTCATTAATGATTAACCTGTTGAATTGAAGATATTTATGAAGTCATTGGAAGGTAAACTATCTGCTTCAATTACCTTTGGTAAATGAAATAACCAAACAATCATTCATTTTCTGATATAGCTGTAAAACTAATCTGAAAAGTTTTCAAAATAAATCACTTTAAAAAATGTATAGTGTGTACCTTCTAAAAATGAAACCCACATCTATCTCTGAGTTGTGAAGAATATGTATTAAGGTTATAACAACCAACAAGAATGCACTTTTATGTAGGAATCCATGATTAAATCAAGTCTTCCTGCCTAGATAAAGCCTATACCAGAGGTAGGCAACCTTTCAGAAGCGGTGTGCCGAGTCTTCATTTATTTACTTTAATTTAAGGTTTCGTGTGCCAGTAATACATTTTAATGTTTTTTAGAAGGTCTCTCTCTGTAAGTCTATATATTATATCAATAGTTTAGTTATGTATGTAAAGTAAACAAGGTTTTCAAAATATTTAAAAAGCTTCATTTAAAATGCTGATCTTACGCCACCAGCCTGCTCAGCTCACTGCCAGCCTGGCGTTCTGTTCACCTAGACCGGCAGCGGGCTGAGTGGGGCCTGACCTCTGAAGCCCCCCACACTCCCAGAAGGGTGGGTGTGGAGGGCTTCAGAGGTCAGAGCAGAGAGCTGGGGGTGTGGGGGGGCGCAGGGCAGAGAGCTGGGGGTGTGGGAGGCTTCAGAGGTCAGGGCAGAGGGCTAGGGGTGTGGGGGGTGCAGGGCAGAAGGCTGGGGTGGGTCAGGGCAGAAGGCTGGGTGTTGGCGGGGGAGGGCAGAGGGCTGGGGTGTGTGTGAGGTGCAGGGCAGAAGGCTGGGTGTGGGGGAGGTTCAGGGTAGAGGGCTGGGGTGCTCCCAGCCCCCTGCCCTCTGCCCTGAACGGCTCATGGCAGGGGGCTGGAAGGGTGCTTCCACCACCTACCCCAAGGCCCATCCCTACCTCTTCTCTGCCTCCTTTACCCAGGGCCGGCTTTAGCAAGGGGCTGCCGCACGCCGGCTGGAGCTCGTCCGGGAGAGTGGGGCCACAGGGCTTTTGCAGAGCAGCAAGCACACTGCCACTCCTCCCCCCCCCTTTGCAAGGGCCGGCACAGAGAAGGAGAGGAGGAGGGGCAGGAAAGCAGGCTGCACCACGGCTGGGGGAAGGAGGGGGGGAGCATGGCTGCTGCAGGACGGAGCTTCTACCTCCTGCCCCAGCAGGGGAGAGCGGTGGACAGGGGGGATGAGTGCGGCTGGGGGTCGGAACCGCGGCAGGCAGCCACATGCCATTCAAAATCGGCTCGCGTGCCGTGTTTGGCATGCGTGCCGTAGGTTGCCAACCCCTGGCTATACTATCCAAACCTAAGAGGGATCAATCACGGAACCAGAAAGATAGGCCTCATATAGAAGTCAGAGGATCCGAAAAGGCGTTTAATTTTCTAAATATGCCCCATGTTTTGAAAGTCTGCATTCCTAATCCTCAGCTTCCCCAGAGACTGATGCCATTAGCAATTAGCAGTTACTCATCTCTCTCTAAAGGAATCTTTCCCACAGATCCTGCTGATAGGATAAGACGTGTCTTAGGCCTTGTCTACACTACAATATTTTGTTAACAAAACAGTGAACTGAAGCACTACAAAAAAAAAAAAAAAAAGAATGAAGAACTCCAAGATGTTCACAAATCCCTTCTGCTGGAGCACAGGCCTCTACACAGTAGCGTATCTAGCAGGGTGCAGGGGAAGCAGCCGCTTCCCCCGCCTTTCCAAAAGCAGCCAGAGGAGCAAGAGAGGGCGCAGGCTGGCAGTCCGCAGTGCGGCCAGCAGCCATGGGGGAGCGGTGGGCACGGCCGGAGGAGTGGGGGGCGCAGGCTGGCGGCCGGCAGCGCAGCCGGAGGAGCGAGGGCAGGCGCAGGCTGGCGGCCAGTAGCCACAGCCAGAGGAGCAAGGAGGGAGGCGCAGGCTGATGGCCGGCAGGAGGAGCTGGGGGGCACAGCATGGCGGTCGGCAGCCGTGGCCAGAGGAGCAAGGGCGGGGCCCACGGGGGTGGCATGGCAGGGCCGGAGGAGCCATGGGGGGGGGAATGCGGCCAGAGGAGGAGCACCTTTTTTATGTTTGCTCCCCCTCCTCTTAGAAGCTGGCTACGCCTCTGCCCCTACGGTACCTATTTTTCCAGAGCCTGAAACTTCAGTGTCTCAGGATGATTCTGATGGTTTGTTACTGGGCTTGGCTGATTTTTACAATTCACCACCACCATGAGATATAAATCAAGCAAGTCCAAACCTGTTTCAATATATCTACAGATTTTTGGTAATACACTACTTCAGGAAAGGTCTGTGAGCTTGATCTTATGAGAAACTAAGCATCCCCAGCTCCTGTTATAAACAATGGGAATTGAGGGTGCTCAACACCTTAAGGTATGAGGTCTTGAATGAGGGAGTTTGGGAGAGGAATTGTAATTTGTGAGACTGTTTCACTCAAGGTCTATTTTTTGGAGGGTAGAGGGAATTTGTAATAAGGCCCACCTTGTAGATTTGTTAAGGTTACTCAGGAAGCCTTAACTGTGTGCATGTCTATATAATCTTTAATTACACAATCATACAAAATTTAAGGATAAAGGCCTTAGTAGTAGGATGACCCTCAAAGGTAGCCAGCTTTTTTATTCTCTTCCAATTCCATTTCCACCAGGCTTACATGCAGAGAAACTAATTAAATATTCTATGCAGAGTCAAAAACTGTTTTAATTATCAAACTTGGTAATATTTATGAATAGGTTGAAGAGCAAGCCTGCCCAAATTAGTTGACCCACAATGAGTTTTAGCACTGCCTTCAAGTTTTTTCCTCATGGAATCTGCCCCTATGTAGGGTGGAGGCATAGGTGAGTACGGGACCTATTGCCGTGGAGATCCTCTGCTTTACTTTCTTTGTGCCAGGGGAGGGGACCACATAATGGGTCACAGGCTATGCTCTACTTATCAGGCTAGAGTAGCCTCTCCTCTGTGGCCTGGGGGCCATTTTCTTCCTCTTGCATGCGGATAGGCCCAATCATTGCGAGGGAACTTGCTCTTTCATCTGTACTTCAGTATCCTCATCTCAAAGCCTGAACTTTGAGATGTGCTTTGAGATTACAGCCGAAAAGCAATAAATAAGCTCTGAACATTTCTTTGCACTTATCAACATTTACTATCCACTAGAACAAATGTAGTATATATGGGTATCCAGTGCCACAAAGGAAATGTTTTTGTTTTTTAAATAAATGAAACATTTCTATTCTTATTAACTTTTGCAGCCATCCATCTACTTGAAAAAAAAATCCAAATGTTGGATGATCGTCAAGGTTTGAAGGACAAAGATTGTGCCAGGTTGCTGGTATGATACAGCCATGCCATCCTGTCCCTTCACTTTGCTTGCCTGCTTGGTTCTTGAAATTGACAAGAATCTCTATTAAGGCTTAAAAGAGGAAAATCTTGTCTATACACAAAATTTGCACCGATTTAGCTCTAGTGTCAACTGAATTAAGAGCATCCACATAGGGGTTTACTCCAGTTTAAATCAATTTTTTTTAAATCTAATTTTGTTAAACTGGTGCAATTTTTGTGCATATACAAAGCTAAAAACTCTTGTGATCCCCCATACACTAACAACTTACAACAGTGACCCAGACAGAAGGTTGGGGTGGGAGTCTGCATGGAGGATGACAAGGGAAAAATCAGAGGAGAGCTATGCTTGCACATCTGTCCAGAGCCATGCCAAACAATAGGCAGTTTCTCTAGAACACAAAAATTTAAAGTCTGCTGTTGAAAACAATGGAAAAAAATTCCGCCGAGATCACAAAAGTGGCCTGCATAGAATATACACATTAAGATAGGTACTACTTTGAGCAGGGCCATCCCTAGCTATTTTCGTGCCTGTGTGGGGGTAGGGGTATGGCCCCAGGCCTCAACGGGGGGGGGGGGGGCCACCCCGGGCCCCGGCGGGGGGGGGGGGGCGGCCCCCGGGCCCCGGTGGGGGACGGGCAGGAGGGAGGCTGGCCACTTCCTGCAGGAACTGGAGTGACCCGGCCCCAGCCTGCTCTGCTCCCCTGGCTCCCAGGCTTGGGGGGAGGGGGGAAACCATCCCCCAGCACTCGCAGGCGGCGCAGCTGGGAGCCAGGGGAGCGGAGCAGGCTGGGGCCAGGTCGCTCTACTTACCTGTGAGTGCAGGCCCAACTGCTTCTGGAATCCTCAGGGGAATGGGGGCGGGAAGAGGTGGGATGGAGGCTGTGGGGGAAGAGCCGGAGCTGGAGCAGAACACACCTGCACACAGGTGCCCTACGCAGCTGCGTACTTTGCCTATGGGTAAGGACAGCCCTAACTTTGAGATGACCATTGCAACTTGAACACTAGATGACCACTCAATTTTCAGCTATGATCATATCTTCACAGCAGAATCAATGGCCATCAGAAATCATTGGTAGTTTTCAGTGCATTTTAAAATCAAGGATCTTAATAATTTGACATATGCAAGTAAACATTCTAAGCAACAAGGGGGTAACAGAACTCTGTATGTGACTAGGGTGTCCCAACATATCCAATCAAACCTCTGCAAAGGCTGTTGAACAGTGCAGAAGATAAGCAGGGGGGGAGAAGATCACCAGGAGCTCAGAAGGGTTAAAAAATGATGGATAATGAGAAAATCCAGAATTACATAGGGTAGGAAAAAATTATAAGGGCTCATGCGTATGGGATAAACCAGCCACTAACTGACAGGGGTTAAGAAGAAACTTTCCCAATGGGCAGAATATTCTATAACTGTTCTTGGGCTGCTTGCATTTTCCTCTGAAGCAGCTCGTAACAGACATCGCTGAAAGACAGGATACTAGGCTAGATGGATCCTAATCTCTAACTGGGGCAGCTTCATCATTAAACAATGGTGTCAGCAGACAATCATCCACTCATCACTCTATCCCTCCCAAAAAGCCCAGCCATCCAATCCCTCAGATCCACCCTTCCCCTCCACAACCCTCCCTTTATCTACCTTGCTACTCAGCCATCCCACCTGCTCAGTGATCCCCAGCCAGCCCTCCTTATCTACACCTCACCCATACAGTGCACACCCAGCTATACACTCCAAACCCAACCGAACATCCCCTATAACCCCAGGCAACCCTCCTACCCACCCCCCACCCAACCCAATCTCCCCTATAACCCCATCCATCCTTCCTATCCATCCCCAACCCCACTCCCCCTCCCCTAACATCCCCCATCCAGACCCATCCCCGCTCCCCTAACATCCCCCATCTCCCCTCCCATCCCCCATCTTGACCCCATTCCCCGACCCCACCCATCCCCCATATCTCCTCCTCCCCTACCACCACCCATCCCTCATCTAGATCCCATTCCCCCGACCCTCCCCGCAACCCCACCCATCCCCTAACCCTACCCATCCCCCATCTAGACCCCATTCCCCCGACCCCATCCCTCCTCCCCAACCCTACCCGCCCCACTCCGGTGCTGCCCCGGCCTGACTCAGCCCCCCGGCACGGGGCGGGCGGTACCTCTTGAGGTATCTGGCGTCCTCCCCCTGCATGGTGCCGCGGGGGTGCCGGGCCGAGGGCGGCTCTGCAGCGGCCGCTGTTACCAGGGTGAGAGCAGCGCCAGCCCCGCCCGCACACAGCACCCGGCCCTTGCAGCTCTCACTAGCGCGCAGGCGTAGTGAGACCGCAGGCCGCGTCGTCCCCGCGGGACTGATTTGGCGCTGCCTGTGCAGAACGAGATTGGGCTCAGAGGAGCGGGACCTGCACATCTCCCCCTGGAGGCAGGGAGGAGACACTGCCTGAGCTCATGGCCATCCCTGGCAAGGTTGGGCGGGCTCCCTGGCTGAGTCTGTGCAGCAGCTTCCCTGCCCAGGGCCCCCCACCCAGGCTGCACCAGCCACTAGTTCCCCCTGTGGGTCAAGCAGGGGGCCAGCACGTGACACAGCCTCTGGGGGCAGAACTGGTGTGAAGACCAGTTCAGCTACCCTAGTTCCAGACCCAGTCATAGGACTGACCTGGTGTGGAGTTAGGGTGACCAGATGTCCCATTATTAGGGGCTTTGTCTTATATGGGCAACTATACCCATCCCCACCCCTCAAAAAAGCATCCCTATTTTCACACCCTATGTGGAGGCATCCTGATCTGTTTATACTGAACTGGTTTCAGTATAAACAGTCCAGGCCACCTTAAATTGCTTAGCACCAGGTCCATTGCTGTGATCAGTGTAAGTTGCACCCAGTATGGCCAACCTCAAGCATCCAACAGTCATGAGTCAGGCACCAAAAAAATCATGAGAACAACGAGGAGTCCGATGGCACCTTAAAGACTAACAGATTTATTTGGGCATAAGCTTTCGTGGGTAAAAAAAATCTCGGGCCGGAGCGCCGCCTCCCTCCAGGTGCCGCCCCAAGCACATGCTTGGTAGGCTGGTGCCTGGAGCCTGCCCTGCTAAAGGCTCATAAACCTGTAGACAAAGAACTATATCTATCCATCTATATCATGATTTGTAAGCCAAACTCAGGATTTTTGGGTGCCTGGCTCATGATCTTTGAACTTTTGTGGTTGGAAATACTGAAACGGGTTCATTTTAAAATCTCAGAAGCATATGCAAACATAGGCCTGATGTTGCAAAACATATGCATGTGAGCAATTTTGATATGTAGTAATTATGTACGTATCTCTCTCTTACAAATGGAAAACTGACACATAGTGAAGCAATTTGCCTGTGGCCATCGCATATGGTAAAACTTAGATTAGCACTCTGATTTTGCTCAGTCCACTAGGCCTTTTTGGCTCTCAGTATAAAGAAATGCAACTGTTCTTAAATAGACAAAAAATAATGCACATTGCATGAACCATCTGCTTCCCCCTCCCATACCCAGTGTTTATGATCTTCTTTTTTCTCAACCTGACTATTTTAAACAAGGCAATCCATACTATTATTTGTTTTGTGGTAGCACCTTAGAGACCCTGTCATAAACAGGGAACCCATTGTGCTAGGCATTGTATAAACACAGCACAAAAAGATAGGGACTATAAGCTCTAAAGACCTTACAGTCTAAGAAAGCACCATAGCCCCAATCCTACATAAGAACGGCCAGACTGGGTCAGACCAATGGTCCATATAGCTCAGTATCCTGTCTTCCAACAGTGGCCAGTGCCAGGTGCTTCAGAGAGAATGAACAGAATAGGCAATCATTGAGTGATCCATTCCCAGTTATCCACTCCCAGCCTCTGCTGAACACCCAGAGCATGGTGTTGCAAAATATCTTGCAAATCATGTGGGCAACTTTACACAAACAAGGGCAGCTTGTAGATGGTCTCCTAGCGGGATTGGGAGAATCTGCTGTCACCCAACCTTGACGATGTGGCTATCTTTTCTGATTCATGGGCAGAACACCTGGAGCATCTGCAAAAAGTCTTTGAGCGCATAAGGGAGGCAGGACTAACTGTTAAAGCAAAAAAGTGTCAAATAGGCCTAAACAGAGTGACTTACCTTGGACACCGGGTGGGTCAAGGAACTATCAACCCCCTACAGGCCAAAATGGATGCTATCCAAAAGTGGCCTGTCCCAAAGTCAAAGAAACAGGTCCAATCCTTCTTAGGCTTGGCCAGATATTACAGGCGATTTGTACCGCACTACAGCCAAATCACTGCCCCACTGACAGACCTAACCAAAAAGAAACAGCCAAATGCAGTTCAGTGGACTGAAGAGTGTCAGAAGGCCTTTAATCAGCTTAAAGCGACACTCATGTCTGACCTGTGCTAAGGGCCCCAGACTTTGACAAACCATTCCTAGTAACCACAGATGCATCCGAGCGTAGTGTGGGAGCAGTTTTAATGCAGGAAGGACTGGATCAAGAATTCCATCCTGTCGTGTTTCTCAGCAAGAAACTGTCTGAGAGGGAAAGCCACTGGTCAATCAGCGAAAAGGAATGCTACGCCATTGTATATGCGCTGGAAAAGCTACACCCATACATTTGGGGACAGCATTTCCAACTACAAACCAACCATGCTGCCCTGAAGTGGCTTCATACCATCAAGGACAATAACAGAAAACTTCTTAGGTGGAGTTTGGCTCCCCAAGATTTTGATTTTGAAATACAACACATTTTGGGAGCTTCTAACAAAGTGGCTGATGCACTCTCCCGTGAAAGTTTCCCAGAATCAACTGGTTAAAAATTGTTCTTGGAATGTGGGACATATTGTTAGTTTTTATATGATCGGTAGTATATCTAAAGGTGAATGATTCTTATTAACTCTGTTTTCTCCTAGAACTCCAGGAAGAAATCACAGCCAGTGTGGAACCGGCTGTCCAACACTATCTGTGATTTGGGAGCCATGTCATAACTATAAAGGGAAGGGTAACAACCCTCCTGTATACAATACTATAAAATCCCTCCTGGCCAGAGGCACCAAAATCCTTTTACCTGTAAAGGGTTAAAAAGCTCAGGTAACCTGGCTGACACCTGACCCAAAGGACCAAGGACACAAGATACTTTCAAATCTTGGAGGGGGAAGCGGGGGGTGAATGCTTTTGTTTGTGCTCTTTGTTTTGGTGGGTGTTCGCTCTTGGGACTAAGAGGGACCAGACATCAATCCATGGCATATTAGTTTATCTTTGTTTTTCTCAACTTGTGAATGTTCCCTTTCCTAGAGGGAGGTATCCCTGTTTTGCTGTAACTTTGAAACTAAGGCTAGAGGGGGTTCCTCTGGGCTCTTTGAATCTGATTACCCTGTAAAGTTATTTTCCATCCTGATTTTACAGAGATGATTTTTTACCCTTTCTTTTTAATAAAATCCTTCTTCTAAGAACCTGACTGATTTTTCCATTGTCCAAAGACCCAAGGGTTTGGGTCTTTGATCACTTTGTAACCAATTGATTAGGATATTATTCTCAAGCCTCCCAGGAAAGGGGGTGTAAGGGCTTGGGGGGATATTTTGGGGGAAGAGGAACTCCAATTGGTCCTTTCCCTGTTTCTTGTTAAATCACTTGGTGGTGGCAGCGTACCAGGTTTTAATCTAAACTGGTAGAAATAAGCTTAGGGAGCGTTCATGTGGTTCCCCACTTCTGTACCCTAGAGTTCAGAGTGGGGAAGGAACCCAACAACAATCTTTTTGTTAATGTCGACCCTTTTAGATTCTGCTCTGGCTTTGCCCATACCACACGGGGAAAGGTGCCAATATTCATTTCACAGTGCTAATAATAGAAGATACATTTGTTTGGGAGGGTGCCAGTGTAACCCCAGAAACCCAGCTGCCTTTTCAGCAGCAATTTGTGGGTCAGCAGCTAGTATTAATTCACTTTCTTTTATCAAAAACTTCATTTGGACTATTGAGCTGCTCCCAATTTTGCTTTTACACTGACAGGAGCACAATTGCTGCTGGAAGTGCAGCCTGGCAGTTTAAAGCTATCACTTGTTCCTCCTTCACTTTTCCCCTCAACTCCCTTCATGCCCACATTGTAACTTATTATCATCACAGTTTCTCATGTCACAATTTCACATCCTGGGTGAAAGTATTCTTGCTGTGAGAAATCAGTGATGAGTCCCAGCTGTGCGTCTTTGAGAGTGGGTTTACAGCTGTGGCATCATGAAATAGCCCCAGCTGATCAAACAGAATGCAACTTTGGATAATCAGTATCCCCAGCCAGACTCTAATAAAGCCTGGTAGATTGTTAGCGGCATAATTCTAGGTCAGTGTTTTTCCTTCCAACAAAGAAAAATTAACCCCCATTCTGCTTTAAGTCCACTGCAGACTTACCAAAATTCACTGAGAAAGGTTAGGCCCAGCAAAACAGAAATGCCTCTTAAAAATATCTATAAAATCAAAAGTTTCTGATTCAGTCTCCATCCCTTGCTACTGGCTGCAGTATGTGGCTATGGTCTAGCAGCAATGCTATTGGACTCTGGTGTGAGCTGTGTCCTAATCCTACTTCCTTCCTAGCCTTTTCTCACCAATAGTCTTGCCACAACCTCCTCTACCTGTCCTGTTGCCCAATATCCTCTCCTATTCATCTCAGATTGTAAAGCCTTGTAAAGGTTATTATAATGTATAAGAACTGGTTGGTATCCCTTTATCTAGTTTGGGAGCCCTGTAATAGGCCTTCCTGTGTTTTATTGCAGAAGCCACCAGAACCGAACAGAGAAGCAAGGTATGCAGGTAACTAGACCTTGTATGCTTGTATATAGTTAGAAAACTATGACTATTTGAAACCCAACTGTGTCCCTACAGTTTCCTTTTATTCTTAATGTTGTGTAGAACAGCAAAGACATAACAAGTCTGAGGCGTGTCTTGGTCTGTGTTGGTAAAGCACTATGTAAATTTATGCTGCTATGCCTGTGAAACCTTGTCTCAGGGACCAACCAGGTTCCTTAGCTGGGGTGGTCTTCTAATAAACATGGAGTAGAATCATGTATAGTTGTGTATACTTTGAGGTGCTCTCCACAGGCAGGAGATTGCCTAATAAATGTGATCTCTTGTACAGGTTTAATTGCAAAATTGATTAAAAACATACATAAATATAATTAATAAGTAACCAAAAATCTGTATAATGTAGAGGGCTAAAGATGGGAAGTGTGAGTCAAGGAAGAGAAATTACAGGCACCTCTGGAGCTCCAAGAGGCTAAAAGGAACCCTGCTGATGAGGGAGAAAACCCATAAAACCACAAAGAGCATAGGATTGCCATGCAGGATCAGATTATTGGTCCATCCAGTCTGGAATCCTGCCTTCAGCAATGTTCTCCACCTGATGCTTCAGCGTAGCAGGAGTGAGCCAGCTTTATGTATGTTTCCACCCTAGCCATCCATTTAGCATTTCCCATAGGACTGGTTAGTGTTACCTGGTTACAATATTTGGGAGAGGATCCAGGGTCTCTTCCTGTCCTGGTATCGTCCCCATTATGGCCAGTTGTGCTGTCATCTTTCTACCGCGCCTTTCGCTTTAGCTCTCATTGATGATCCCAGCCCTAAGACAGCCTGAGTCAGAAAGGCATCTTAAAGCAAAATACTCTTCCTTGATTACCAGCACCACTGCTGATACCCAGCACACAACTGGCTGAACTGTGACATCACTATGACTCACAGCAGTGGCTGCAAATCTCAGAAGAGTAGTGGGTAGGATGGGGAAAGCGGCACTGTGGAAGCAAGTACTGAATTTTCCATTTTCTCTCCATACCTTCCCCTTCCCAGCCAATCTATAGAACATCCATACAGCATCATTTTTGGAACTCAAATTTGGTTTACGTTGTTCTGATATGTCCTCATGGAAACTGCCTTTAACTGAGGTTTGTTCCTATCAGAATTGTTTCCAATCCACTTCTGGGGATCCCTTTGAGCTATTCCATCCTTGTCTTATATCTCTGTTAGAGATGGGCCTGTACCAAAGCTGGAATCCAGATATGAACTTCATAGCGCAGGCCCATGCTGTGGAGTATCGAGAATGTGGGGTTGGAATTGTAAGCTATAATTTTAAAAGCCAGGGGTTTCCTGGTCCTGCTTCCTGGCTAGTGCAGGGGCTCTGTAGGAAAGCATGTGATCAGAGTGAGTCCAAAAAGAGCCAGTTTGAAGCAAAGTGGCTCCTCACTGCTGTAGAGAGCAGCCTATTTTCTATCTCATTTTTGGGTTCTGTGTTATCATTCTGAATTTTTAAAAATACAGTAGTATTACGTTGCAACCCTCCAGAAAGAGCATTTGATATTTTATCTAACTTCTCTGTGCGTATTCTGCAAACATTGCACATCCCTCCATCTATGGATTTTGTATTGCTGCCCCTCATCTTAGTATCTGAGCACCTTTCATGTAAAATCCATAGCAATAACGAAGTCTCTAGTGGACTGCATGGAGTCTCTGGCCTTTCTGCCTTTCCCAGGTAGAAACCCCACTCAGAGTAGGATTTTTATTTCAGGTTGGTTCTTAATAATGTTACTAATTTACTTTTATTTGGGATTTTTGGAGGAAATTCATGGCAGAGTTTGTTTGGGTTATTTCAGTTGACTGGGGCTTGGTGGCAGAAGAGGGTGTTGGGCTCTGGTATCTATTAGCAAAGTAACAAATGTATAAAGTCCCAATCCTGCAAAACAAACTGGGTGGTGTCTGTGCAGTTCTTGTTGCAGTATCAGGGCCTCAACTGATAGACCTGGAACAAGCAAATAACTGGAAATAATATTCACACAGAGTCAAGTAGTTAATACAGAAATAGATAACAGGCATAAATAGACATTTGATCTTTTAATAGCAGGATATTAAGAATAAAAACAGAACATCTAACAATATCGTAGAACATTACAGCTTTTTCACTTTTCATTATTTATTGCTTCAGATTTATAAAAATATCTATTAGCATCCATCCTCTCCTCTGGGCATGTATCCCATTAATGAAAATGCACCATATGATATAAAGGACTACCTTTGAACACCCAGTTTATAAAGCTTTGTCAGGACAAAATGTTGTTTTGTTATCATCATTCTCTTTAGCATGGTAAGATTTTCAGTTACCTTCTATTGCAGGGCAAAGTAAATTGTGTGTGACCACGTGTTCAAACCTAGGTTTGTTCAGTCAGTCTCAGTGATTACAAACAAGAGCTAGGATTTTTCAAAAGCAGGAGCCTAACATTAAGCTCTTACGCAGCTAAATAAGTCTTTAAATAAGCTTCCTTTTCAGAAGTGCTGAGTGCTCCAATTTCCATCGATTTCAGTAGGAACTGTGGGGTGTTCAGTGTTTTTGAAAATAGGGCCACTTTCCAGGGGCGTAAAAATGAACACAGGAGGCTAATCTTAGGCACTTATTTTTAAAAAAATGGCCAAAGCTTTAGGACTCGGAAGATGTAAAATGGTATGAAATGTGAGAAATGAAAGGGAAGGAACATTCTAAAGGTGATCCATAACACAAATATTGCAATCCAAGTGTATCATCATGCAGGGGCTAAAGCAGGATATTTGCCATCTTGTTTGATAGGGGCTGCAATGGCAGTGAGCCTATCTCAGCCTGACAGAGTCTAGAATAAAATGACCTCAGCTTTGCCCTCTTTGTAGCACTAGAGCCACAAGTGGTGCTAGAAACCAATAATCCTCTCCCTATGAATCAGATGATGCTGGGTTTGGATGACCACACTGCGCGAACACCAGAAACCTTACCTTGTAAGGCATGGGTAAGGAATGGTGTGCCTAGCCTCTGTTTGTCAGAGGGTGGAGATGGATGGCAGGAGAGAGCTCACTTGATCGTTACCTGTTAGGTTCACTCCCTCTGGGACACCTGGCATTGGTCATTGTTGGTAGACAGGATACTGGGCTGGATGGACCTTTGGTCTGACCCAGTATGGCCATTCTTATGCACTAGCGCTAGTTGCACAGACATTCTCTTGATTGTTCATGCTGCATTATATGATCCCGGCTCTGTTCGTTCTGGTGTGATATCATTCAGTTCATGGTGTATATTGACAGGACAAGGACATATGAGGCTGGATGAGTGAAATCTAATGGCATGTCTACACTGGCAAAGTTACAGCACCAGCAGTTACAGCGCTGCTCAGAGAGCGCAGAAGGAAAACCGCTGTTGTGTGTTCACACTGACAGCTGCCTGCACAATAGCGTGTTCACACTTGCAGCACTTGCAGCACTATTTGGAGCGGTGCACTCTGGGCAGCTATCCCACAGAGCATCTCTTTCTTTTTTGCCGCTAAGACTTGTGGGAAAGCGGAGGGGGTCGCAGGGCATCCTGGGTCCAGTCCCAATGTCCTGTGATGCATTGCTTCGCATCCCAGCAAACCCTGGGCTTCCATCTGCATTTGGCGCCACCTTTCAAAAGTTTGTGTATTGAGCACCCTGCCTCTTTCAGGCTGCAGGAATGGATCCTGAACTGCTGACCAGTATGCTGCTCGCTCTGACCAAAACGTCACGAGTGGCAGTGGAGTTATTCCTTAAACTACAAAGTCAAGAGGAGTGTGATGTTGATCTCGCCACGTGTACTAGCTATGACACGAGATTGTTTGTGACTTTCACGGAGGTGCTGACCAGAGTGGAACGCTGCTTTTGGGCTCAGGAAACAAGCACTGAGTTGTGGGATCACATCATGATGCGCATCTGGGATGACGAGCCATGGCTGCAGAACTTTCGCATGAGGAAAGCCATATTCAGGGGACTGTGTGATAAGCTTGCCCCAGCCCTGCAGTGCAAAGACACAAGAATGAGAGCTGCCCTGTCATTGGAGAAGTGCATGGCGATTGCACCGTGGAAGCTGGCTACTCCAGACTGCTACCGATCGGTCATTAACCAGTTCGGAATGGGAAAGTCGACCCTTGGATTAGTGTTGATGGAAATGTGCAGCGCCATTAATCGCATCCTGCTCCAAAAGACTGTGACTCTGGGCAACGTGCATGACATTGCGGACGGCTTTGCACAAATGGGCTTTGCTAACTGCGGAGGGGTGATAGATGGCACGCACATACCAATTCTGGCACCAGACCACCTAGCCACTGAGTACATTAATCACAAGGTGTATTTCTCAATGGTTTTCCAGGCACTTGTGATCACCGTGGACATTTCATGGATATTAATGCAGGCTGGTCTGGAAAGGTGCATGTCGCACGCATCTTCCAGAACACTGGTCTGTTCAAGAAGCTGCAAGCAGGAACTTTCTTCCCGGACCAGAAGATCACTATACGGGAAGTTGAAATGCCTATTGTGATCCTTGGAGTCCCCGCCTACCCCTTAATGCCATGGCTTATGAAGCCGTACATGGGGCAACTTTAGGGTTACCATCCGTCCGGGTTTCCCCGGACATGTCCGGCTTTTTTAGCCTTAAATGGCCGTCCGGGGGGGGGGGGGGGATTTCTAATGAAGTAGAAATGTCCGGGATTTCCCCTCCTGCAGAGTGCGGCTTGGCTGATTGGAAGCCTGGCCTGATTGAAAGCCGCTCGCAGCCACTAGGGCCTCTAGCAGCCAGAGTCCCACCCCCGCTCCCTCCTCCCCCACAGAGCAGTGCGGAAGTGTTTAGTCCACGTGGAGCCTGCAGCTCTCCCTCTGCCGGGTGAGTGGGGGGAGCAGGGCAGGCGGCGGCGGGGGGGGGGGTTGTGTAGAGGCTGCAGGGGAGGGTGTAGAGGCTGCAGGGCGAATGGAGAGCAGGGGGCACAGAGGCTGCAGGGGCGGGGGGGGCAGAGGCTGCAGGGGCGGGGCAGGCAGGGGGGTGCAGAGGCTGCAGGGCGAGTGGGGAGCAGGGGGCACAGAAGCTGCAGGGGCGGGGGGGTGCAGAGGCTGCAGGGTGAGAAGGAGCAGGGCAAGCAAGGGCATAGAGGCTGCAGGGGCTGCGGGGCGAGTGGGGAGCAGGGAAGCACTTAGCAACCCCCAACAAAGATCAGAGTGGGAGGGAGGAGGGGGAATGCAGGGTGCTCAGAGGAGGGGGCAGAATTGGGGCAGGGACTTTGGGGAAGGGGTTGGAATGGAGGCGGAGAAGGGGTGGGGTTGGGGCGGGGCCGGGGGTGGGGAAGGGGCGGCGTTGGGGCAGGGCCGGGGGTGGGACTGTGGGCTCGTGGAGTGTCCTCTTTTTTAAATGTTTGAATATGGTAACCCTAGGCAACTTGAGAGCAGCAAGGAGTGGTTCAACCACAGGCTGCGCAAGTGCAGAATGACTGTTGAGTGTGCATTTGGCCGTTTAAAAGCTCACTGGCGATGCCTGTATGTGAAGCTGTACATGGCCGATGACAATATTCCTATGCTTATAGCCACGTGCTGTACACTCCATAATATTTGTGAAGGGAAGGGTGAAAGCTTCACTCAGGGCTGGACCACAGAGGCTCAGCGCCTGGAGGCTGAGTTTGAACAGCCAGAGACCAGGCTTATCAGTGGTCATCTCTGTGAAGTTTAAATGCAACATTTTAAAGAAGCAGTATTGTTTGCAAACCAGACAACACTGATTCAGTGCTTTAAAACACAGCCAGTACTCACACACCTGTCACTAACTGGCTGACCTCAGGCAAGCACACATGAGCCACAAGACCCCCAAAATGGTGAGTAGCCACAGGGGCAGGGTGAATCACTCTTCCCGGACCCTGCTGTACTGGGAACATGGCTCTTGAGGAGAGCTAGCACTGTGGGGGTGGGGGGCCTTGATAATCATTCCTGTCCCCACACTTTCCACAGAATGTGATCATTATGGAAGATATCTCGCTGCTGAGGGTGAGCAGGGAATCAAGGGAAGGTCTTCTCCAAACCTGTGGCTTCCATCGTGCCCTCTATGCAGCTCGCTTGTGTGCATCAATGATTCCCCTCCCCACCCCCATGACAGCACAGTGGCGTGGGAAAGTTACCGTTAATGGGGCAAGAAACAAAGCAGCTCTGCTGAGGAACCTGTGGCAACGGATTGCTGCCTGATTTCTGCAACCCTCCTGCCCCCAACAAATTGCTTCAGCAATTCCCAAAATCAGATCCACTTACCTCTCTGGGGCCTCCTCTCCTGTTTGCGCTTCACCAAGATCCGATTGGTGTGACTGGCTAGGCTCCTCCGGGGTAGAAAAGAGCTCCTGACTGCATGCATCTTTGGCCTCCGAGCCATCCTCTGCCTGTGGGTCCCCCTCCCCCTCTTTGTCCAAGATTTCCTCCTCCTGGCTCAGTCCACTCTTGACTGGCATGTGAGCCAATGAAGTATCCAGAGGGGCCTTTGCAATGGAGGTGGGGTCACCACCGAGTATCGTATCCAGCTCATGGGCGCAGCACCAGAGCCATGGTTTGCCTCCCGCGCCTTGTGGTAGGCGTTATGCAGCTCCTTCACTTTTACCCT
This sequence comes from Trachemys scripta elegans, assembly GCF_013100865.1. NCBI lineage: Eukaryota > Metazoa > Chordata > Testudines > Emydidae > Trachemys > Trachemys scripta. The sequence goes on along the minus strand of NC_048305.1, from coordinate 46,608,828 downwards.
ACACTGCAATGTGTCCCAGTCATGGCCCCTTTCTATCATGCATCACAAAATCTGTCCGTAGGTATCATAATTCCTACAGCTGGAGTGCAGCTGGGACTGCACAGCCTCCTCTCCCCTAATTCTGATGAGGTCCAGCAGCTCGGCATTGCTGCAAGTGGGGAATTGCCTGGTGCGTGGAGCAGGTATGGTCACCTGGAAAGATGCACTGAGACCACTGCATGCATCACCGAGCAAAAAGGAGGGGGACTTTCAAATTTGCAAATTGGGGTGGGGATGACAGTTGGTCACCTGAGGGCAGGGCAGTAGAGTTCAAACCGATGAGCAGAGAGGTGAGAACAGGCATTGTGGGACACCTCCCAGAGGCCAATCGCAGCGCTGTAATCGCCACAGTATCTACACTGGCACTGTGGTGCTGTACCCCCGGCGCAGAAAGCTCTTCTCCTCTCACCGGGGTGGTTTTTTTAGAGTGCTACAACTGTGCAGTTTCTGTGCACTAAGTGGCTTGGCAGTGTGTACACCTCGGGAGTTACAGCACAGAAAGCTGCTTTACTGTGCAGAAACTTGCCAGTGTAGATGGAGCCTAAGACAGAGCTGGCTGCAAAGCAGAGGTGCTGGATACCAGAGGTGTATTTCAATCAACATGCTCTCTGAAGGCCTGTGTTTAAGATTTCAGGCCAGCTGGTTGTAAATAAAAACTCTGTTGAAGGTGGCTAAAAGAAAAGAGTTATGAATGGGAGAAAACAGAGCAGAGTGGGAAAGCGGGTGGGCATTATTGAAAGAAACAAGGAAGGAAAGGAGGGAGAGAATTTAAAGTGGAACGAAATGTTATGAGGGATGTATGGAGATGGAAAAATAAAAAGATGTGCAATGGTACAAGAGAGAGACTGGGAGAAAAGCCAGAATTGAAGAGTGATCTTGAATTAAGACAGGAGCTAGACAAGAATCCCTAAACTAACTACAGTTACAGATCATAGGTAAAGTGTGCTGTATGTAGCATTGATCTGTTTTCTATTTTTTATATACTGTTCCTTTAAATAGAGGGAAGTCCCCCAGCCTAATTCCTTATTTTCTTTCCTTCATCCCCACTTTTCCAGTGGAAGAAATAAAGTCAAGAGGAAGGATAAAAGGGAGAGCAAGTTGGACGGGAAATGAGCCAACCTATTTTTTTGGTTTTCAAAAACTGAAAACCAAAAATTTCTTTGGCTTTCATGTAATCAAAAGACAAAAAGCTTTCACCAAACTTTCAAACAAAATGAAATTTTTTCATCCCATTTGAAATTTTTCATTTAAAACATAGAATTTCTCAGCCAACTCTTGCTCAGACACAGTCTGCTGTAGGGGAGACTCACACATTGTGCTCTCTCATGGAGACTTTATTTTTGTTCTTTCTTGTTTTGTTGTTATTTTCATGTAAAACAAAAATCATCCTGACTGAAAGGATATGGATGCCCTTTGGGTATGATCCAAAGCCCGTTGAAGTCAATAGGAATCTTTCTGTGAACGTCAATGGCTCTTGAAGTATGAAAAAACATGGCAATAAGTGCTAGGACTGTGATTGCCTGCTGAAGATATTTTGGGATCTGATTTGCTTCAGTGCCTGACTGAATCCATTATAGTTATTTCAGGATCGTAATAAAAAATAAATGAAACCAATCCATCAGCATTGCTTTTCTCCAGAAAATAAAACTATTATAAATGTAATAGATTATTTTTTATCTTGTGGGATGGAAAAAGTCTGAGACTTATAGTTTCCACTTCTAGGATCTCTTCCACTGTACCCATTTCTGCATGATAAATCCAGGGTCTCTCTCTCAAGGAAATAAGTCGCTGCATGTCTTTTCTATGACCCTCTTTTAAATCATCTGTCTGTATAAAAATCCTCATGGAACCTTATTAGCTAAAATAAAATAATGCCACCTGATAAGGTGACTGACTAAGCATAATAAGGGATTACACCAGGCCTGTCATTGGGGCAGAATTCTTGGTGTTCTGATGTGCAGTCTCATCTTTACTGATTGGATAGTAAACGCCGTTTAAATATTTATACTAAAAGGAAGTGAGAAAAGATGAAGCAAAATCTGATACTCTAAGGCAAGGTCTTGCCTTAATTAAGTTAATCTTGGTAGACAGATCAGGAATGTAGCTGGATGCTTTTTTGGTCAGCAATGATTGCTACATCTGAACAGGAGAAGGGTGTTTTGAATATGACGTGGTCACAGTGGTAGCCAATGGCAGCTCCAGGTGCCTCCTTGCGAAGGACTGGGATATCATACAGGAAGATCTGGATGACCTTGTAAACTGGAGTAATAGTAATAGGATGAAATGTAATAGTGAAAAGTGCAAGGTCATGCATTTAGGGATTAATAACAAGAATTTTTGTTATAAATTGGGGATGCATCAGTTGGAAGTAACAGAGGAGGAGAAGGACCTCGGAGTATTGGTTGATCACAGGATGACTATGAGTCGCCAATGTGATATGGCCGTTAAAAAAGCTAATGCGGTCTTTGGATGCATCAGGCAAGGTATTTCCAGTAAAGGTAAGGAGGTGTTAGTACCATTATACAAGGCACTGGTGAGACCTCATCTGGAATATTGTGTGAAGTTCTGGTCTCCATGTTTAAGAAGGATGAATTCAAACTGGAACAGGTACGGAGAAGGGCTACTATGATTAGGGTGACCAGATGACAGAGGTCAAATATCGGGACGCGGCGGGGGCGGGGAGCAAAAAAAAAAACAAGCCGGTGGCGGAGCAAAAAAAAACCAAGCAGGCGGCGGAATAAAACAAAACAAAACAAAAAACTGCCGGAGCACAGGAAAAACTGATAAACACCGGCAGCTCCACGCCCCCCCCCACCAATTTGCCTGTGCTCCATCTCCACCTCCCCCCTCTGGGAGGGAGGGGGGCAGCACGCAGAGCCCCTCCCCCCCCCACCAGAGGGACCTGCCAGGGGGTCAGGTGAGTCCCAGCCAGTGCTAGCCTTACCTGGAGCGGCTCCCAGGAAGCATCCAGCAGGCAGGTCCCGTCCCTCTGACTCCTAAGATCGCGCGGGTTGGGTCGAGGGGGGCGGGGGCAGGGGCGGGGGGGCTCGCTGCCGGCGCCTACAAGCCCCGCCCCTGCAGCACACAGTGGAGACCTACTCACCATCTCTGTACGTGCCTGGGGAGTGGGGCTGCAGCATTCTGCAGGCTCCTGCCGGCTGGCGGGCGAGCACCGGGAGTTCAGCTGCGCTGCCCCAGGCCCAGGAAGAAGAGGTGAGTGGCGCCAGCAGCGCCGGCTTGCATCCTCCACCAGACGGTCTCCCGATATCGGGACAAAGTGCGTCCCGACCGATGTAAGATCGGGACGTGGGACAAGTCCCCTAAAATCAGGACTGTCCCGATAAAATCGGGACGTCTGGTCACCCTAACTAGGATGATCCGAAGAATGGAAAACCTATCCTATGAGCGGAGACTCAAAGAGCTTGGCTTGTTTAGCCTAACCAAAAGAAGGCTGAGGGGAGATATGATTGCTCTTTATAAATATATCAGAGGGATAGGTATCAGGGAGGGAGAGGAATTATTTAAGCTCAATACCAGTGTGGACACAAGAACCAATGGATATAAACTGGACATTAGCAAGTTTAGACTTGAAATTAGATGAAGGTTTCTAACCATTAGAGGAGTGAAGTTCTGGAACAGCCTTCCAAGGGGAGTAGTGGGGGCAAAAGTTATATCTGGCTTCAAGACTAAGCTTGATAAATTTATGGAGGGGATGGTATGATGGGATAGCCTAATTTTGGCAATTAATTGATCTTTGATTATTAGCAGGTAAATATGCCCAATGACTTGTGATGGGATGTTAGATGGGGTGGGATCTGAGTTACTACAGAGAATTCTTTCCTGGGTGCTGGCTGGTGAGTCTTGCCCCCATGCTTAGGGTTTAGCTGATCGCCATATTTGGGGTTGGGAAGGAATTTTACTCCAGGGCAGATTGGCAGAGGCCCTAGAGGTTTTTCACCTTCCTCTGCATCGTGGGGCACTGGTCACTTGCTGGAAGATTCTCTGCACCTTGAGGTCTTTAGACCACAACTTGAGGACTTCAATAACTCAGACATAGGTAAGGGGTTTGTTACAGGAGTGGGTGGGTGAGATTCTGTGGCCTGCATTGTGCAGGAGGTCAGACTAGATGATCATAATGGTCCCTTCTGACCTTAAAGTCTATGAGTCTATGAACCAATACTCAGAAGTGGAGTTTCACTCCATAAAACCCACAGAGGAGTTTCTATGGGAGCAGGACTTGAACTACATTATGGGGCCAATTCATCACTGGCCTGAGAAAGCATACCCCCATTAACATCCATGGAATTGCTACCCACTTACACCAGAATTTTAGCAGTAGCTTATCAATTCACACTTAAAAAGAGAGGTTAAAGAAGTGAAAAGAAACAGAGTTCTCATATCCTGAAGCAGAATTTTGTTCTCAATAGTGACTATAACAAAAGAGCATCTTTTTCTTCAGCAAATCTGTCCCCCCTGTGTATTTGGAGTCAGTTCTGCTCACTTTAATGACAACAGCTCTGACCTGTTAGTCCAGCAAAGCCAACATTGCTAGTGGTGTCTGAACTGGATTCTCTTCCTTCTTGTGCCTCACCAGGAAAATTATTTATTCAATTCTAACCCATTATGGCTGTAAATTACCCACTGATGGCCGTAAGACTGCCATGAGGTGTCGGGGAAAGCAGAGTTTGGTCTGTGGGATCTTGATTGCTAGCAACAATATGGGTGAAAGAGTCTGACAAGACTAACTTTCAAAACCCAGGCTGAGTTTTCAGGGTTGGCAGTTAGGAAGAATATCTGTGTCCTTATAAACTGAGCAATGTTGATAGGAAGAAGCTCCATGTTTGCTTGAAAGCTTGTCTCGCTCATCAACAGAAACTGGGGCAATAAAAGATACTATCTCATCCACCTTGTCTCTCCAATGTTGATAAAGGCAGCATTGAGAAACAATAAACAGATAACTATACAAAGCCCTTTTTACAGATTCACTTTTGAGGGTAGAACTAAACTTTAAGAAGGAATTATTATACTGTGAAAAACTCCCAGACATAGCAGACTTTGGGCTCAAGTCTCCTCTTGCTTATCCAGAGTAATTCCCCTGAAGTCAATGGTGGTACACTGGTATAAAGCCAGTGTGATGAGAGAAGAACCAGATCTGTTAAATAAAAGTCCTTTCCCTTAAGAGAGGTTCCCATAAGCAGTGGGTTGTTTATTTTCAATATGTTCTCTGGACAGTGCAATAAAATGCATGCATCTCATTTCTGTTAGTTTTCTCAGTTGGAACAACATGCCATACAATATATTTTTGTTACCCAAAGAGCAAAAATGTACTTTCTAGATTAATTTTATATTAGATTAAGGGAAACATAGAAATATCAAATATAAAATGAAATGGCTATGAGAGTCTCTCTTATTCTGTAACATCATCTCACAGCCCTGGGACTTAATAGACTAGGAGGTAGACTTCATGGGCCACTTTCTTCAATGGACTCAGTATTTCACCTCATATCTAAAGAGGCAGTATGCAGAAAACAGATGCATAGCCACAAAGGCCATGACATTTCATGGCCCTGAACCTGCAAAAGTTAAGCATGTGTGTGTTTGCAGGAATGGGGTCTGTTCCCGTTACCCAAACCTAAGACTGATCATAAAATGGGATTTCCTAGGGTTACCAGTCGTCCGGATTCCCCCGGACATGTCCGGCTTTTTAAGCTAAAAATAGCATCTGGGGGGAATTTGTAAATGTCCGGACTTCCCCCCCATGAAGAGCACGCGCGGCTAACAGTGCTGCCGGCTGGCCGGTGTCACTTACTTGGGGCTCCGACACTCAGCCAGAGAGGGCTCCTCCTCTTCCCTCTCTCCCTCCCTCCCTGCATCGCAGATCGGCTCCGGCAGTTTGGAGCTCCTCCCCCACTGCTGCCCAGCAGCTCAGGCAATTTCTGAGCAAGTTCACCAGACATTAGGTGAAGAAAGGCCAACAACAAGGGGGGCAGGAGGTCGGAGAAGGGGCAGGGAGGTTCTGGAGGGGGCAGTCAAGAGACGGGGGGGTCGGGAGTTCGGGGGGGGCTTTCTGGGGGTGGGGGTGTGGATAAGGTTTTGGGCAGTCAGGGTACAGGTAGGGGGTAGGGTCCTAGGGGGCATTTGGGAGGGTCTTAGGGGGGCAGTTAGGGGTCAAGGAACAGGGAGGCTTAGGTAGGGGGTGGGGTTCTGGAGGGCAGTTAGGAGCAGGGGTCCCAGGAGGGGGCAGTCAGGGGACAAGGGGCGGGTTCTGGGGGGGGGCTGTCAGGGGGCAGGAGTGGGGAGAGGGATCGGAGCTGTCAGGGGATAGGGAGCAGAGGGGTTTAGATGGGTCGGGAGTTCTGGGAGGGGCTGTCAGGGGGTGGGGAGTGGTTGGATGGGGCATGGGAGTCCCAGGGGTCTGTCTGGGGGTGGGGGTGTGGATAAGGGTTGGGGCAATCAGGGTACAGGTAGGGGGTAGAGTCCTAGGGGGCCAGTTAGGATGTGGGGAAGGTCTCAGGAGGGGGCAGTCAGGGGACAAGAGGCAGGGAGGCTTAGGTAGGGGGTGGAGTCCTGGGGGGCAGTTAGGGGAAGGGGTCTCAGGAGGGGGCAGTCAGGGGACAAGGAGTGGGGGGAGGGTTGGGGGTTCTGAGGGGGGGAAGTGGGAGGGGAAGGGGCGGGGCTAGGGCAGGATGGGGCGGGGCTAGGGCAGGACAGGGGCGGGGCTCCTCCCGTCCTCTTTTTTGATTGCTGGATTATGGTAACCCTAGATTTCCTTTCCACAAAAAATTTCAAATGAAGTGAACATTTTTTTTATTAAAATCCTTCCCCCCCCCCGCATTTTCTGAATTATTGAAGAAATAATTTAAAATCAAACATTTCCTTTTAAAAAGGAAGAAACAGAGAGAGTAAGGTTGGGAAGACCTCCCAAACTAAAATGAGGGTGTTTTGATTTCACTCGATTTTAATCTAACCACAATTGTTTGTTGTTTCAGATTCTTTCAAAATGAAATTTTTACTTTTGAATAATTTAATTTTAAAAAATCAGAAAATTTAGAATATGAATTTTTTCACAGAAATGTTCATGTTATTCAAAGGGACATTCTTCATAAAAAAATGCAGTCAATGGCAATCTTGCCTTTTATTCCCATCTCTTAGCAATGGTGCTTTAGAAACCTAGCAGAAAAAGGCACAATGAGATCCAGTGGTTGGAAACATCAGCTAGACCAATTCAGACTAATTACTGGAACAACTCATCTTGGGATGTGGTGGATTCTCCATCTCTTAGTCTTTAAACCAGGTCCGGATCTCTTTCTAAAAGAGATGCTTTAGCTAAAACAGTAGTTATGGACATGATAGAGAGTTACTGGGTGAGGTTCTCTGTCCTGGATTACTCAGGAGGTCAGACTAGATAATAACAATGGTCCCTTCTGGTTTTACAATCTCTGACTCTGTGAAGAAATCTGAGACAAGAGTGAGGAGGACGAGGGTACCACAGACACCTGTCATGCTTTTATTCTTTTGTTGCTCTGTTCTGGCCAGTCCAATGGTGAGCATATAATGGTGACGAGGGCATAATGATGATGGGAAGGACAAGTGTAGCAGAGATGGTGACCAGGATGAAGGTGGGGTTGTTGACCACAAGATTGGTGCTGGTGAGGATGAGAAAGGTGCTTAGGAGGAAGCAGAATGTGGAGATGGTAAGAATGAGGATATTGGCCATGAGGCAGTGACAGGGAAGGCTGAGTACAATGGTGATGAAGGCGATAGTGAGCAGGAGGATGCAGCTGAAGACATGTGGTGGTGAAGATCATGGCGGGGATGAAGCAAAAGGAATCACACATAGTATATTTCTTCACTGTTCCAGGGGTGTTTTTCTGGGATTGAGGCCCAGATTCTCCTGTTCCTTACACCAAGTGAAGCCAATGAAGATAGATCTACCAGTGTCAGTGAGAGAGGAATCACTGATCTTACCCATACCACCTCAGGCAAATGCTTGGACCTGAAAGTTCAGCTCTTGCTGTGACCATTCCTCATGTGCTTCCATGTTATAATAACAAAAATTATACTGCTCCATGGAAGTTGTGTGTTGAAAAAATGATCCTAATTTTTTCCCCTAATTCAGTTACCATCTGTGAATTGTTTAGGTACTTCCCCTCTTTTAGCCTTTCCTGTTTAATTTTAGCTGCTACATATGCATCCTGTTTGATACATGTTCTCCTCCTAGACATATATATGTATAGACATAGACATATATGTGCACACACTAGCTCATCTTCTGCACTAATGGGCACACCAGCCACATGCGCAACTGTGTGCCTGTCTTCACACACCAGTGAACATTAGACAGCTACCTGCACACATGTACCCCATACACTTCCACATTAAAGCGCACATGAACTAAAGTTGGAGTTTGATTTGACGAAGGCCTTTTCATCTATATAGCACTTCTCATCCTTGGAGCTCAAATTTTAGAGGCAACATACAAACTCTGTCCTTCCCTCACCCAGTTCAGCCTAAGTATTTTAATTTCCCAAGGTTCTCAGAGACAGATCAATTGCCTTTTAAGGAGGTGAGTTGTTGGCTTTTCAGGACGGAAGAAGGAAAGACCTGGAAGGTTGTCAGGTGCATTCTAGAAGAGCCAATCCAGAAATGTTTACTACAGCATCTCTTCTTGAATTTTTCTTATGCATATTATGCTGTCTCATTGCCAATCTCAAAGGCCACTGAAATAAAAAGCATTGCTCATAAAAAGACATTGGGACTAGTCAATGTCAAAGGGAGAAAACAGACTCAAAAACATAATAACTGAATCAGTGACGTTACCAAATTAAACACATTTAAGAGTTTTTTTAATGAAAAAGTGGGGGATGTCTTATTAGGAACCATAACAGCTTTCCTTTCCAGTAAGCACATTTTTAATGTTATAATTTTGTAATAGGGAAAAAAAAACCTAAATTTAAAGTTTGCCTCATACAAATGTCACTTGCTAGCTTTCTTGCTAATCCAGAGGAAATATTATCCTAGTAATCCCCAAGGCCCAATGTCTAGGTGTTGGATAAATGATAAACTTACATGAAGCTTTTTTAGTGAGATATAGTTCTCTGGAGACAGCTGGGGATTTAATTTTTCAAGGCTTAGTACGACCTAACCCTTTAAAAATAAGATTTAAGTGTCCCTTGTCAGGTCACTTAAGAGTTTCTTTTTCTTCTTTTTTATTTGCTACTTGCCCAGACTCCTAATCCCCAGCCTCTGGAGGAAGCCTTTAGCCATCTCAAACTTCTCATGTCTTGATTATGTTACAGTTCCGGAGGACTCTCTGCGCAGATGCTACTTTTTAACAGCCTTAGTCCTGGAATGGGATGGAATGCAGTTACTCAAAGCAAATTATTTCCAATATTGTTCTTTTAGATTCTACTTTCAGTTTTGAACTAAGGTGTTTTTCCAGATTGTGAGTTGTTCCTCTGCATGTGAGCCGTATTTCACAGGAGGTGGTATCTGGATTCCTTGGAATCCATGTTCCCATGTGTTATGCTGTCCATGGGTTGGTCTTCTTGCCCCTTGCTACATAGTTTTACAGACACTGACTGAATGTTCCAAGATGTGCATAGGATTTAACCGCAGAATTCCTGATGTCACTAAATCCCACACAACTCATAGAAGATGTAGGCATGAAGAATGTCCAAGCAAGGGATCTCCTAGGCATGCAGTACCAGTTCATCTGCTATGTATAGTGGGTATTATAGTAAGGACACTACTACTGTGATAGTAGTGGCACAGCCTGGGAACACTGACCTGTTGCCCAGGTGCCTGTCTGTAGTGGCTCCCCACTTTTACAAGACTGATTCTTCTCAGTTTCATGCAAACATAGATGTTAAAGAAGGAAAAGACCTCTCAGATTAACTCATTGGGATTGTTCCCCACAACTGGTTTTTCCAATCTAGTTTTAAATGTCCATAGTAAAAGGGTATCCACCCTTGCCCTTACATACCACACTGCAGTATTATGTGCTTTTGAAAATCATACCATGACTTCAATGGGACTTCAGCATCTGCTTAAAATTAAGCAGATGCTTAAGGGTGTTGCTGAATAGGGATGGACTTAAAGTTAGGCATGGGCTTAATGCCTTGCCAACTTGGGGACCATAGAAGAATAGAAATCAAGTTTTATGCCAAAAACACCTCTCTACCTATATTGATCTCTATCCGTGAACACCTTTGTGTTTGGGGGTAAGATATGCAAAGCATGATGGGTAGCCTGCTATTCACTAAATTCCTCTTTCCTAGAAGAAATGCTTTCAAAGGAAACTAATAAATAACCCATCCCTTACTGTACATGGAGACACATATCACAGTGCTAGACCTGAAAATCTTCCAGACTCCATCAATGAAGCCACCACATAGAGGGGATGAAGCGTGGGGGTGCAGTGAGTGAGGGATTCTCCCTAGGACTCAATGGAAACCAGATGTTGTGGGCAGAGGTAGCATGCTTCTTATCAAGAGCTACGCTGCAATTTCACATGGAAAGCCCTAACCAGAACCAAACAAACGACTCACCATTGCCAAGGCACTGACTTATCTTCCCCAACTATTTAATAATGAGCTCTTCAATCTAGCAGAGCAAGGTATAACATGCTCCAGTGACTGGAAGCTGAAGCTAGACAAATTCAAACTGGAAATAAGGCGTAATTTTTTACAAGTGAGTAATTAACCTTGGAACAATTTACCAAGGGTCGTGGTGGATTCTTCATCACTGGCAATTTTTAAATCCAGATTTGATGTTTTTCTAGAAGATCTGCTCTAGGAATTAATTGGGGGATGTTCTCTGGCCTATGTGATACAGGAGGTCAGACTAGATGATCACAATGGTCCCTTCTAGTCTTTGAATTTATGAAAAGCTGTCATGTGTAGTATGGTAGTGCCTATAGACCTCAGCCAAGATCAGGGCCCAATTGTATTTGATGTTGTTCAAACATAGTCAGGGACAGCACCTACCCAAAAGAGCCTCCGACAATCAACTTCCTTTCTGAAATACAAACCAAAAAGGATGCGTGGTAGGTGCAGCTCCGGTGACGGGCAATAGCAATAACCTCAGCATATGACTGCGTTCATTTTTCACAGTTACAAGCTCAGACACTGTCAAATAATATTACCAGTGACTCATGGGTCAAATATTCCCTCTTCTTCTGGAAGTTGCTGGCGCCACTTTGCCCAGCTGTGTATGAGCCTTATGCTCACTAGAACCAATACCCCCCTACACTGCAGTGCAGTCGTACTCTGAATAAGGCTGCTGGGAGAATTATCAGTCAACTTTCTTCCAACGGAAAAATGAGGTTTTCGACAAAAGTAAGATTTTCATGGGATGTGTCCACTTTCCTGAAAATTTTTTGACAGTTTGTTGGAAAACCAACGCTTAAAAAAATCATCCCAAAACTGATTTTTTTGGGTAGTTTCCAACCTTTTCTTTCAGATTTTGGCAAAACCCCCAAATTTTCCAATTTTTTTTAAACCAAAAGGCAAAATTTTCCATGGCAAAACATTCCCATTTTCTAAGCAGGACGACTCCTGACACCATGAGCTGGGCTTTGAGGGGGAGAGGGATAAGGATGTCAACAGAGCCTGTTTTAAAATAAGGAGACTGCTAGAATAATCTGGACTAGCTTTCCATCAATGCACATCAAGAATATTGTAGGCAGAGTGCAATTATGTAAAAGAGAGGGCCCCAGAAGTTAACCATTTATACCCTGGGTGGCACAGAGTTACCCCACATGCTTCTCTTTATCATCTATTTTTACATAATGGTTACAAATGTGGGCATATGGGGGCGCCTTTGTGGATCAAAAAGGTTACATGCAGCATCATCAAGCCATAAAAATGTCAGGTTGGAAGGAATCTTTAGAGGTCATCAAGTCCAGCCTCTTGCATTGAGGCAGGACCAAATAAATCTAGACCATCCCTGACAGGTGATTATTCAACCTGTCCTTAAAATCCTCCAATGATGGGGATTCCACAACCTCTCTTGGAAGCCTGTTCTAGAGCTTAACTACCCTAATAGTTAGAAAGCTTTTCCTAATATCTAGCCTACATTTTCTTTGCTGCAAATTAAGCCCATGACTTCTTATCCTACCTTCACTGGACATGGAGAACAATTGATCCCCATTCTCTTTATAGCAGCCCTTAACACATTTGAAGACTGTTATCAGGTCCCCCCATAGTCTTATTTTCTCAAGACGAACCATGCCCAAACTAAACATGAATTGTGCAGGTGTGTGTAGGTAAATCCATAGTAGGTAGGTATTTAATATTGTGAGGGTACACTGTGGAGGTGTACTGCATGGGAACTGCATGGGATCTTGTAAGGACTCAACTGATCTCTTGGTTTAATCCTGTTACTCTCAGGTAGAGATGAGCTGCCAGAATTTTAACCAGAAACTTTCCCCAGTGACTTCCCCACCTTAATCTGTAATAACCTGCCGGTTCCAGGATGGCATAGACTCACTGAGAGGAGGAAGATGTTGGGATAAACTCATTTGTTTTCCCATTTAAACACAAACATGTTTTTTATTGTACACTCTTCATGGCATGGATTGTCATTTATTTATGATGGTACAGTGCCTACCACAATGGGACCATCAGCTGGTAGAGGCCACTAGGTGTACTGATACTAGCCAAAACTAGAACAGAGGCAGCACCACTAGGCCAAAGTTATAGTTGATTGCACAATGTTTCGATTTTGTTCCTGAAAAAAATATGTGGAGAATCTTGCTGGTGTAGCAGCTGGCTGCTCTAATAGCACAATCTCACTCACTCACTGCCGTCAGTTCTCTCTGTCAACCAGGTCCATTTCTAATCTTGGGCAGGAACAGCTGGAACAGAGATGAAATCCCCAACACACTAGTATCATCTGCCTACTCTACTATGTTGGTATCCAGGGCCTTAGTGCAGCACAGATGTGAATGGTGTTGCTTAGATTGTAAGTGCTTCAGGGCTGGGACCAACTCTTGGTTAATATGTCTGTATAGCACCCGGCACAAAGGGGTTGTGGTCTCTAGGTGCTAATGCAATGCAAATAATAAACAGTGATGATAACTGTTTCTTCAGTGTTCTGTGGATCCTCAGGGTCTCTGTGCAGGGCAGGACTGTTCCGACGCACAGCCATGCAAAGGACACTGTCTGTAGAAAGCCCCCAGCTTATCAGAAACTGCTAAAAAAAGTTAAAAGAACTTTAAGAATACACAATAAAAGACTCAAAAGATAGGAAATACCCTCACAACCTTAACTCTGCGCCCTTGTGAGTTTGCATGATGGTACCGTCCAAATCCTCAGCTAGTGTAAACCAGTGTAGCTTCCTAGAAGTCACAGACCTTGGACCCTATGAAGAAGCTTCCATGGAGCCCAGAGGAGAGTGTAGGAACAACGCCTCAGAGGTGGCTGGATCTCACTTCCATGAGGAAGTTGGAAGAACAATGCATATTGTGGGCCTATGAATTTAATGTCATAACAGATTTTATAGACTAAACTGTCCAGGATACTCTAGGTTAAGGTTCCCACAGGGTCAGTATTCCCCTGGGAAACACACAACATTCTGCCCTGATGCCATTCCAAGCCTAGACTAAGCCTGGCAGGAACCTGGAAGTACCGTTATATTTAATGGAGCGGTCACCTTGCTGCACAAATGGACTTTGCCAATCCAGAGAGGCGTAAAGAGATGTGTCAGTTCAGAACAGATGAGCTCTGAGCTATTAAGTAGCTTCTTTTATCAGCTGCACAATGACCTTATCCAATGTCCCTCCAAGGCAGTAGAACTGCTGTCACTGGGACACCATCCAATGCGGGGCCAAAAATGACAAAAAAAATCCATGAAGAATCTTTCATCCCTGGGATGGAGTCCAGGGAGTTACACTAGGGATGATCCTGGTCTGAGACATTTGGGGCTACGTTACAGAGGGTCCCATGCTCGCTGAAGTGACACAAGTGCAATTCCCATGTAAACAAGGAACTGGATGTGAGCTGGGTTATTTCAGCAGCTGCCTACATATCAGAAGCCCATAAGAATACTCTCAGATGGGCAGCAAGGTCTCTGGGTTGGGCTAATTATCCCAGTTAAACCCGTCAGGGTAGACTGGTCCTTAATGTAAGCAAGTGCAACTTCATTGAAAGCAGTGGAGCAGCATCTGCTTACACCAGGTCTAAATTTGGCCCATCCTGTTAAACACTGACCTCTGACTATGCCTCTTTCCTTTGAGGATTTCAAAGCACTTTGCAACCATTACATAAGTTGCATTGCATCCCTGGGCGGTAGGTGGTAGTATCCCACTTTTACAGACAAAGTGAGGCACAGAGCTGTGAAGTAACTTGCCGAAGATCACACTTCAAGACAGTGGCAGAGCCAACAATAGAACCCAGCTCTCTTGATTACCAGCCCCCTGACCTATGAACTACATATCAGGGCCTTGTTGCTGCAATGCCCACTTCTTTCCTTCCCTCAACCAACCAACAGTCCATCAATGATCTGGAAAAAGGGGTAAACAGTGAGGTGGCAAAATTTGCAGATGATACAAAACTACTCAAGATAGTTAAGTCCCAGGCAGAATGTGAAGAGCTACAAAAGGATCTCTCAAAACTGGGTGAGTGGGCAACAAAATGGCAGCTGAAATTCAATGTTGATAAATGCAAAGTAATGCACATTGGAAAACATAATCCCAACTATACAAATAAAATGATGGGGTCTAAATTAGCTGTTACCACTCAAGAAAGAGATCTTGGAGTCACTGTGGATAGTTCTCTGAAAACATCACTCAATGTGCAGTGGCAGTCAAAAAAGCAAACAGAAAGTTGGGAATCATTAAGAAAGAGATAGATAATAAGACAGAAAATATCATACTACATCTATATAAATCCATGGTACGCCCACATCTTGAATACTGCATACAGAGGTGGTTGCCCCATCTCAAAAAAGATATATTGGAATTGGAAAAGATTCAGAAAAGGACAACAAAAATTATTAGGGGTATGGAACGGCTTCCATATGAGGAGAGGTTAATAAGACTGGGACTTCTCAGCTTGGAAAAGAGACAACTAAGAGGGGATATGACTAAGGTCTATAAAATCATAACTGGTGTGGAGAAAGTAAATAAGGAAGTGTTATTTACTCCTTCTCATAACACAAGAACTAGGGGTCACCAAATGAAATTAACAGGCAGCTATAAAACAAGAAAAGGAAGTATTTCTTCACACAACGCAGAGTCAACCTGTGGAACTCTATGCCAGAGGATGTTGTGAAGGCCAAGACTATAACAGGGTTAAAAAAAGAACTAGATGAATTCATGGAGGATCAGTCCATCAATGGCTATTAGCCACGATGGGCAGGGATGGTGTCCCTAGCCTCTGTTTGCCAGAAGCAGGAAAGGAGCAACAGGGGATGGATCACTTGATGATTCCCTGTTCTGCTCATTCCCTCTGGGGCACCTGGTATTGGCCACTGTCGGAAGACAGGATACTGGGCTAGATGGACCTTTGGTCTGACCAAGTATGGCCGTTCTTATGCTATGTTCTTAAGTACCTTTACTGCTTTGTGGTGTGACAGATTTTGATGGAAAATCCATCCTGACACTGTGCGTGTGCACACACAGACACGTCTATTTTACTTACTGCTAGGGCTGTCAAGCGATTAAAAAAATTAATTGCGCGATTAATTATGCTGTTAAACCATAATAGAATACCATTTATTTAAATATTTGTGGGTGTTTTCTACATTGTCAAATATATTGATTTCAATTACAATACTAAATACAAAGTGTACCATGCTCACTTTATATTTATTTTTGATTACAAATATTTGCAATGTAAAAAAAACAAAAGAAATAGTATTTTTCAATTCCCCTAATATAAGTAATGTAGAGCAATCTCTATCATGAAAGTTGAACTTAAAAATATAGAATTATGTAAAAAAAACTGCATTCAAAAATAAAACAACGTAAAACAAGTGCACTCAGTCCTACTTCTTGTACAGCCAATCGCTCAGACAAACAAGTTTGTTTACATTTGTAGGAGATAATGCTACCCGCTTCTTGTTTACAATGTCACCTGAAAGTGAGAACAGGCGTTTGCATGGCACTGTTGTAGCTGGCATCACAAGATATTTACGTGCCAGATGCGCTGAAGATTCATATGTCCCTTGATGGTTCAACCAGCGTTCCAGAGGACATGCATCCATGCTGATGATGGGTTCTGCTCAATAAGGATCCAAAGCAGTGCGGACCGACGCATGTTCATTTTCATCATCTGAATCAGAGGCCACCAGCAGAAGGTTGATTTTCTTTTTTGATGATTTGGGTTCTCTAGTTTCCGCATTGGAGTGTTGCTCTTTTAAGACATCTGAAAGCATACTCCATACCTCGTCCCTCATCAGATTTTGGAAGACACTTCAGGTTCTTAAACCTTGGGTTGAATGCTGTGGCTATCTTTAGAAATTTCACATTGGTACTTTCTTTGCATTATGTCAAATTTGTAGTGAAAGTTTTCTTAAAATGAACACGTGCTGGGTCATCATCCGAGACTGCTATAACATGAAATATATGGCAGAATGCAGATAAAAGTGAGCAGAAGACTGAATTCTCCCCCAAGTAGTTCAGTCACAAATTCAATTAATGCATTATTTTTTTAACGAGCATCATCAGCATGGAAGCATCTCCTATGGAACAATGGCTGAAGCATGAAGAGGCATAAGAATCTTTAGCGCATCTGGCACATAAATATCTTGCGATGCCAGCTACAACAGTGCCATGCAAACGCCTGTTCTCACTTTCAGGTGACATTGTAATTAAGAAGTGGGCATCATTATCTCTCATAAATGTAAACAAACTTGTTTCTCCTGGGAATCAGCTGAACAAGAAGTAGGACTGAGTGAACTTGTAGGCTCTAAAGTTTTACATTGTTTTGTTTTTTAATGCAGTTATGTAACAAAAAAACCTACATTTGTAAGTTGCACTTTCATGATTAAGAGATTGCACTACTGTACTTGTATGAGGTGAACTGAAAAATACAATTTCTTTTATCATTTTACAGTGCAAATATTTGTAACAAAAAATAATATAAAGTGAGTACTGTACACTTTGTATTCTGTGTTGTAATAGAAATTGATATATTTGAAAATGTAGAAAAACATCCAAAAATATTTAATAAATTTCAATTGGTATTCTATTGTTTAACAGTGTGATTAATCATGTTTAATTTTCTTAATAACAATTAATTTGAGTTAATCGCGTGCATATAATGGTCATAAAATGGAAACCCCGATTGCTGGGCTTAATCCTGAACTCAGTGACAAAACTTTCCTTTGATGTCAAAGGGGCAGAACAAGGCCTGTAATGCAGGTGTGCAAAGGGGCAGAAATCATGTGGGCCCTGCAGCATCACAGGCTCCTAAAGGAAACTGGCTGGACAACTGCCTTCATTTTTGTGTATTTAAAATTCTCACCCTTCACTTGGTGTTAACTCCATTCATTTATTTTTTAATTAACTTGGGCACTGTAGCAAGGGCCTGATTCTCTTCTTACTTGCACTGATTTTACACCAGTTTAACTACTCCTGATTTACCCTAGTGTAGGTGAGATGTATTAATTATATTATAGTGGAGCCTAGAGGCTCCAACTCAGATCAGGGCCCCATTGTACAAGGTGCTGTACATACACATAGTTAGAGAAAGCCCTTGCCCTGAAGAGCTTGCAGTCTAAATAGACAAGATGGGAAACGGAGGCACAGAAAGTGAGTGGCCCAAGGTCACATAGCAGTAGAACTGGGATTAGAACCCATATTTCCTTAATACCAGCCCATGACACAGGCCACTAGACCATACTGCCACTCCAGAGTCAGCTGCACTCTACCCACTTTGTGCCGTGCCAGGAAGACCTGGCTTCTCAGGGGAATGAATAGCAAACGTGGCTTGGAAGTGACCCGGCACCTGAAAAACAAAAATTACCCTCCGATATGCCAAAGAGGGAGAGGAAGCCACTGCACAACAGCCATGGTCCTTTGAAGTAGAAGCTAAAGAGATTTTAAAAACTAATCAAATTAGAGCGATCCCTCTGGGAGCACATATACATTTACCCTGGCTAAGCAATATCCCGTTTGGGTTTTTAGCACTTTCCAGCAGCTGCTAGTTTAGGAGGGTGACACTGGAGAGATTATTCTGAGCAAGTGCTAAGAGCCAGCACTTCTCCCCGCTCCATTCCCAGACACTCCCCCTCCCTCCAATATAGAATGACAGAGGACTGCCCTGGTTTAAATCACACTCTCAGCCTCTTGGAAAGCACAGGTCCCACTCAGAGCACAATCCAAGCAATTCCCTCTCCCCATCCCATAAACCATCATCACCATGGATGGTAAGGGAGCCCATTTAGCTTTTAAGTCACGCTGGCGCAAGACGGACGAGGAGCTCTGTCGGCACAGCATGTCTTTTATCCTGCACAAGGCCATACGAACAGATTTCTTTCAGAGTTACCTCTACCTACTGGAGCGGCTTCCCCTCGGTGAGTTATCTGTGTGTGTCTGTCTGTGGACAGTGCCTAATGCATTGTGCAAGCTGCCAGAATACAAATAAATTGATAATAATGATAAATAGCTCTGCGAAACCCTAGCACGGACAATAAGGGGCTATACAAGCCAGTCTGTTCCAATCCTTCAGCTACCACTGATCTGGCATCACAGTTTATTGTATCTTGGTGCCACAATGGTAAGCATCACAGAAATAGGTGAATTGGCAGATGAGATCTACTTTGCTTGCAGATGCGGTTAATGCTATTTTTTTCCCAGTCACAGTTAAAATAAAAAATGTGCTGGGAGTTTAAGGATGAAAAGCTGCATTGTGTGTGAGTGTGAAAAACAGAGAGAGAGAGAGAGAAACTGGAGCAGACATGCTTTGCTTTCTGGCTGTCAAATGTTCATATTTGTTATCTTTCCAGATGTCCATATCTTTGATCCAAGTCTTGCTTTGAAGAGTGGAAAGGTGCTTGCGAAACAATGCTCTCCCACAATTCACCCAATCCAATTATTTATTTGGTTTCAAAGTACTTCTGGAAGGAAGGGTTAATTTATGGACAGATTTTCAACAGGAGCTGCTGAATGCCAAGTGCTGAGCCACTTTTTTAGGAAATAGTGGTGAAATAGGATCTGAGCTCTACTGAAATGTCTGGCCCCGAATATGTAAGTTTTAGGATGTCCTACTTCAATTCCCGAAAGCCACAATTGTCCTGATGACAATCAAAAAGAAGCCTGGTTTTGACTTAGGGCTGCATTATTTTAAGATGGTCACTTTGTCAGCTGCATACTGCAAGCTACACTGAATGTTAGAATCACATCAGTTAGCGAGGGAAAGAACCTTTTAGGTGACATCTTGTTTATCTTATCGGCAGGACATTCGTTCTTGAGGGTTTCCGCCACATTCACAGGCAACAGATCACCTTCACTGAACATGTGCACCTGCCTTTGACACCAGTGGGAATTCTGTTAGAGATCAAGGCATTTATAGGTCTCTTATAGAGTGGAAGCAATTGTGTTTTGCACTATTTCTATAGAGCTGCTAAAAAGACAAACAAAATGTGCACCATCTGAAGTGTCCCATAGAAGATAAATTCTCTTCACCCTAGTCATTCTGTGCTCTTGTCCCAAAGTGTAGCAATGATTCATTAGCTATACCATCGAGACAAGCTGCCTTTCCACTTTTCAGGGTTTTCATGGCTGTGGTCAACTCCTCTGTGTTGAGCTGCTCATTGAGGACTTTGTTGTCTGAGGAGTTAGCAAAGTTCCTGCTTGATTTGTTTAGCTTTATCCTTTGCTTTGTGGGCTGGTTTGTCGGTTGGGATGAGTTGGTGTGCAGCTTGGTTGGCCCATTCTTTTTTTTGCTATTGTTTCAATCATCTCCCTTCAGCTGTTGTGCTGCTCATTTCCAATCTCTCTCATAAGCTCACTGGTTTCTTCACTGAATGGATCCAGGTCACAAAATTCTGAATCTCTCTTATATTGTCGGCTTGCCTGTTCTGAAAGCCCAGGTGTATGTAATGTCCAACATCCCCTCGGGATGTACTTTTGGGCACTCTTTCACAGCAGGGAGACAAGTTCGCCATAGTGAACATAGTGCTCAGTTCAAAGGTGAAGCCTTCCCAGGAAGCTTTTCTGAAGTAGAATCTTGGCAGGTGCTTTGTTTTCCTGGGTTGCACTGCAGCCTCTAATGTCACTTGCGCTGGTCTATTATTGCCATAACCTCCCTTCTGAAGTTGCTGGCATTTTCAGAGGTCACAAAAGCTAGATTGGGATAGTACCCCTTGTTCCATCCAGTGCTTTGGAAGGCACATTTGTCCTTGAAGTCATAGAGCAAGGTCAACTTGTTAGTTGCTGCCCCCTTCTCAACTTCTTCCCCTTTGTTGGGGAATCCCCAGATGGTTTTGTGACTGTTGAAATCGCCTGTGACAAGACATAGTTTTACAGCAGTGGAAGGACAGTTGGCCATGCAAACTGTTCATGTGGTGATTTGTAAACAGAAATTGCTGCCCTGATAAGTGCTGTTGTACCGTGGTGCTTCACAGCAGTGTTTTTCCACCAGTCTATTGTCACGTAAAAGTATTGTGCCGCCATAAATGTTGCTTTTGATGTTCACAGCTATATGCATGCCAGGAGTGTTTGGTGCTGTTGCCTTGCCATCTGTCAGTTGCAAGCACACAACATCTGTTTTCATGCCAGATAGCATGTCAGCCTTCTTCGCAGAGAACCCCTCCACATTGAAACGGACAATTTTTAGTGCCATCTTTGGCTGAGAAGTTTATGTTGAGATCTATGTCTGCGTCTTCTATTGTGGTCTCAGTGGGCATTGCCAGATTTGGTCTCTCTCATGTTTAGCTGCAATGGGAGTCACAATGTGAATGTATCTGACACAACTCCTGGTTGGCTTGATGAGTGGGCAAAAACATGAACTGCGCCTCTTTGGGAGGTGGTGCCAGTGGAGAGGGGAAGCCAGAAGGTGGTGTGTAGCTAAGGGTCCATGAGAAATTCAGGGCCAGACTCCAAAGATCTAAGATCCTGAGCAGCATGTCACTCCCATGTGATCACCTTTAATTGGGGTCACACTTTGAGTGTTACTGCTCTGAATAACAGTAATATGTGCTGCCCCTTTCACACAAACCCCAGCCCTGAAGCACAAGCTGCACATTCATTCCTCTCCTTTCCATCCATCAGGAGAATGTGAAACTCCATCTCTTGACAAGCCCAATAAAATTGTTCTAGAAATCATCAATGGAATCTCTTAAGTGAGATCTTGTAAAGCCAGTATCCCGAGCCTCAGTTCCACTAGCCTCATCAACAGTGGCTGCAGTGTACAGAGAAAGGGGATACATGGGTAGAAGGGCAATAGTCCCTGGAGGAAAGGACAACAGCCAGTGGATCCTTCTATTTCCCAGGGTCTGACAATCACCATGGTCAAGATTTGCAGGGGATCAGCTGCTGCTCCCTTGTTTTTAATTCCTTTAGTGAAATGTTTCTTTGGAGTATGGAAAATAACCAGTGGAGTGTGTCAAACCCGGGTTTGACCCTTACTGGGCTCAGCACTCACTTGTGGTATAAATTTCTCAGGCATAACATAAATGTGTAATGGATTAAAGCTTTAATAGTATCCGCTCAGCAGTCGGCTTAAGCAGGTGATGACAAGAGGGGCTGGTAATGCTGCTTTTGTTGGATAAAGGATATCCCTGGCATGCTGCGTATACGTAACCCAATAGCACTATTTTGCTCCTAGTGGTCTTTGGTGGTAATTATTCCGTATTTTACTTCCTTTGCCCCTCCCCCATTTGCCTCCAGGATGTCATTCTGGTGCTCAGGATGGGCAAGCACACACTTATTCACCACTGAGCTCCTTGCCTTCAGTAAATACAGTCCATGCTCATTCATGAATTGTGGCCTACTCTGGTCTTCCACAGTGCAGTCTCACTCGCCTGTTCAGAGACCAGGCAATAATTACAGTCATTGACTCCTTAGAAATGTAAAAGTGCAGTACACCGAAGACAAAATCATAAGAGTTGCAAGCTACATAAACTGCATTCCTTTCCCATCATTTTATTTATTTAGTCTACAGGGAGGTCTGTGTTTACATTGTGGCTGAAGGTACCTAAACAGACGGACATTTGGCACTTGCTCACTTCCAGTGCTGCACGTGTATTGGAGATGCACGACCTATGGTAAGACTGGCCACATACTGCACTGCTCATGAGTACTTGTTGCAAATCCACACCAGCATTAGCTTCATCCCTACCTCCTTGTTACTTCCTATTCACAGGCAGTCATGTGATTGGGTCTTCATTCACAGGAATGTTTGGGAACAGCTCTTTTTCATGCAAGGAAAAGCTACATTATCCGCCTTCAAAGACCACCTCAAAACTCTCTTTTGCATTGATGCCTACAAAAAAACAACAACTTGACAACACTTAGGTAGAGACCACTGTCTCGCATGCTGACCAATGTTGTCTCATTGTTTCCTTATACTTCCTATCTGTCTGTCTGTATCTATCTGTTGTCTTTTACTTAGATTGTAAGTGCCTACAAATACTCAAAAAGGGTAAGTACGAAAAACACAGAACATTTAGGACAGATCTCAGTTAATGAAAGAAAAAGGGAAAAGTATCAAATATCAAGTTGAGAATTCATATGTCTTAGACAGCTGCGAATCTACTATTCCTGGTCACTAGCAGACCATGTGATAGTAATATAGAGCCCAAACATTTAAAAACTAAACAATGAAAATAGAAACTCCAAACTCTGGCACCTATTGTGTCACCCTCACCAATTACATATCCCTCCTCCTTTTTGATCTGTGGTAGATGAAGATTTAGGGACTGATGCACCTTGCACCGTATATAGTCATTTAAGACCGGACCTTGCAATTAACTCCACTGGTGCCAAGCAGGAAGAAAATATTACAGAAAGTCATAGAATTCTTCACTCAGTCACACTGGTGGGACCGTTTTACTCCTGCTTGGCACACACTTTGCACACTTATAATCAACTACACAAGGTGCTGGGTCTTGGACTCTACAAACCAATTAGCCTCATCTCGGGGTACCTGTACACTGCAATCAGAGGTGTGACTGCAGCACGTGTAGCCATACCAGAGCTAGCTTTGATCGAAGCAGCTTAAATAACAATAGAAGTGAAACTGCAGCAGCACGGGTTGTACATCTGTGGGTACGTACTTGAGCAGCTGGCTCATACTGCTGGGACTTCTATGCTATTGTTATTCAAGCTAGCTAGATCAAAGCTAGCTCAGGTAGGTCCATATGTTCACAGTCATCCTTTTGATTGCCATGTAGACATTCCCATAGTCTAAAACTGTTTATTCCCACATTCAAAGATCTTACGCGTGCGCGCGTGCACACACACAATCCACTAAGACACCCAATCAGACCATGGAGTATCCCATTATAAATAAATAATAATACACTTTCTGTTTGCAGTGAAACTTTATGCTTTAACGAGCGAAGTGATCAACGGCGAGATGCAGTTCTATGCCAGAGCCAAACATTTCTATCGGGAGGTGCCAGCGACAGAAGAGGGCATGATGGGAGATTACATTGAGTTGTCCAGTACGGACATTGAATCCTCCAGGGAATTTCTTAGGAAGTTTATTGGGGTAAGTCGTCCGCTCCCATCTTTGGCAAGAAGCAGGGCTTGTGTCATAATTACATGCATCATGCCCAGTCCTTCAATTCTTAGGTCCTGATCCTGCAAAACACACCATGCAGGTGGACCCAAGCACTTGCACAGAACCCCAGAGTTCCACGGAGGTTAAGGGGTGGTTCTATTTGTAGGATTGGGGCCATACATAGGCAAAATTCTCACTGGTTTCAGTGGGAGTTTCACCTGTGTAAATGCTACAAGGTCAGATCTAGTCTGTTCAGTGAAGTAGGACATGATATACCAAACCAGACTAATACTCCAGCTAGCCCTACCCTGTCTCTCTCAGAGCCTGTTTCTAAATGTTTCTGAAGAAGTTGTGAGATACCCCATATGATAGGCTGGGCCTTTTTAGGGCCAGGGCTTTTTCAGAGACGCTTCCCTCTTAAAAGTCTTTCCAATTACAGGGGCGCTCGCTGTCTGAGTCATTCAAAAGAGTCTCTCCAGCATGGGGCATGGACTACTTGCAGGTTTAAACTAATGTAAATGGCGGATTCTCTGTAACTTGAGGTCTTTAAACCATGATTTGAGGACTTCGTAACTCAGCCAGAAGTTAGGGGTCTGTTACAGGAGTGGGTGGGTGAAGTTCTGTGGCCTTCAATGTGCAGGAGGCCAGACTAGATGATCATGATGGTCCATTCTGACCTTAAAGTCTATGAATCTATAGAGGTCTGGCTTGTCAATGAAGGTTAAGTACAGTTAGACCCTAGGTCAGGGCTTATCTCCAACCCCTCCCTGTTGTAGTGGGCTTGTACCTGGTCTGGAGGGCCCTTGCGTGTGGCAGAGGTTTGCAAGCCATCTTCCTCCTAGCAGCTCTGTTGCAAGCGTTGCTGCCTCTGAGGCCCAGCCACCTTCCTCTGGTTACCCCCCCTTTTCAGTGACAGACTCTCCCTTTTAAGCTCATTTCCTACACATGGCACAGGCTCTGCAGGTGCACCTATTTAGTACTCGTTGAGCCCAGAGGAGCTCGTTAGTGGTTTCCTGATTGGGATAGGGGTGTGCCGCATCCCACCCTCTATTAGGCAAACATGGAATAAGCTGCCCATAGAGAATTTTTTTTCCTGACCTCAGTCACTTAGGGACAGATTTTTAAAGATATGTAGGTGCCTAAAGATGCAGATGGGTGTCAAGGGAGATTTTCCAAAGCGCCTCGCTGGGGATGTGTTCATTATCCATACTAATGTCTTAAATGTTTGTGCAACCTGCTAAGCTTTCGGCCTCAGTGATATCTCGGGGCAATGAGTTCCATGAGTTAATTAGGCTTTCTATAAAGAAATATGTTTCTTTATCAGGTTTAAATATATTGGGATGGAAAGAGGTGGTAGTTTAACAACACAGAACAACACTACATAGCAATGTAGGGCAGGAAGTGAGAAAGAATATTGTACCCAATAGAAACTACTGGGGGAATATGTCAGTGCAATAGAATTGCCTGAACTAGTAAATCTGTATTAGTAATCATAATAATTAATTATTAATTATTAGTACACTAGCACCTAGAGGTCCCAAAACAGATCAGGACCTGTACAAACACATAATAGTCCCTACCCTAAAGAGGCAAAGGATGGGAGGAAGCAATTTGCCCAAGGTCTTAGAGGAAATCAGTACCAGAACCAGGAATCAAACCCAAGTCTCCTGATTCCTAGACCACTGGCCAAGTCACTAGACCACACTACACTTATTATGTTAGATGTGCTCACTTCGTATTAAATAAATGTCTAACCAATAGTCATAAAATTGCAATCGAGAGCAGCAAAATAATTTTTCACTTCAGTCTTCTCATGCTGGGTAGTGTTGCAGTGGGTTTGCTCCACCTCTGATCAGCATAAAATCTGATGACTAGCAATGACTTTACTCTCTTGTACTTTAAAGTTCTCTGCTGCTTTGCACTGAAGGTAGCATCATACTTTGTCTGAGAGGCCATGTGCTCCAATTTACTGCTTACAGACCTGGGAGCCAAGAACCCCTGCATTTAAACTTCAGCTGTGCCAGTGACTTGCTGTATGACCTCCTTAGGCCAAATTCTGCCCTTTGCTACACCCTAGGCCAGTGGTTTTCAATCTGTGGTCCGTGGACCCTGAGGGTCTGAAGACCTATGGGTATGTCTACACTACGAAATTAGGTCGAATTTATAGAAGTCGATTTTTAGGAAGCGATTTTATACAGTCGATTGTGTGTGTCCGACTAAGCGTATTAAGTCGGCGGTGTGCGTCCACAGTACCGTGGCTAGCGTCGATTTTCGGAGCGTTGCACTGTGGGTAGCTATCCTACAGTTCCCACAGTTTCCACTGCCCATTGGAATTCTGGGTTGAGCTCCCAGTGCCTGATGGGGCAAAAACATTGTCGCGGGTGGTTTTGGATACATGTTGTCAGTCGCCCCTCCCTCTGTGAAAGCAATGGCAGACAATCGTTTCGCACCTTTTTTCCGTGCCGGCACCATACTGCTTTCAGTAGGACTGCTAACGTCATCATCCAACCACTGCTTTCGCTGCAACTCTGCTCTCCTGCTCTCCTGGTGCCATGAATCCACCTCACAGGTTCTCTTGTCATTCTTTATAAATATCTATTCTCGTGGCATCCCATCGTCATCCACCACTTCTGCTGCAACTCTGCTCTCCTGCTCTTGTCTTGATAGTGAATTTCTCTAGGTTGTCTGTCATGGGCTCCCGGGAATGTGTGTTCTTCATCAGGAAATGTGTGCTATGCTAACCATCGTCATCCACCGCTTCCGCTGCAACTCTGCTCTTCTGCTCTCCTTCAGACGCCATACCACAGCGAGCATGGAGCCCACTCAGCTCACCGCTGCTGTTGTGAGCGTTGTAAACACCTCGCGCATTATCCTGCAGTATGTGCAGAGCCTGCAAAATCAGGTGAGGAGGGGATGACAGTGTGATCACGATAGTGATGAGGACATGGATACGGACTTCTCTCAAAGCACGGGCCCTAGCAATTTGGACATCATGGTGGTAATAGGGCAGGTTCATGCCATGGAACGCCGATTCTGGGCCCTCAAAACAAGCACAGACTGGTGGGACCGCATAGTGTTGCAGGTCTGGGATGACTCCCAGTGGCTGCAAAACTTTTGCATGCATAAGGGAACTTTCATGGAACTCTGTGACTTGCTTTCCCCTGCCCTGAAGCACAAGAATACCAAGATGAGAGCAGCCCTCACAGTTGAATTACCGTTGGGGATGCTGAAATGCCTATAGTTATCCTTGGGGACCCAGCCTACCCCTTAATGCCATGGCTCATGAAGCCATACACAGGCACCCTGGACAGTAGTAAGGAGCAGTTCAACTATAGGCTGAGCAAGTGCAGAATGGTGGTAGAATGTGCATTTGGACATTTAAAAGCTCGCTGGCGCAGTTTACTGACTAGGTTAGACCACAGCGAAACCAATATTCACATTGTTATTGCTGCTTGCTGTGTGCTCCATAATATCTGTGAGAGTAAGGGGGAGACGTTTATGGCAGGGTGGAAGGTTGAGGCAAATCGCCTGGCGGCCAATTACGGGGTGATAGTTCTGTTTGTTTCTCCTTGATGAAAACCCGCCCCCTTGGTTGACTGTACTTCCCTGTAAGCCAACCAACCTCCCCCCTTCGATCACTGCTTTCAGAGGCAATAAAGTCATTATTGTTTCAAAATCATGCATTCTTTATTAATTCATCACACAAATAGGGAGAAAACTCGCAAGGTAGCCTGGGAGGGGCGGGGGAGGAGGGAAGCACCGGGTGGGGTGGTGGATGAGGGGAGGACAATGCCACACTACAGTTCAAAATTTATTGAATGCCAGCCTTCTGTTGCTTGGGCAATCCTCTGGGGTGGAGTGGCTGGGTGCCTGTAGCCCCTCTCCCCCATGTTCTTGGGTGTCTGGGTGAGGAGGATATGGAACTTGGGCAGGCGGTTATACAGGGGCTGCAGCGGCGGTCTGTGCTCCTGCTGCCTTTCCTGCAGCTCCACCAGATGCCTGAGCATGTCAGTTTGCTCCCACATTAGGCTCATTAGCCTCTGGGATGGAGATGATAGGGGGAGCGTAGAAACATTTGCAGCTGCGGGAGGAAAAAAAGGGAGAATAGTATGTAAAAAGATACATTTTAGAGAACAAAGGGAAGACTATTTCACACTGAATCAAGCGATTCACATTATATAGCATATGTGCTTCACCCACCCCCCACCCCCACTGTGTGGCTAGTATCAGGGAAGTTCCCTCTCAGCCAAACGCGAACAGCTCAGCATGAACGGGCCTCCACCCACCACATGGCAAAGCCTTTCAGAGTACCTCCATGAGAGCTTCATGGAGATGTCCCTGGAGGATTTCCACTCCATCCCCAGACACGTTAACAGACTTTTCCAGTAGCTGTACTGGCCACGAATACATCCCAAGCCTTCAGAGAAAATTAAACATTAAACATGCTTGCTTTTAAACCCTGTATTATATTTAC
Source organism: Trachemys scripta elegans (assembly GCF_013100865.1). NCBI lineage: Eukaryota > Metazoa > Chordata > Testudines > Emydidae > Trachemys > Trachemys scripta. The sequence goes on along the minus strand of NC_048305.1, from coordinate 46,580,640 downwards.
AAAGGTACACTCACCAGAGGTGCCTTCTCTGGCTTCATGGTCCGGGAGCCCGCTTTGGCAGGGTTGGGAGGGTATTAGCTCCAGGGTGATGAACAGTTACTGGCTGCTAGGGAGGAGGGATTCTCCGCTTGCCTGCTGTGTGCTTGCCTGCTGCAAGGATTCTTCTCCCCATACAGCGATCAGATCCAGTACTTCCAATCCAGTACCTCCATGCTGGAGCTCTTTTGCAATTCTGGGACTCCATAGTCACTTGTGCTGATCAGCTTGCCATGCTGGCCAAATAGGAAATGAAATTCAAAAGTTCCCGGGGCTTTTCCTGTCTACCTGGCCAGTGCATCTGAGTTGAGAGTGCTGTCCAGAGCGGTCTCAATAGAGCACTTTGGAATAGCTCCCGGAGGCCAATACCGTTGAATTGTGTCCACACTACCCCAAATTCGACCCGGCAATGTCGATTTCAGTGCCAATCCCCTCGTCGGGGAGGAGTACAGAAACCGATTTTAAGAGCCCTTTAAGTTGACAAAAATGTCTTTGTCGTGTTGAAAATTCCTGGTGCTTCAACAATCTGCAGAATTTCTCACGGGGAGTCTTGATTCTGTCACAGAATTGTTGTATTCTGAAACCAAACCAGATTTTTCAGAATCTTACCCTCCCTGCTTCCATATGCTGTTTTTGTTTTTCGGCTCACTGTGGGTATGTCGACATTGCAGTTAGAGATGTGAATGCAGCACAACTAGAGATGGATCTAGATAGCTCAAGTAACAATAGCAATGAAGCCATAGCAGCATGGTCAGCTGCCTGGACTATCCCCACCCAGTGCCCTGGGTACATACTCAAGAAACTAGTTGGTACAGTGCTACTCTAACTAGATCAAAGAGAGAAATCATATTCTGTGCATCAGGTATGATGACAGATACAAAATACCTAGAGATAGAGTTTTTGTTTCTGTTTTTAGCCAGGTCTGTCTGGCATACTGTACTCACAGAACATGATGCAGAGATACCCTGAATGCCCAAGACCCAATGAGATGGAATCTTGCAGGGTTTGCTAGTTCTGATGTAGTTTATATGATCCCCTCTGTTTAGTTGATTGTAGTCCTGAGGTTTATGTTCTTTTCAGATCCCCGTAAGTTGAATCTAAGGGCAGGTCTACACTACAGGGTTAAGTGGACCTAAATTACGCAATTCCAGCTACGTGAATAATAGCTAAGTCAATGTAAGTTGGGTTGACTTATTGCGGTGTCTACACTGCGCTGGGTTGACAGGTCTCCTGTTGACTTACCTTACACTTCTTGTTCCGGTAGAATACCAGAGTTGACAGGAGAGCGATCAGTGGTCGATTTAGCGGGTCTTCATTAGACCTGCTAAATTGACTCCGAGTGGAACGATTGCCACAGCATCGATCCATGGTAAGTGTAGACAGACCCATAGTCACATACACTTATGTTCACTGGCTTTCTGTGGGGTGGTCTTCACTGCAGAGTTAACTTGTGTTATCTACATTCAAGTGACTCCTCTCAAGTTAGTCTAGCTGGAGTGAGAGTGGCCACACTGCAAAATAACACTCAAGCTGCTGTATCCACACCGGTATTGCACTAAGTAGGACTGTTGCTAGGACTTCTGGGGATACATCCCATGGTTCTTTCTGCTGCACTAAGCTGAGTCCCACTATGAACTCTTTTCCAGTATGGAGGTGAACTTGTATGTCCTATCTGGGCATACAAGGGGAATTTTGGGAAGGCATTGGAGGACTATCAGTAGCTCAGGAACACTAGACATTAGTCCAGTTGTGTTGCCAGAGTCTAGGTCAGCGTGTTACAGTGGAATCCCTGATGACCCACTGGCAGAGCCCTCTGCCACTGTCAGGGCCCTGGGCTGGGACCCGGTGGAGTAGGGTGGGCCCAGGTCCCCTTGCAGCTGCCTCACCCTTGGGATGACCACCTACCCACCTTAGGCTGGATGACCTACGTTTGCTTACTTCTCTGCCCTGCGCCAGGGCCAGAGCCCTGAGTCTGCTAATTCCCCTATTGAGCATTGCATTTATAGGTACAACATAATGAGGGGGCGTGGCCTCCCTCTGAGACTGATGGGGAGGGATGGCCACTAACCACTACATGATGTTATTGGCTCATTTGTTGGATCTGAACGCTGAAGGATAGGGCATGGTCATTATTTTATTATCCAATTAATGCCAAATAGTTTGGCCTAGTATTCGGTGTATAGTGAATCCAAACCCAAATACTCTCATGCCCCAGTCTTCTCTCTGCATCCTGTTACTCCTAGAGCTGACTGAAGTCTTGTCATCAGAATGTTTTTTGACCAACAGTGGCTTTTTGACCAAAATGATTTTTTTTTTGGTGTGGAAAATTTTCATTTGGGTTGAAGTTTTCCAATTGTTAGATGACAAAATGGAAATTGAGTATTTTGCAGTAAAAGTTTTCAATTCTCAGTAAAGTTTTTGGTGTCTGAACACTGAAAATTTTTATCAATTTTTTTTTGGTTAGTGAATTATTTTCCCTTTTTAATTTTGTGTTTGTCAACAAATTTGAAAAAATATAAACTTTATGATTTTTTTGTGGAAAAATAACTTTTTTCTTTTTTTTTTTTTAACCAACTCTAGTTCCTCCCTCCTCACCTGCAGCTTTCCCCCTGAGACAGGAAGCAGTAATGGAAAAGTTCCTGTGTTCTAATGCCTTCTCTGCATTCCTTTCCACTGCTCCAAGGCCTTGAGCAGTGATTCCATAAGCCTCTGCCGTGGCTGCCTGTGGTGGGCTGTATAAACTCTGCACTAACAGAGAAGGAGCTTAGGAAGCTCTGTGCGCTAAGATAACCCTGCCAATCATGCATGGTAAGTAGGAAAGCTTTAAAAGGAGGAAGCTGCAGTCCGCAAGGGGGAAGCCCTGAGAAGGGGGCACCTGGAGTAGCTCCTGAAACAGCAGGAAGAACCTTCACTCCAGAAATGCCCCCAGCTCTTCAAGGAGTCCAGTGAACTTCAGGGACAAACCCGATAGGTAAAGACTAAGGCAGCTATCCAGGCACCTCTGAAGTAAGATGGTGCCTCTGCCATGTCTGCTTTTCACTGATCTCAGAAAGGGCTTGTTTTGTGTTGAACCTGCACCTTTGCTTTCCCCCTACCCATCAACCAAGCAGGGCCCGCAAGGGCAGGACCCTCTACAAGAACTAAGAGGGTACAGCTTGTACTGGAGTAACCCAATGATGGTCACTGGGTATGGCAAGAATCCAGAGCCCCACTAGGGAAATGCCCCAGAAAGACTCGTTTTACACTGCCATATCTCTAAGGAGCTCCATGATCCCCGCATTCTGCTACTTGCCAGAGCTTTTGAATATGTACATCTCCTATAGGATAGCAGCTTAGGGGCTGAGATGGCATGAAGGAACCAACCAGCAGAGTGCTTTCCATCCAAACACAAGTCTGGTCAAAAGTCTGTCTTGCAAAACTGTTTGACAATGGAAAATTGGGTTTTCAACTCAATTAAGCTTTTTTTGCTAAAAAGTGTCTGCTCTCTGTGGAAAATTTTGATTTTTCATTAAAATACAGGGCACCTGAAATTCAGATGATTTCAGCTGAAAAGCAAAATATTTCAATATTTTGATTGAAAAAAACAGCAATGCCTCATGGGAACTGTAGTTCAAGTGGTTCATGCTCACATTCTCCCCTGTAGGCGGGCCTTCCAGGTCAGACTACATCTTCCATGATACACCACTTTCTCCCCTCTTGCTGAGGGAAGCCTCATAGGGTGCTTCATAGGGGGCTGCTGGTCATGGTGCATCATGGGAGATGAAGGAAAAATCAGTTTCACACATACAGAATGGGAAGAGACTGTCTGGGAAGGAGTACGGCAGAAAGGGATCTAGGGGTTATAGTGGACCACAAGCTAAATATGAGTCAACAGTGTGATGCTGTTGCAAAAAAAGCAAACATGATTCTGGGATGTATTAACAGGTGTGTTGTGAGCAAGACACGAGAAGTCATTCTTCCGCTCTACTCTGCTCTGGTTAGGCCTCAGCTGGAGTATTGTGTCCAGTTCTGGGCACCGCATTTTAAAAAAGATGTGGAGAAATTGGAGCGGCTCCAGAGAAGAGCAACAAGAATGATTAAAGGTCTTGAGAACATGACCTATGAAGGAAGGCTGAAAGAATTGGGTTTGTTTAGTTTGGAAAAGAGAAGACTGAGAGGGGACATGATAGCAGTTTTCAGGTATTTAAAAGGGTGTCATAAGGAGGAGGGAGAAAACTTGTTCACCTTAGCCTCTAAGGATAGAACCAGAAGCAATGGGTTTAAACTGCAGCAAGGGAGGTCTAGGTTGGACATTAGGAAAAAGTTCCTAACTGTCAGGGTGGTTAAACACTGGAATAAATTGCCTAGGGAGGTTGTGGAATCTCCATCTCTGGAGATATTTAAGAGTAGGTTAGATAAATGTCTATCAGGGATGGTCTAGACAGTATTTGGTCCTGCCATGCGGGCAGGGGACTGGACTCGATGACCTCTCGAGGTCCCTTCCAGTCCTAGAATCTATGAATCTATGAATCTATGAGTCTGGCCAGACAGCTCTGCCTAACAGAGAATGGGAGCATAAGGTACCCAAACTACAACTCCCATGAGGCAGTGTGGTTCCATTTTCAATCAGAATGTTTTGGTTTTTGATAATGCACTGAAAAGCCAAAAATGAATAATAATAACGAATGCTCTTTGGCTAGTGAAGAGTTCATGGGACAGGCATTCTCCACAGGCCAAGGACATTCTTAATTAGCCAAAGAACATTTGTCATGTTCATTTACATGCTGTTCACTAGGTGCATGGACAATATCTAATCGTATGTAGATTAGTAGGTACATTTACAGAGGATGAGACAGTCCCCTTACAAGGAACCCTGGATAAGAGGCAGACTAAGGAAGGAGTTTTGTGACCCTAACTTCTCTGATGTGAATTTCCATGTGACCTACTAGCAAGTCCTTACAGGCTGGAGACCGACTGGCTAAGTGGCAGTTTGGCAGAATAGGGCCTGGGGATTACAGTGGACGAGAAGCTGGATATGAGTCAGCATAGAAGAAGGCTAATGGCATATTGGGCTGCATTAGTAGGAGCATTGCCAGCAGATCAAGGGAAGTGATTATTCCCTTCTATTCGACACTGGTGAGGCCACATCTGGAGTATGGCATCCAGTTTTTGGCCCCCCGCTACAAAAAGGATGTGGACAAATTGGAGGAGTCCAGCGGAAGGCAACAAAAATTATTAGGAGTCTGGGGCACATGATTATGAGGAGAGAGTGAGGGAACTGGGCTTATTTAGTCTGCAGAAGAGAAGAGTGAGGGGGGGATTTGATAGCAGACTTCAACTACCTGAAGGGGGGTTCCAAAGAGGATGGAGCTAGGCTGTTTTCAGTGGCGGCAGATGACAGAACAAGGAACAATGGTCTGAAGTTGCAGTGGGAGAGGTTTAGGTTGGATGTTAGGAAACACTATTTCACTAGCAGGGTGGTGAAGCACTAGAATGGGTACCTAGAGAAGTGGTGGCATCTCCATCCTTTGAAGTTTTTAAGGCCCGGCTTGGCAAAACCCTGGCTGGGATGATTTAGTTGGTGTTGGTCCTGCTTTGAGCAGGGGGTTGGACTAGATGACCTCCTGAGGTCCCTTCCAACCCTAATCTTCTATGATTCTACTAAATATTAGATCTGGTCTGATGAATGCATCAGTAAAAAGCTATGATAGAACTGGTTGGAAAACAGGGATTTTTCCTGTGGAAAATTTTGGGTTTACCCTGTGCAGGACCGAGACACACTCTTGCAAGCAAGGTCAGATTAATCTTCAGAAATGGACAAAGCAGGACAAGTAGAGTGAGTGGCTGTGGGTGAGATCTTTCCAGGCCTCTGTGTTTATTCTACAGCTACCTCATGTAACTAGATGCACAGCCAGTATATTTATAGCCATGATGTCGTCCTTGGGACTGTCCTTTGACCTTAATAATCTGCTGAATTAATCATTGAAAGGGGGCCCAAGAAGTGATGATATACAAGCCTCTGACATGATTTATTCTTAGTCTTGTTGGAGGAGGTGGTTTAATAAGCTGATAGAGCCAAATCCTTCCTTGATGTATCTTTTTTGAAAGGTATGGAGTTACAGCAGGGATGACCTTGGCCCTTAGCTTTCATTTCAACACTGAGTTACATAGGAGAGGGGAGAAGGTGTTTACATTTGTCTCCAATGTGTTTTCTTTAAAGATAAATTAGCTTGGAGGAGTTCCAGTTTCACAGTTAATGCCTGCACACTGCTAAAATTCCCGTTTTACAGCAAAACAGCTTAAGAGCCCTTGTATAGCTAGAATAGAAGCTGCTGCTATAATTAAGCGAGAAATACATCTATTAGAAAAATCCTTTTTCAGCAGCTCATTGTTACTTTCTCATACACACACTTTTGGTGCTGAGATTGATCATGTCCAATCTCTGTACAGAGATGATGTTTTTTAAAAAATGTTCAGCAAAATCAATTTGTCCATTTTTGAATTCTATGTATCGGGGATGGGGGGGATACATTTTCCCCATATGAGTCAATCCTTTGGGTGGTCAGAACTCAACCATGCCTGTATTGCATTTGTTTAAGCACAGTGTGTTTTGCAGAGATTAAATGTATGCTTAAATCTACTGTTAAGGTTTAGCTGTCTTCAGAGGACCGTGGGGTGGGTTAGTTTTGGTGGATGGGCAGGTGTGAATAGATGAGAACTGAACTTAAAAGGACTTGACGAAATGGGTGAATGTTTTAGGAAGACTAAGGACTCGTGAAAACATTATGTTCACCATTGTGCCAAGCAAAAGACTCCCTGCTTTGTAGGAATGAGCACAAGTCTGGGACTTAGGTAGTCCCAAGTTCTAGTCTATTGTCAGGGACTTGTCACTTAAACATTCCTTAATTAGGCCTCCCAGCATTCCTAAGCTGTATGCAAATATGGTTACCTACAGATGGGTAAACTGAGCCCAGACAGGTTGGGTGATTTTCCCAAGGCAGGGGCATAGCGACTGGAGGGAGACATGTCCCCCTCCAACATTTTACTATCCCGTTGATGGACAAGGTGGGTGAGGTAATATATTTTATTGGACCATCTTCTGTTGGTGAAAAAGACACGTTTTTGAGTTACACAGGACTCAAAAGCATGTCTCTTTCACCAGCAGAAGTTGGTCCAATAAAAGATATTACCTCATCCACCTTGTTTCTGTAATATCCTAGGACTAACATAGCTACAACAACACTGTAAATATCCTGTTGATGGTCATTTGTGGCCAATCTTGTCAGCTAACTTGATTCTTCCCAATCATGCCTGAACATGATAAAGTGCTATAATGAAGACAAGCCCCCACAGGGGAACTTGATAGAGCCATTCAAAGTTAAGAGTTTAGTACAAGACCCTGTCCCACTGACCAAAACCAAAAAGGCATGCCATGAAGTTAATGACCAGTAAATGCAGGCCACCTGTGAAACTCCCTGCCACTGGGGATCACAGAGTTAATGATCTGGATAATTTTCTGTCTGGTAATGATATTTCTAGGTTTGCATGTTAAGCTTAGTCAGAGCTCATGCATTAGACTGTAAGCTGATTGCAGCAGGGGACAGGGGAGAATTTCCATCTGTGCTGACACTACCATCAAATTCTGTACAGCACTGCAAAACTGACTATGTGCACAATGAGGCGTCAAGTTTTCAGTGTCAAGTATACAATTGTGATGGAGACAAGAAAGTGGATTTGATGGACTAATGGCGTGATCCAGCGATCCTCCTGGTGGTGCTATACCTGGCTTTTAAATGATTTTCTTGTACTCCGCAGGGCCCTGGGAAAGCTGGCACTGAGTGTGCCCTCGACTGTGGTTCTGGGATTGGACGGGTCACTAAGCATGTCCTCTTGCCAGTTTTCAAGAGTGTGGAACTGGTGGATATGATGGAGAATTTCCTGGCTGAGGCCCAGAACTATTTACAGGGCAAGAAGGACAGAGTAAAGATGTACTATTGCTACAGCCTCCAGGAATTCACTCCAGCCCCCCAAAAATATGATGTCATCTGGATACAGTGGGTTTCAGGTTAGCTCACCATGAATTTATATATATAATGAACCATACATATATTGCATTAAAATACATGTTCAAAGAATGTTGAGGTTGCAGAGTCAGGTACTCAAAAGTTAGGAAATGCCTGAATTAAGGTTGCCAGGGCATGGGCACTGGCAGAGGTGGGGCACTGAGAACACAGGAAATACAGTTTCCTTGTTTTCAGTTCTAGTGCACCATTGCGGTCCCCAGCTGCCAGGAGGAGCAACTGCAGGAAAATACTTTTGCACCCCAGCAGCCCTGGAAAGGCGCATGCTCAGTCACTGTGGGTATGGCACATTGTAATCTGGTCATCATGTTTATTATGGTAGTGCCTAAGGACCAAGCAAAATGGAGCTAGGTGCTGTACAAACACAATGCATTAGATCAGGGGTCGGCAACGTTTGGCACGCGTCTCGACAGGGTAAGCACCCTAGCGGGTCGGGCAACTTTATTTACCTGCTGACGCGGCAGGTTTGGCCGATTGCGGCCCCCACTGGGAGGAGATGGCAAGAGGGTCTGTTTTGGAGTGAAGCAGAGTAGAAGAGCTTGGCTTGTTTAGCCTAACCAAAAGAAGGCTGAGGAGAGATATGATTGCTCTCTATAAATATATCAGAGGGATAAATATCAGGGAGGGAGAGGAATTATTTAAGCTTAGTACCAATGTGGACACAAGAACAAATGGATATAAACTGGACATTAGGAAGTTTAGACTTGAAATTAGATGAAGGTTTCTAACCATTAGAGGAGTGAAGTTCTGGAACAGTCTTCCAAGGGGAGTAGTGGGGACAAAAGACATATCTGGCTTCAAGACTAAGCTTGATAAGTTTATGGAGGGAATGGTATGATGGGATAGCCTAATTTTGGCAATTAATTCATCCTTGATTATTAGCAGGTAATTAGGCCCAATGGTCTGTGATAGGATGTTAGATGGGGTGGGATCTGAATTGCTACAGAGAATTCTTTCCTGGGTGCTGGCTGGTGAGTCTTGCCCATATGCTCAGGGTTTAACTGATCACCATATTTGGGGTGGGGAAGGAATTTTCCTCCAGGGCAGATTGGCAGAGGCCCTGGAGGTTTTTCACCTTCCTCTGCAGCGTGGGGCATGGGTCACTTGCTGGAGGATTCTCTGCACCTTGAGGTCTTTAAACCATGATTTGAGGACTTCAATAACTCAGACATAGGTTAGGGGTTTGTTACAGGAGTGGGTGGGTGAGATTCTGTGGCCTGCGTTGTGCAGGAGATCAGACTAGAATCATTAGATGATCATAATGGTCCCTTCTGACCTTAAAGTCTATGGGTCTATAAGTCTATGAGAAGAAACTGAGGCAGGAGGATCAGCCAATCTGAGCAGGGCAGAGAAAGAATGTCCAAAGATCCCTGGTGTGGCTGCTTCTGTTCCTATAACAGGAGCTCCCTGAAGATGGAGCAGGCTTGGTGCAGATGGACTCCGCAGAGAATTTAGCTGCCAAATTTCACGTTCCTGGAGGTATTAGGCTAGGCCCTCCTCAAGCGCCCTCGCAAGGAAGGAAGGTGCTTTGCAGATGCCTGGCCTCAGTTTCCTTCCCAACTAGGGTGACCAGATGTCCCAGTTATATAGGGACAGTCCCAATATTTGGGGCTGTCTCTTATATAGGCACCTATTACCTCCCACCCCCTGTCCCAGTTTTTCACACTTGCTCTTTGGTCACCCTACTACCAACACTCCTCCAACACTCTCTTGGACTGAGAATACCCTCGTCATGGAGTAATTTATCATTATACATGTCTCAAAGGCATATAGCAAGTCCCATATCGTAACTCCAAATACCTCTGGCTCTACTGCCTTTTGTCACTCACTTCTCCCTCAGTCCCCAATCTCCCTTTAAGGGGAGATATCCTGGGCTTGTCCCTATCATCCCCTAATGGAGTTCAAAGACTCAAACAAAGCAACACTGCAAACAACAGCCACTCACCCTGGGGTTAGGGAAGGGCTTACACCCCATCTGGGTTCTTTCCTTGCTCTGTGTGTGGACTGAAACCACAGGGCCCTCTAGGCCTTCCTTCACCCCAGTACTCACAGAGATTGGCAGGTAATGTCCCCACTACTGCTCTGCAGACCCCTTGGCTTCCTTCAGCCTCTGTTCTCTCCCTCTTCCCTGCCCCTCCTTATGCAGGACAATGGCCACAGGAGCACTCCCTGGGCTCTGGAGTTCCTACCACCCAGGACCCCCTACTTCTGGCCTGTCTCTCTCTCCTCCCTGGCTCTCAAGCCTCCTTATATGTCTTCTGACTCCAGGTGCTACCCTGCCCTCTAATCAGCCCTAGCCAGGGCACACCTATTTAGTCACAAGACTGAGGCCCTCTCCCTTAAAGGGGCTCATGCTATGGTGTGAATTCCATTAAAGGGGCCAGTTCAATTGGTGGTATAGTCAAGCACATAGCTGCCTTCCAACCAGTTGATCTGAGTTTGATTCCTCACCAATGCAGCAGTGTGGCTTTACCAAGGGTCATGGTGGATTCTCCATCACTGACCATTTTTACATCAAGACTGGATGTTTTTCTAATGGATCTGCTCTAGGAATTATTTTGGGGAAGGTCTCTGGCCTGGGTTATACAGAAGGTCAGACTAGATGACCACAATCATCCCTTGTGGCTTTCGAATCTCTATGAATCTATGAAAAACCCTGTGACTCTGGTTCACAGCATGGGGGCACTAGAGCTTTGTAACTAAACATTTGTACATGTTTTTAAACATGGGGGGGGGGGGAGAATCAGATTTTTCCCTCAACTTGGTTTTGGAAACGGCGGAACCATTTTTGCAGAAACTTAAAAAAAAAAAATTCTTTATGAGGCAGACACATGACATGGACTATTTTAACCCAAATGGTTAAGTCTGGCAAATTTTGAAGCAACTGAAAACAGGATCTTATAATGGAAACTGTTACGCTAGCTTAAGTATAGATGGCTCTATCAGCTGGACCTATGACACAAGTGATGGTGTTATTATCTTATCTGCAAATGCTGTGGAGTGAACCGTGCTTGCCAGGAAAAGAAGCCGTGGAGTCAGGCTTCTCAAATACCTGCTGTGTGTGAAATAAAGAGGCAGTAAGGTTGTCAAACTCTTTGGATCATCCAGCTTCAAGTGCCCCTACTGGCAGCTGAGTGCAACAAGAAAATGGCAAATTCAAGGGTGTCCTTAACTGCTTACGGACAAATCAAAAGCACAAGCCTGGGACATTAATATGCTAGCTACCATGTCCCATCCCAAATCTGAGCAAAGTTAAGAAATTAAAGCTGTAGGGAGAACAATGTGGCTCATGGGGCAGGGAATCTAGATCCACTTCATTCTAAATGGGAACATGGCATGACTGTGAGCCTTTTAATGAGAAGTTTTACTAAATGAAACAAAATGAAATAGGTTTAATCACATTGATTCATGTTTATGGAATGGGAAGTGACCTGTTTCAGGTCATCTCATACACTTGATGGTTGGGTGATTTCAGTGCATTTGGTGTACCCTTGCGTGTGCACAATTAACTCTTTAAAAACACTAGCAATGACATGTTGACCCAACGGCCTGCTCCCAAGCCACAACATCTGAGAGGCTAAGGCCTCGTCTACACTAGAAAAGGTTTGGTGGCATTGCTATACCAAACTTTCCTAGTGTAGATTCAGCTTATAGAGCAAAAGAGTGATGGTATAAGGAAGAACACCCGGTGTCCTATGAGTCTGTCTCCTGCTCTCATCCTGGGAAACACTTCTATTAGTTACTTTGCTTCAAATAAATGGAGTATAAATAAGCTGATGAAGTCAAGATCCAGCTGAGATGAGTCCAATCAGATGGCACTGGAATGGTGAACCACAACCCATTTCTGTCTCTTCACCTGTAGGATACCTAACGGATAAAGATCTCCTGGAGTTTCTTATCCGGTGTCAAAATGGCTTGAAGGATAACGGCATTGTCATTCTCAAGGACAATGTGGCCCGAGAAGGCTGTATCATGGACCCATTGGACAGCAGCGTGATCCGAGATCTGAGCATCCTCCAGAGCCTCGTTGAGAAAAGTGGATTCACCATCCTGCAGCAGGAGAGGCAGGAGGGCTTCCCTGAGCAGTGTGTCCCCGTCTGGATGTTGGCCATGCAGAAGGTCCCTGGCCTACCCTGAAAGGGGTTGTGTGTGGATATGAAGCCCCTGAAACATGACTGATGCTCAGGACTTGCGATGAGAGGAAGAAGAGAAAATGTCTGCTAAAATCCCACTATTAGTGTAGCTCTATTACTACAGCTACAGGGCTCTGCCCCCCCCGAATGATCATGAGAGTAACTGCACCTGAACCAGGGCATGCCAGGAACTACCCTGTTCCCAAAACCAGGCTGTCTCGTCTTCACATCTTCTACTAATAGGCCTCCTCTCTGTGAGATTTCTATTTTGTTAAAGGGATAAAACTCATCTGTGAGAAAATAATTAGGCTAAAGCTTTCCAAAGTGACATGAGAGTCTCAGATTTTGGGTGCCGCATTTGAGACGCCATAATGAAGCCTGTTTTTTTCAGAGGCTGGATGCTCAGCTCTTCCTGGAAATCAGGGCCCCTTTAGAAGATTCAAGTTGGACATATACATTACTTCTCTTCTGAAAATCTCAGTTTAACTTCATATCTGTGTGGCTAATAATACCATAGATTATTGGAACTGAAAATGTCAGGAGTGTCTAATCTATTTACTGTCAGTAATGCTGTTTGTTTATTTATTTATTTATTTTTGCATTTCACTCAGTTTGGATGGTGAAACTAATCTGGTCAATTTCATATTTTTAAGTCAATTTCACTTCCTTCTTCCCCTGCCCTAGAAGGATGCTGTTATATTAGGATTCTCAACACTTCTGGGGAAAGTGTCAGTGACAAAGATCTACATTGTAAAAAGCTGTTTGCACTGAAAACTTTGCAAAATGGTTTCTACGTGTATTAAGTTGCGGAAAACATTTGTTCTAAAACCAAAAGCTACATTCACAGCAGAAACTGCTTGGGTTACATACAACCATGAGGTCCTTTCTTTCCCACTGTTGCGGGTTTCACTGAGAGGCCAGCAGGCCTAGTGGGCAGGTCATGGCCTGTCAATTTCTCAGTGCCCCCAAAGTTCACCCACATGTACTGGGTTGGTATGTAGCGGGACCCAGCCCACCATCTCCATCAGGTCCCAGCCCAGGGCCCATGGGGGAGAGATGTGGAACATGTTGGTTACCTCCCTGCTCTCTGTCTGGTTTGGCGTGTAGGCACAGACCACTTTCTCCCCAGTGGGGGTTCCCAGTCAGTGAAGACAGCATTTTGCAGCTGTCTTGGTAGTGTCCAATTATTCTCCCTCTGCAGAGAGTGGGTGAAGCCTCTACCCTCCTGGTTGAGTCTAAGCCACAGTCCAGTCCCTCTCCCGTGGATCACTTTGTCCCTAGAAGCTTCAAATTTTCTTCCTCCCTTTGAACAGCCTCCCTGCTTGACTATCCGAGTCCCCTTGTGAGCAGGGACAGGGTCCACTTGGCCCAGTACTGCTCCATCAGTCTCTGTGGGAGGGTGTCTCTAAATCCCATCACACACATATTCAAAACAAGTCTGACATGATATGCAGGGCTAATGGAATTTCAAGGGGTATTAACAGTGAGGCTAAGGGATGTTACTAGTACAATATTGGATTAATTAACTGTACTAAGCTACGGAGGATGTTACTTTAACCCAAAGGCATCTATGATTTATATTTAAACAGCTTGGGTTTGACATTACTAGTAATCATATATCCCCTCGCCTCTGTGCTATCCAGAGATTATACACAGAATAGCTTCTTGTTTCACTTACACATGCACAAGGAGAGCTGGAGAAGTTCCAGTTCATGAAGGATTTTGAATTTTCAAAATTTGGCTTCATTACGAATCGGAGTGAAAACTGAACATTTCAAAATTCTCTGCAAAAGAAAATGCCTGGGAGAAAATAATTTGGTGCAGGTTGATCAAAACATTTCATTTTGACAAAACATTTTGTTTTAATTTTGACTTTTATTATGATAGTGAATATAAAAATTTCAAAGTGCAAAGTCATTTCAAAAAGAAAAATCAAAAATTTTGTTTACCTGGTTTTCTTCCAAAATGAAATTCCAGCAAAATCAGCCTGATTTCATGAAGTGTTTCAATTTTGATGGCACTGCATTGTCCGACAGACTGTGGGGTCTCTGTCAAATATTATCAAAAGTCAGATTAACCCCATATAGTGCTCTGGAGCCAGCGGGTTTAGCAAAACTCCTTTGGGTGTGTGTCTGTTCAGTTGTATTTTTAAGGAAAAGCACCTTGTGTCATTCTTCCATAATAACCCCCCAGATCTTATTTAATTGCATAACTCAGCGGTTCTAGAAATATAATCACCTTTGTGTGTGAACTCATCTGTTTGTACAAGATGGCTTCTTACATTAGTCCTTAAACTGTAGCTGTGTGCTCTGTGCCCTCCTGCTATTTCTGGCATTAAGGGACACACAGCCCTGGTGCTTCGGTGAACATTCTGGAATATCATATGACACAACTGCTTGTAGATCACTTGGCGCTTCTAGATCACAGTGCCACATGACACAGCTGCTTCTAGAATGTGTTGGTAAAATTCTTCCATTTTAGTAATTTGGTGGCAGAAGATTAAATTAGAGAAGTAGAGAATGTTTTAGAAAAACAGAGTTGAATAGTCAAAGTCTGGAAATTTTGCCCTGAGAGCTAAGAGGGTCTTAGTGATCTTTTCATTCTCACGAGACTGCTAACAAATGCACCACCTCTGGTAGTGGTTGGTTAGACATAGAGATATATGTTGCATCCTCACTGTTCTCCATCAGGTGATGGTCCCTATGTGTATGCCACTATGGGTGAGCATGGACTCCATGTGCCTGCGACTGGAAAATTTTTACTAGCTGTGTTCAGTGTGTCCTGGGTCGCCTCATGTGCCAAGCCAAGGGCAAAAGGTGAGGCACTAATCACCTGCCTCTCCAGTTCCTTCTACTGATCATGGCAGCTTTGCTAGTGTTCCCACTTAGATTCTAGCCTTTCCCATAAATAGTTTACCTTTAGGTAGTTTAGAAGCATTTTGGTGCCTGGGGGTGCTCCCCACTCTGTTACCTCCCCACCTCCATATGGGGTTCTTGGTAAGCCTAGTATCAGAGGGGTAGCCGTGTTAGTCTGAATCTGTAAAAAGCAACAGAGGGTCCTGTGGCACCTTTGAGACTAACAGAAGTATTGGGAGCATAAGCTTTCGTGGGTAAGAACCTCACTTCTTCAGATGCAAGGCACGAAAGCTTATGCTCCCAATACTTCTGTTAGTCTCAAAGGTGCCACAGGACCCTCTGTTGCTTGGTAAGCCTAAAATCCCTGGCTTCAAATCCTCTGTGGACTGCCCCCAGGTCTACCCGGTGAGTGATCCTCACAACTCGTGCTTATATTGCCTTCGAGAATCTCACTTTCCCTCCAAGTGCAATGTTTGCTGTTTGTTTCTACCTCAAACTCGGCAGTGCTGAGACCTCCGGCTCTAAAGACACCAAATGGAGCTGCTGATGAGGCCCCAGTCTGACCGTGGGTCAGCTGACCCCCTCTACATCAGCAGGAAGTACCTAGCAGTGCTCTTCCTGACAAGAAGCTCTTGAGCGCCAACTGTCAGAGACCAGGCCTAAGGACTAAGGAGGAGGGTAAAAACAAACATGCCTGTAAGAAATGGGAGACATCCTCTTCCAAGGCCTCTGAAAAGAGGATTGCCTCCTTCCACCTTCTAAATCAGGTGACACTTTGCACACTGGGATGGGTGTGTCAGGACCAAAGGAGGAGCCTGGGTCCAAACCACCTGTACTGAGGGCCAAGAGCACCTGAAACATCCAGCTGTGGAAGGGGAGGGGCAGGCCCATGCCAGCAAAAAAGAAAAGAGAACGATCACCGGCTGCGTCCACGGTACAGCACTACAGTGGGAAGGAGGACTCGGCGGTACTGACATTCACTGCCTGACCAAAACTGGCACTGTTGGCTCCACCAAAGATGCAGAAGTCCCACCCGCTCCCCACCAGCTAGACCTGGGTACACTGCCCTGGAGACCCTGGCTCTTTATTCAGAGTTGCTGAGAGTTGAGGAACTGGTGGTCCTTAGGGAAATACCCACACTGTCGGTGCACCGTTCACCAGTGCCACCCATCAGCCAAGGTATCACAAGGCATACGGCACCAACAGCTCCACCAGTGGAATCTGAACTTAGGGTCATGCTCCATTTTGGGTCTGGGGTCTTCATCCCACCCCTTTTGTACCCCATGGGAGGGGTAAGGAGTGAGGTTGTGCTGCAGTCAGGGACCGGCATTTCTTTGGTCTTTTAGTGTTTTATACCTTCACCCCGCCAAACCCCTTTGCCCCTCCCGACTGGTTGCTTGACTTTGCCTTGAGATAGGGGTTGAGGCAGTCTTAAAGTGTGCTCTCGAGTAACACTTTAACTGCTCTTATCTGTTCCCATTGTACTATCAAATCCAGCGGACTAGGCAGAAGCAACATCACAGTATCTTTGTCCTTTGTTTACACATATTAGTATAAGAGTATCAAAAAGTCAAACCCAAAATTCTATCCCAGGCTAAGAAACAGACCTATATACTCACATAAAGTAAGACATTGTTATCTGTGAAATACATTTCTTATTGGTAAAAATGTCTTTTGTATGTTTTGTACTTGATTTTTCTCTGAATTTCCAGAATACACACACAAACACACCCACTTCCAGATCTTCATAGAGATGTATTTTCCCAGTTAATCGAAATGACCAAATCTTAATGTCATAGAAAAGGGCACATTTCGTGATTCTCACATCCTCAGAAATTCATGTGTCATGGTTGTTTTGCTTCCACAGTAAAATATCAAGGATTCTCTGGTGACATAATGAACCACAAGAGCAGAGATTCAATAACATTTTAGCTTCCTTCTTTTCTAAGGTGTATTTTAATTAAAGCAGTTAGCTAATGTGTGCCACTCTCTAGGGCACCTAAAAAATCTTAATGATTTTGGGACAGAGAACATCTCTGTCAGAGGTTTGCACAAACCTAGCACAAAAGGCAGGGTCTCTTGGCTCTATCACACCAATAATAATTAATAATTAATAGTACCTTAATTTAAAATTGCAGCAGACCTTGCTTGGATAACCCTCTATGCAAGATCAATTGCTCTTTTGTGTTCAAAGGCTGATTCACAGACTCAGTTAAGCACTAACTTTTGTTACTCTTTCTCAACTCCTGTATTACTTAAGTTGTAAAACATTCATCTAGTGGTGTCATTGGCTTCACTGGGACTTCGAATCCTGTTTGCTTGATGCTCATTTAGGGCTAGATACTGCTCCATTGAAGTCAAGGAGAATTTTGTCCAGGAGCAAGCCTTAGACACAAATTCAGAAAAAGTGTCTCTACTCAGGTCCATGCTGAACACGAAATTCCTTGTGAATAATTCATTAGACAGGTTTAGCCTCTTTTCCTGCTTGCGAACCAGCCACAAAAAAAGCGTATGTTTCCTCAATTTTATTCATTATTAAAAAGAATTTGCTACAGAACTTAGGTGGATAATGCTTTGGTGTTGTTGGGGACTTGACTTGATATTGGAAATTCAAAATCTGAAATGGGTGTGGATTAGTTTGGAATGCATATTTGTGTATAGTATCACATGAATGAACATGAAGCTTAGAATGAAGTGTCCTAGGCAAATATTCACATATATAACATCAAAATTTGCTTTCTGTTAATATTCCCTAATGACATTTTTGGACCACTTCTGTCAGTATATTTCTTTGCTAGAATACAAACGGAAAGCAAACACAAAAGCGGTATATATGAAGCTGAGGCAAATTCAGTTTTTTTATTCAAGTGAATATTCCTGGCAAATGTTTAAATGATCATCCACCTCTAACTACTAAAAACCCCAAACAAAATAAAACCCTCTCAAAATAAAATATTACTATATCTACCTAATTCTCCCCCTGGACCAAGGAAGCTCAGAAGTTGTTAAAGTAACTTGTGAGACCAGTGGGTGAAAATGGCTGTTCTTTGTATTTTCAATGGAAATAAAAGCAATAATCTAGTCAATGCTTAATTTGTGCTGGGGTTTGCCAGGGCTCTAGGCTTGGCAGTTCATAGCCCTGGAACCTCTGGGTTTGCTGCCTCACTTATGAATGGAAAAAAAATTGCTTAAGCCCCTGCACCTCTTTCATTATAAATTAAGCACTGAAACTAGTATCAGAAAGATTACCAGTAAGAAATAATAAAAAGCCCAGATCTGACTAAAGTGGCACCACATACTAGACATGCTCAGCACATGGCCAGTGCTCAATAAATGAATAATTAACACTACTCTATTCCCTTTAGGTTCTCATACTGCCCTCCTCATTGTACATTAAGTATCTTCTACTTGTACATTAACTGGTGTGAGTAGTATCTTGCCCCTAGTAAATGTCAAAATGCGATTGAGGGATAATAGATTGATCTAGAGAGAAGGTAAGGATGACTTCACCAGAAGTGATGTCACTAGCTACATCACAGGAAATGACGATGACATGAAAGTGACTATGTCACCGGATGTGCTGTTATGACCTCAACCCTGTCCTTCTGGGATCTGGTCCTTCCAGCCTCTGACTCCCAGTGGGAAGGCCCACCTTAGAGAGGGAAACCAATAGAATTTGGTGTTTGGCCCAGAACCTGTAACTCAGTCCCCAATAAATAGTGCCACCCGTAAAAACAATAAAGAAACAACTAAAAGCATGAAAAAAAATCTAAAATGTAAAAACAAAGATGTGTGCAAAGAGACTTGTTAAAGAAAACAATAGACGTTTGTACATCTAAATGGTAACTAAAAACACCCTGATATGGTTGCCCACATGAATATCTGGACATGGGCTTGACCCAAACCCCTAGGACCTCCCCAAGGGTCACTTTCCCTAGGGAGGTAAACAATGAGATTTGGTAAATGGCCCAGAACCCCTATACCAGTGACTGGTAAGTAGCGCCCCCTCTAAAAATGGTAAAGAAACAAAGAGAAAAACATGAGAAAAGCTAAACTGTAAAAAGGTGTTTTAAAATACTTGCAAGCTCATGAAGATCATCCTAATCCTTAATAGTTAGGCATTGTTTTAAACTCTGAAGCATTGGGTTTTATAACCCCTTTAATTTTCTTGTTAGCATTAACTATTTTAACTCTGGATATTCTTGTTATCCATTAACTGTACAGTCCTTCTTAGGATCTTGTTAAGTTCTTGGCATGAATGATGTCCTGTGACAGTGATTTCCACTGTCCAATTACACATTGTGAGAACATTTCTTTGAACCTAGTCATTATCTAAAGTAGTCCATCATCAAGCAACCAGCAAAGGCACTGATCTTGCAGCTTCCTGAATGTGGGAGGACTACCACGCACCTTCACAGTCCCCTTGATTTCAATAGGACTGCTCATGTGCTCCAACTTCCTCACATGCTTAAAAGTGTTTGCTGGATTGGAGCCGGAGCTCTCAGCACCTCACAAGCAACCTTCATTCACTAACTCAAAAATGCACCCCACAAGCAATCAAAGGTGCAATCAACTAATCATCCAACCAGCTCTAGCAGCCAACAAACCACTCCTCAACTAATCTGAGTCAAAATGCGTTAAAATTCACCTCTAAAGCATTTGGCAATGACTAGGTATTAGGTGCACTGTGATTGCTGCTTATTATATCAAATATGACACTCTTTTTTAGTTTGTTTATCTCCACCTGCTTTGTCCCATATGTTAAGACTGTACGTTCTTCAGGGACAAGGAGTGGACTGTCTTTTTATTATATGTCTGTAGAGGGTCTAGTACAGGGGTCTCTAGGTACTTCCGTAATACAACTAATAAACAATAAAACAACAGTTACAATTGTTATGACTGTTCCAAAAACAACCCAGCTGCACAGCTCCAGAGAACAATACTCAGCATTTCGGGCCTGCAGGAAGATCTGACATTCTGAAATTCCCTTGCATTCCTATTCAGAATGAAAAGTCTGAAATTTCAAAATTCACTGTGAAAAAACATTCTGAAATATTTTGTTTTGGAAGCCTTGATAGGACTGTAGCAAAATGTTTCATTATGATTTTATCATTTAAACTTTTATATTAATATAACAATATAAGAATTCAACTATTTTGTACTATATTATACTATAAAATAATTGACTTACGATTATATTTGTTCTAATAATATAAAACAGTTGACTTATATTATATAGTTGGAAGGATAAAATCATAATTTCCTGCTGTAAATTTTGACAAAATGTTGCCGTTTACTCAAATCAGCATTTCCCAACAGAAAACTGTTCTGCTGGAAAATAATTGACCAGCTCTATTTGCAATCTTTTTAGCAGTATTAGTTGTGAATGACACCCAGAAATACTATGTTATCATACAGGTGTCAAAGCCACCTAAGGGATTTGAATGCCAAATTCTCATTGGCAATTAACGCCTTGGTCCTTGGATATTATACTAATAGAGGCAATATAGCATTAGTAATATGAATCCTATTAGGGAGAGGCTTTGTAGCTTATCCTGCAACGTATCCTGAATGCTTTTGTGTCTCCACTTTTCCACTTCCTTAATCCAGCTTTCTTGGAGCATTTTATATGGCATGTCAGACAGTAGGCCTGTCCAGAAGAACTTGACTGTTATATGTGATTAAAACCAGTTACGGTACTTCCCATTTCTGCTCTCTCCCTTTGATACTTCTGCAACCATGCCAAGGAAATACCTCCTCTGTTCGCCAGCACTGATTTGTTCTTCACTGGAATGCAGTGATGTTCAAGAGGGAAAACAGATTGCCTTTGATTTGAAGAGGAGGTAATTCTGTTTATCTGAGAGCAATAACAACACACTATATTTCAACTTGCAGGGCAATACTGCGTCTTTAAACTGATGTCAAGTGGGTGCTCTAAGACCCTTGGAGCAAAAAGCTCATAATACCCTAATAATAATAAATAACAACCCTTAGCACTTGTAGAGTACTTTTCAGCTACAGATCTTGAAGCATTTCACAAAAGTGGTTATTATTGCCACTTTGAATGGGGAAACTGAGGCACACAAGTTCATGCCAACCATTTTAAACTTGGGATACATTAAATTTAGATTTCATTAGGAAGAGCAGGTGCTCAGCACCGCTGCAAATTAAACTACTTATTTAGTAAAGCTGGTGGAAGAAATACTTGCAGAAATATGCAAAAAAATGTTGGAAATGTTTTCTTTTTTCTCCCTATATTTGAAATTTTTCACATTGAAATTTTGAGACTGTTCTGGTGTTCCGGTGTTTTGGTAGCTAGATATGAAGGTAGGGCCAGATTTATAAAGGTACTTTGGTGCTGGGCTGGCCCATTAAGGGGAGGCAGTGCTCAGCCTGCCTGTGACAGGTTCATGTGACAGGCTCCTGTAAGATAGAACAACCCAACCCAGACCCACCTTGAAATAATAACTACATAAGAGGCTGATTGGTAGCTAATTAGATAATGAAGAAGGGTTACCTGGACTCAGCTGGGGGTTTCCTTGAGACAGGAAGCTCCTGAGGAGAGGTGCTCGCAGGAGAGCTTACCAGAGCAAGGGGCCTAGAAGGTGTGATCCTTAGAGAGTGGAGATTCCTAAGGGAAGAGCTAGAGCTGTCAGGTCTCCAGAAAGGTCTGGTCCCGGAAAAGGGACTTCCCAGGTAGTGGCTGGAAGCCCAGCCTGTTGGGAACTACATATTGCCCTAGAGAAGAGCTGCAGTTGACAGACCTCCATGGACCCCTGGCTCTGAGGAAGGACTCTCTCCAGGTGGCAGCAAGG
The DNA here is from genome assembly GCF_013100865.1 of Trachemys scripta elegans. Taxonomy (NCBI): domain Eukaryota; kingdom Metazoa; phylum Chordata; order Testudines; family Emydidae; genus Trachemys; species Trachemys scripta. The sequence continues at coordinate 46,558,741 of NC_048305.1, read as the reverse complement.
TGCCTATCTCTAGGGAAGAGGCCCAAGTTGAAAGACTCCTGCTGGTAAAGGGCCTGACTGAAGGGGAGTGGTGGACTCGGGTGGGAAGAAATAAACTAAGACTGACTCTGTCTCCCACCTAACACGCTGGGGTGAAGGTTTGCTTATATACTTAAAGGGCATCAACAGGTGTAGACTTCTTAGAATGGGTGCTATTCCCTATGTAAAGACTCATTGATCTTATTGACAGCACATTAGGGGAAATTGAGGCAGGGAGTGCTGCAGTGCCACACTTGCCCAGCAGGAGGTGATACAAGTCATGTAAGTTTTGTGACAGGTCCCTAAAGCTGCAGATCAGCACCTAGTGGGACTTTCCAAATGCCTAGGCCCATGGAATTAGGTGCTTTTTTTTCAAGCTTTTCTCCACAGCCATGAGGGCTAGAAACTTCCTTTTTGCCCCTCCCCCCCCCAGTGAAAGCTGAGTTTCTCATATAGTCACATGACTCCAGGAGTCTCCACCAGGCGCAGGGCCTGAGTGTGCCAGGTGCTGCACAGACATAGAATGGAAGACACTCCCTTTCCTAAAGATCTTATGATCTAAAGAACAAAGCAGACAAACACAAATAGGCAGCAAATAAATCATTTTCAGAAACTCAGGACCAACCATTTACAAACTCTCCCAGTCCCAACTTTCTGCTCCAGTAACATTCCTTCCCTTGTTCCCTGAGTCCAACTACCACAGCCAATGTCCTGTCACTGAGTTCTTTCTCCCCACTCAGAACAGTGAGCCTCACTCTGGAGCCAGACACCATTTTTTTTTTTTGAAGGGTTAAAAAATGTATGATGTTATGCTCTCAGTCAGTTGCCAGCCCTGTATCCAGCTTGTGATCTATGACCTGAGTTTTTTAAAGATGTCTTCTTCACCTTCCCTTAAACAGAGCAAAATTAGAGACACATGGTGGGAAAGATACATGGAGAAGATATGCATATCCACCTATCCACCTTATGAAGAATAAAGGTCAGGGAAAATAACTTGTCACTGTCATCTCCAGTAAGCAGTAATCTGTTTTGTATCTTGGGTAATGATGCCATGTTATTCCTCATACTTTCTGAGGCCTCAGAGCTACCAAACTAGATTTGTCTCCAGTACTTTTTTATGATGATTCTATCACCAGACCAGATGTCACGCCCCTTGAAGATGCAGCTAGCCCTCCATGTGCCATCAGTTAGTGTGTGATCCCCCAAGCATGGAACTGCCTAGGGCCTCCACCAAGGTTGTGATCGCCGATTTGACTATAATGGATCTAAGTGGCTTGAAAGTACCAGCAGCTATTAAGAGGTAGAGGCATCCCCTCCGCTATGACCCAGGTACTCCATTGTGGTGATGTACAGCTGGGAGGAGGAGAATTCCTGCACAGGATGTCTGCAGACTGCCCTCACCAACACAGGGGATATGCTGTGGGTGGGGCTCGAGCACACACTGCTAAGTGGATTCTGAGCAGCTCCAGGTTGAAGTGCTGCCCATAGGCCACCAAGGCAGGGTTAACATAACTTAGAGCAACCCCCAGACTACATAAATTACTGTGGGAGACATTTGTCCCATCATCGGCCCAGAATCCTGGGGGTAGAAAGGTGGCTTAAAGACAGTTGCCCCGTTCCCCCTGGGCTGCAGCTAAGTATTTGCAATCTCGCCTGGCGTCTTTGTGTCCCACCCTTTGCCTGATCCACAGAGGCTGTGAGTCTGCTACAGCCCCCAGGTACAAATGTTTAGCTCAAGCTATAGAGGCTCAGGCGTGGCGCTCTGGAGGTCCCTGGTGTCGTCACAAATCTATACTGTCCCTAGAGTGTCTTCCTCTAAGCAGGAGGACCACTGGCTCCTGCTCACCTGGGACCAGATAAAGTAGAAAAGGAATCTATTTGGTTTACAGCTCCCCTAGACAGAGGTATTAGTATCTAGTTGGATTTTTCCACCTCCTGGGTTAATTGTCTCAGAGCAGAGCCAGCACTGACCCCCCACTGAGCTAACCCAGGGCTAGATGACATGAAACTAGGACTGATTGAAATGTGTGCTGAATGAAATATAAATGAGCGGTCCCTCCTAAGATCAGAGTGCCCTTGGCAAGCCTCTTAAAATCACAACTCATAAAATAAACAGACTCCAGCAATTACCTGCCTCTTGCTCCATCTCAGCAGCCACATCAATGCCACAAAGAGTTAATAAACCTCCCCAACAAAATCGCCACCCCAGTCCCTGCAGCTGAGGCTCCCAGGGCAGGGCGAGCTGTCAATAGAGGCTAAGTGATTTAGTAAAACATTAATGTTCCCGGAGGAGTCGTATTTGGGCTGCGTGGGTTTGGCGAGGGAGGCTGCCCTGACCAGCTTCCCTGATTCCAATTACCAAAGGGAAAACAGACCATTGAAGAGGCCTTTGTTTTGACACTAGCTGTAGACTTACTCTCTGCCAGTTTCCTTACCCCCTACTGTGATCTTCCCCTCTGCTGTAATCTGGACCGGTGATCTGCTAGGCCACTCCAATCCTTGACTTTGGGAGCCAGCCTTACCCTGCTCTGCTATGAGAACCCCCACTCCTGGGCAGTTCACATACAGCCTCTGACATGTAAGCTGCTCCCAGCTACTTGCAAGCGAATGACACTAGCCAATATCTCCGGTCCCAGACACAACCCTGGGAACCTCCATCTTGCAGTGTCCAGTTATGCCCGCTGGACGCTGCAAGCTTATATGAGTTTGTCAATTTAACAAAGAAATTGATATGTACCAGGCTTGTTCTCCCAAAGGGAGCCTCTGGCATGCTTCAAACCAAACGCACTGCTTCAGGTAGAATAAACAAACAGATTTATTAGCTATAAAGATAGATTCTAAGTTATTATAAGTCAAAGCATAACAAGTCAGATTTGGTCAAATGAAATAAAAGTAAAACACGTTCTAAGCAGCTCTTAACACTTTCAATGTCCTTACAAACTTTGATGCTTCCCACCACTGGCTGGCTGGTTGCTCTTCAGCCAGGCTCTCCCCTTTGATCAGTGCTTCAGTCGCTTAGTGGTGGTGGTGTCTGTAGATGTATATGAAAGAGAGAGAGAGCATGGCAAATGTCTCTCCCTTTTATCATGTCCTTTCTTCCCTCTTGGCTTTGCCCCTACCTCAGAGTCAAGTGAGTATTACCTCATCTCAGTTCCAAACTGGCCAAAGGAATGGGGCGACTCCCTCAAGAGTCTAACAGATTCTTTTGTTGCTGCCTATGCCAGCGTCTTTTGTTCCTGTGAGGCTGGGCTGGGTTTGTCCCATACCTACCCTGATGAGATGTGAACTGCCTCTCTGCTCTTGGAGAGTTTTTGTCTGGGCTTGGTATAAGCCATGAGGACACATTTTCAGCATCACAACTATATACATGAAATTATAACCTATAACATCACTATAACAACAATGCTCAGTACATCATGAGCCTTCCAAAGACATCCGACATGACAAACTTTGCATTAGATACCACACAATCATTTTACAAGGATGAACATGGGAGTGCTGGGTGTTCCCCCAAGGTACAGAGCATCACACCTACCCAGGAATTAGAGATCTGATCACCTCTTCCCACAGGACTCTCCATGGTGAGGAACACTGGAGGGGGAAGAATGCCCCGAGGACACCCTAGATCCCCACTCCGGAGGTGGGGTTTGCTTCCCCCTCAAGCAGAACAGGCAGTGGTTTGGCCCCCAGGAGGAGATCTGTAGGAGGCCAGAGCTATCTGTGTGGCACCCTTGCTCCTCTGCAGTGACTCCTGGCTCCTCTCTCCTGTTGAGTTCTCTCCTCTGCCCGGTAAAATGCAAGGAGATCATATGGGGCTAGGCTGCTCTGGCACATTCTGGCAACATGCAGGGCTGGATTTCCAATTAGGCACATGCCTAGGGGTGCCGGTGTTCTAGCTCTGAGCCACCGCGGGTAGGCAGCAGGGGCCCCCAGACCTCCGAGCCGCTGCAGCAGGGAACCCTGAAGCTCCGAGCCCCTGCGGGCAGTGTGGAGGGGGAGCTTGGAGCTGGAGCTCCCGCAGCTGCGAAGCCGCTGGGGGTGCCTAGGGGTGCCCAAGGTGTAAATCCGGCCCTGGCAACATGGCCCTGGCCACCTCAGCCATCACAATAGATGGCTTTTCACTTTCTGGGCCAGAGACTGATCTCAGCTACCCCCAGTGCAAATCTGGAGTAATTCTATTGACTTCAGTGGATGGAGTTAACCAGATTTGCACTGGTGTGACTGAGATCAGAATCTAGCTCTCTCTCTTCCTCTGGGTTCTCCTAGGAAAGTGGATTTTGTCCCATCTCCTCCAGTAGATTGTATTACCTCTCCCAAGGAGATAGAATACTGGCTGCTAAGAGAGATCAGTGCTGTTACTGGCAAGATATAAATCATATTTGAAAAAGTCCTTCACCTGTGTTATGACACTGGAGAGGATTAAAATGGAAAGTCTTTTAGAACTCAGATTTACTTTTCTCCTTTGTTTCATTTTTGCACTTCACTCCGCTTGGACAGAGAAACTAGAAGGGTTGATTTATAGTCAGTTTTGCTTCCTATCTGTGGTATTTATATGGCCCTGTGATGGGGTGTGTACCCACACAGGTTAAATTTTTTTTTACTAGAACTGAAGAGCTCAGTTATGGCATCTAGTTGCACCTGGAGGGTGGGCCAGGCCTAATTAAAGCAGGACCCCAGCTGGAGCGGAGCTGGAGGGTAGTATAAAGAGAGGAAGCTCAAAGTAGAGCGGGACTGCAGAGTGGAAAGCTACGGGCACTATCTTGGCCTAGAAAGTAGAGAGAATGGTAGGGGTCAAGGATGAAGCCCAGGGTGAAAGTTGGCCATGGGATCCTCTCCTGAGTAGAGAAGGGTGGCAAGAGGCCAGAAGAGACACAGAGCAGCCACTGGAGAAGACGCCAGTGATGAAGCATCCTAACTGAAGGGCAGGATCAGGACTTCCAAGGAGAGAGCCCTGGAAGCTGTTTGGCGGAGGAACTTAAGAGTCATGATAGGTTAAGCCTCGGGAGAACAGAAGTTGGGTTAGATTGTACTTCTGGTCTGAGATTTATTGGGGGATTCCAGCGAACAGCCTGGCCCTGAAAGAAGGGTGAACTTCAAGAGGTGTGGGAGAGGCCTGCTGATAGGCCATGGTGGAAGATGTCCAAGGAAGCAGCCTCCTTGCTGATGGAGCAGACCTTGATTGCTGGTTAATGGGTCCCTGGACTGGAAACCAGTGTAGGGAGGCCCTGAGTTCCCCACCAGCCACTGGTAAGATGGAATGAAGCCCCGGAGAAGGGGATATGGACTACTGGAAGCTCAGAGAAAAAGATGTATGGGCCCAGCATTGAGGGCAGCAGACCGGGCAGATGATTAGCCGTTTTTGTTGGATATTGATACTGCTATACCACGCCAAGCCACTCGAGGTGTTTCAACAGTGATTGCAGTCTTCTACAAGCCTTCATCACTACAGTATCTGAGCCCCTTACAATCTTGAATAGATCTATCCTCATTATATCCCTGTGAGGCAGGGCAGTTATCCAAAGGCACCCAAGAAGCTTTTTATGGAAGAGTGGGGAATTGAACTCCTGGATCATCCTTTTGCCGGGGTCTCAGCACCTGGCACGACTGTATTTGGGTCTCCAACATCGCAAGAAAAGGTTTAAATCCCCTACCTGGGTTTCACTGAATTTAAAAGAGCAAACAAAGTCCTTGCTCCCAGGAAACCATTTCTATTCAGCATTCTTTGTTGTAATCCCGCTGAGAAATGGGCCGAAAGCTACTTGAATGTCTCTTAATGAGGATGGTACACACAGTATTGCCACCCCTAAGTGTTCAAAGAACAGGAGACAAGTCCCTAAAAATAACAAGATTGGCTTAAAAATCATCAGCATTTAGAAATTAATATTTCTGGATTCTTTTTAGTTGACTTTTGGCTTTTGAGCCATTAAGTTTCATGTTTTCAAGCTCTACTCTGCAATCAGGTTGGCTAGAAACTTGTTTTTTCCCCCCTTGCCGTGAAAGCGGAGATTCTCACATAATCACGTGTCTGCAGGGGCTGGGGCTTGAAAATTAAACTCCAAATATTGGCAGGCTTGCAACCCAGTCCAGAGGGCTGGCAACCCTATATGTGACTGATCTTAACATGGCTGTGCAGATAGTAAGGGGCGGAGGGGGAGGAGGGGTAACACAATCCCAGATACTCTTTCAGGAAGTGAGGTGGCAGAGCCCTGGCTGGATGCTGCACTCGCAGAAAGGAATGTTGCAAGATCCTTGTCACAGCACAGCAGAAGAGACTGAGCGGGAAGTGTGCTCCTAGGGGTAGGGTGTCGGTAGGGACTGTGCCGCCCTCCTTGGGGTGTCTCCTTCTCAAGGCTGCACCTAAAGGCACAACCTAGTCCATAGGTTTTCATAGGTCTCAAAGGGCTTTGCAGCGGGGAAGGGTTAAGTATTCTTACCCCTCTTATAAGTGGGGAAACAGAGGTACAGAAAGATTACATGACTTGCCCAACATCACAGGGCAAGTCAATAACAGAAGTGGGGATCAAACCCAGATCTCCCGAGTCAGTCCTGTGCCTGACAAACTGGACCATGCTGCTTTCCAGCACCATAGCTCCCCCTGTGACAAATAGGTTTGTTATGGGCTCTGTTTACTGCAGCGTATACCTGTCCGCCATTCAGGAGGGAACCACGTTAGTGCAAGGAGAATGACGTGTAGTGACAGCTCCTCTAGATTCCATCCCCCTCAGGGCTTGCTCCCGTTGGAAGCTTGGCAGGGCCTGTGCTGGGAATGTCTTGGTCTGGTAGGACTGGCTCTCCAGCCAGGACTGCAGAGCTGAAAATCCAACACAAATCCATACGAGACACCCATGCAGTCTGAGACAGCCATTAGCTAATCTTCCCTTTGGCCAGCGCCTCTACCTCACCATCAAGGGAGCTTGGATTACAGAAGCTGCTCACTTAATGAGAGAGTCTCCAAAGGAAACTTGCTTCTCTGGCATGAAAATACAGAGGCAAATGAAATACTTGGCACTGTACAGATTCACGTGTCTCTTAGGAACCATCTGAACTAGAGCTGGAAGGTGGAATTTCCAGCTTGGGTAGACTGATGGGCACTAGCTTTGACTGAGCTGGTATGCTAAAAACAGCAATGTAGCTATGGCAGCGTGGGCAGCAGGAGGGATTCACTGCCCAACTACGTACCTTGGATCTGGGACAGGATTGTAATAGGCATGGGTAGTCTGCCTGCCACCTGCACCACCATGGCAATGCTGCTAGTTTCAGCGTGCTAGCTCAATCAAAGCTAGTGCACGTACATCTACGCGGGCTGGAAATTACCTCCCCAGCTGTAGTTTAGACATACCCTTAGGAGCTCAGAGCACTTAACATGCATTGAGCCGTATAGAACACTGTGAGATAAACAAGTGCTAATCCTGCTTTACAGATGGGGAAATTGAGGATTAGAGAGGTGAGTTGTCTTGCCCAATTTGAGACAGTGAGTCAGTGGCAGAACAGGGAATAGAACCTGGGTCTCCTGGCTCCCAGTCTTCAGGATGGGCTGTAAAACCAGGGTCTTGATTGTTTGTAGTCATTAAAGATCTCATGTGGTTTTCTGGCAGAGTAAAGGTGTTAACTTTTGTTTCCTGGCCAGATACCAGTTTGGCTGATTATATTCTTGCCTTTCTCAATTTCCCCTGCAGTTTCAACGGCATGCTCCATGCTTTACTTCCTGTAATAAGCTCTGTGTAACAGTGCTGTGTTTCATAGGTTCCAGCGCCAGAAGGGACCACTGTGATCATCTAGTCTGACCTGAATAATACCAGAGAACTTCCCCAAAATAATTCCTGGTGTAGATCTTTAAAAAAAAAAAAAAAACATTCAATCTTGATTTAAAAATTGTCAGTGATGGAGAACCCACCATGAACTTTAGTAAGTTGTTCCAATGGTTAATTATTCTCACCGTCAAAAATTTCGCCTTATTTCCAGTCTGAATTTGTCTAGCTTCAGCTTCCAGCCATTAGATCATACTATACTTTTATCTGCTAGACTGAAGAGTTCACTATTAAATATTTGTTCCTCATGTGGGTACTTATAGACTGTAATCAAATCAACGTTCTCTTTGTTAAGTTAAGTAGATGGAGCTGCTTGAGTCTATCACTATACGATATATTTTCTAATCCTTCAACCATTTTTGTGGCTTTTCTCTGAATCCTCTTCAGTTTGTCAACTTCCTTCTTGAATTGTGGCCATCAAAACTGGACACACTATTCCAGCAGCGGCTGCACCAGTGCCAAGTACAGAGGTAAAATAACCTCTCTGCTCCTAGTCAAGATTCCCCTTTTTATGCAACCCAGGATAGCATTAGCCTTTTGGCCACAGCATTGCACTGGGAGCTCATGTTCAGCTAATTATTCACCACGACCCGCAAATCATTTTCAGAGTCACTGCTTCCCAGGATAGTGTCCCCCATCCTCTAAGTATGGCTGTGATGGGATTCACTTGCCATTGCAGTGCCTCCTTGTGGTTGCATCTGAGGATTAGCTCCACTTTAGGTCTGATGCTGCTCTTCTGATGGTTGCTCATATTCCCCCTAGTTCTCCAGGATGCGGGTGCTCTCTTCTTCTCGAATCAGCCGTCCGCCCAGGTTGCTTATAGTCCTCCCCTTCTGGAGGTATCAAAGTCTGCATGCCGTTCCAGACAGTCTTCTGGTTGACGGCCTGGTCCTGCACCACTTTCCCAGAGCCTGGTAGGGAAACCTGGGCCTACCCACTTACTCCAGGTTCCAGAAACTATGGTCTTGCTCTCAGACCCTGTTGCTATTTTCCTGGACTCCTTCCTACTTCCCTTCTCTATCTTTTGCGCCCCTGCTCCTTCTGGGTGTGCTGGCCCAAGCTCCGCCTCCCAGGGAGTAACTGCAGACTACCTCCCCTTTTTTGACTTCTTGCCAAACTCTGTAGCCCCAAACAAACCTCCCTTCTCCTATGGCATGACTGCAAACTACTTCCCCTGCAGATCTCTTCTGTTCTCGGCTTCATCCCTTTATACGGGTCCTACTTGCTCCATTCCAGCTGAACATCACCTTCCATAGGCATTATTGATCCCTGGCTTTCCCCAAGGTGCAACATATAAGGTTCACTGACTTAATTTAACCTGCTCTGCCTTTTGTGAGGTGAGCATCCCATCACAATGGCCTACATTCTTTGCTCCTAGATGTATACATTTACGCTTAGCCATTTCACCCTATAGGTACCTGCAGTTCTGTGGGGATAAGTGATTCCTACATAGCCAGGCTGTAAAATGCTTTGGGATCCTTCTTGATGAAAGGTGCTTTAGAAATGTAAATTTATGATGGCTGCCTTTAGATTAGACACAGACTATTCCTCATGGAGGGAATTCCTAAATACATGCAGTCCAATTCCCAAACAAAGGCAGCAGACAAATTGTGTTTTCAGACAAAAATTCTTTCCCCCCCTTTTGGTAACAGGTTAAAATGGATTCCTGCAAATGGGAGATAATGGAGTTCACCTTTAATCTCTTGCTGCTGGGGATCAAATTACCTCTTATAAATGACTTATTCTGGCCAAGCAAATGATTTGGAATTGATGTTCTTAATTGTTTTCTAAATTGCTATTCCCCACCCCGCAACACAGCTGTTTTGTATCAGAGTCTAGTCTAATGGGTACCGTCAGCCACACAAGGGCGTTAAGTCATGCAGTCATAAAAGAGAAGAGGTTGGGGGGAAGGGAGGGAAATACCACCCAGGGTATTGACTAGCTGTAAGACGCACAAATTGAAATATTCCCTCCCAACAATAGACACAATTCTGTCCGGGGCTAGCAAACATGGAGATTTTTGCTTTTCTCCATTATTCAGAGAAGGAGAAAGGTTAAAGGTCTGGACTGGGATGCAGGAGACCAGGGATGAATTGCTGGCTCTTCCACAGACTTCTCTGTGTTACCGTGGGCAAGTCATTTATTCCAATGGAAGTTAGGACCCTAAATTCCTTTGAGGATCTGGGCCTTAACCGCTCTGTGCCTCAGTTTCCCATCTGTAACATGGAGATAAGAATACTCTCACTCTCTCTAACTTGTCTATTTAGATTATAAACACTTTGGATAGGATTTGTCTCTTATTATGTTTAAAATTTAAACATAATAAGAGACAAATCCTGCTCCAAAGTGTTTACAGTCTAAATAAATGATGGGCCTCTGATCTCAGTTGAGGCCTTAGAGGATACTGTAATAAAAATTAGTAGTAGTAGCCGGCAATCCTCCAGAGTTCGAGGATGACTGTCTTTCATAAAATGATAGCTGGTTATTGCTGATGGAGCCGCAGGTGGTTAATGAGACCAATCTGGGATCCACAGATCTTGTCACGGTTGGGACAGACATTTTCCAGTTGAAGGGACGGAATCTGGTTGTTGAGTCGGCCTGCAGCGTGTTCTTTCCCCCTTTCCCATTTCTCCATTTCCTGTGGTCTCCATTGGGTCTTGAAATACTGGGATCCTTGCTGCAAGGTTCTGTTGCATTTTGGTCAGTCGAGGGCGTGTCTCACCCATGAGTTAATGTCAATATTCCAGGTTCTAAATTTCATTGCTCAGTTTTGACCGCAGTAAGGTGATCCTGCTGGATGTGGTTATCCAGTAGGGGGGAGTTGAGGCAGACTATGTTTAGGGCACCTTTTCTAGCCCCCTCCCCATGCAAGGTGAGCGAGTGGATCCTAAAAAGGACTGCTCAGTCACTGCTGCAGCTGCCAAGTTGCACTCCTGCCTCTGTCTGAATGCAAAAATGATCATCTGATACCGGCCGCCTGTGTGAAGGTGAGTGACTAGGAGTGTCCGGTGATCACTATCCTACTCCCATCACCACTCACCAATTTCCACGGGACTTGGACGTAAATATGGAAGACGCCCAGGTGAGAATTCTTTTAATGTGGAGACACTGTTGCACACCAGTGTCCACATGGTACTTGACATGATGGTCATCATAATCTAATGGCAAGGAAACCAAGATGGCTGGAGACCTTCATCCTGATGCAGCCCTCATCTGGCTTTACAGCCTGTAGCAGTGTGGCAGTCATCCCTCCCCTCTGGGTCAGAGGGAGACCAGCCGGCCTCACTATGTCATTGGGATTGCCACCTAGTATCAGAGGGGAATTAGTAACCCAGGTGTTAGCGTCCCGACCAGTTTGACAGGGCTGAGCCCCCGAGTGGGCAACCGGCTCTGGCCCCTATGCTGGGGCTGGGCAGCCCGTAGTCTATCGTTGAAGTCAAACGGGCATTCCTGAAAACCCACCCCTGATGACTTAGTGTTTGGGCAGTTCTTTTAAATGCACAAAAACACGATACACAAGGGATTAGAACAATAGCTAAGCTGGGTTTCTGACCCATTTTCCAGGTTTACAAATCAAAGGATGATTTTTCTAGCTCTCACAGCTAGAAACTCAACTCCTCTTCTTTTTGCCTTTTACACTGGTACCATTAAGAAAGATCCTGCAACCAGCATTGTGCTGAGGAAGTGCCAGGAAGAATAGACTCCAACTTGCTTTCCTGTTGCTGAATGTACTGAACAGGGCTAACAGCTGTAAAAATGTATGTGTGTCAATGAAGCAAACAGATGTGACTCTCCAACACACGGGCCAGATTTTGCCACACTTGCTCACATGGAATTGTTCCTTACTACCTGAATAGTCTCATTTAAGTCAACAGGAGTACTCTTGGCAAAAGGATCGGCACAGTGGGAGTAAGGATGTCAGAATCTGGCCCATGGGAAACTAATATGTTGAGTAAGAAAAGGCCTTTTTATATAGTCTCTTTCCTTGAGTCCTAAATTTGCAGCTGGTTCCTATCTCAATATTGGGCCAAACCAACCCCCCAGATACAGACATACCTAGCCTTTGGAGGGTTCACTTCCAGATCCAAACTTCAATCTGGTCCCTAGCCAATTGGTGTCAGTGGACAGCATCCCATTGACCTCAGTGAGCTTTGGATCAGGCCTTTATGGTAGGACTCACCTCCATCCAGCACAATACATCTCCCAGTAATGTCACTCCAGTTTCTTGGCCCATTCCTGTAGAACATTGTCGCTTTTCTTTTAAAATAAGGGTTGGTCTCGAGGAGGGAGAAACTCTCTTCTTTTCCAGCTGATGATTGAGTATCAAACTCCTCCACTGAGATTTCTCCATGGAGACATTGGGTTTTCCTGGCAGGGAAGGCTGCAAACTACTCAGCGGAATGTCTATAGCTCCACAGTTCAAGAGGAGCCAGGAGGCCGGGCATCTCAGCCAAGGGAAACACTGCCTTAGTCCCAAGAATGTGCTCATGGAGCCTGAGGTGCACACTGGATTAGGAGGCGACTGACTGGGTTGTTGGTTATTCCCCCCACACTAAAATCTAAAGTGCAGAGAAGACAAATCCGCAGACGAGAAATCTGGAAATCCTAATGGATGTGGGGGACTGTGGTTTGATGGTGGATTCTTTGATTCCTGCTACGTTGGGTTTGTGCAGGATGTGTAAAAAAACACACACACAGAGGCAGAGCATAACTTGGCAAGTGAGCGTTTTCATGGCAAAGCATCAGGAAATGGGAGTTCCCTTCTCGGTGGGGAGGAGATGGGCAATGAAGCAAAGGTGTGAATCAGACCCAGCCAGAGTCTCAGTGAAACCATGGCCTGGGCAGTTATTACACAAATAATCTCCGGGAGCTGTGAGCTCCTGCTCATTGGTGACACAGACAGCGCTGTAGAAAAACAGACTTAAATCGCTTCTTGTTCATGGCATCTGTAGTGTAAAAATGGTCTTAGTCCAAGCCCTTGTGGTTGGAGTATCCTGACACCTCATAAATTATCTGCAAGGCACAACCAAGCTTCCAAAGGATGAAATTCGATGCTGAGGTCAGCATGATTTTTCTTGCATCTCCTCCAGGGATGAGCCTTTTCATTCTGGGGAAAACCAGCTATGAAGCAGAAAGAAGAGGGAATGTTTCTTAGAATTAGAGCCTGTGTTCAGGGGGACAAGGCTTTTTCTATTTTCCTCTGGCCACCACTCTGCTCACACATCATCAGAGCAGGATGGATCGTGGAAGGCACCAAAGCCAGGTGGCACTTAGTGTCAGTTCCAAACCCTAGGGGGTCCTCCTGCATGTTATTCCAAGCCCTTTCAGATAATTTCCCTATTCTAAGACTTGGATCCTGCGTGGCGCTGCTTCAGTGCTCACTGACTCAAGTGGGAGTTGTGTGTGCTGAGCGCCTTGGAGGATTAATGCTTTTCAGACAAAGCAGAGCAGAGGATGAGACCAAGTTTTGGAAAATGATGCTGGGCTTAGGTCCCTGCCTGTAGTTTCCAGAGACCAGAGCACTGCATCCCAGGAAATAGTTTATGGTCTCTATTGTCTTGTGTCAAGGCTCCTTCCCCACTCTGAACTTTAGGGTACAGATGTGGGGGCCTGCATGAAAACTTCTAAGCTTAACTACCAGCTTAGATCTAGTCTGCTGCCACCACTCCCAATGTGCTAATTCCCTTCCCTGGGTAGCCTTGAGTGACTCTTCACCAATTCCCTGGTGAATACAGATCCAACCCCCTTGGATCTAAAATCAAGGAAAAATCAATCAGGTTCTTAAAAAGAAGGCTTTTAATTAAAGAAAAAGGTAAAAATCATCTCTGTAAAATCAGGATGGAAAATAACTTTACAGGGTAATCAAACTTAAAGAGCCCAGAGGAACCCCCTCTAGCCTTAGGTTCAAAGTTACAGCAAACAGAGGTAAACACTCTAGCAAAAGGTACATTTACAAGTTGAGAAAACAAAAATAAAACTATCACGCCTTATCTGGCTGTATTTGCAAGTTTGAAATATGAGAGACTTGTTCAGAAAGATTTGGAGAGCATGGATTGATGTCTGGTCCCTCTTAGTCCCAAGAGCGAACAACCACCAAAACAAAGAGCACAAACAAAAGCCTTCCCCCCACCAAGATTTGAAAGTATCTTGTCCCCTTATTGGTCCATTGAGTCAGGTGTCAGCCAGGTTACCTGAGCTTCTTAACCCTTTACAGGTAAAAGGATTTTGGAGTCTCTGGCCAGGAGGGATTTTATAGTATTGTACACAGGAGGACTGTTACCCTTCCCTTTATAGTTATGACATCTTGTATACCCAAGTATCCTGCTGGCTTTTTTTAACTACTGTTGCATTGTCACTGCTAAGGGACTAGAGTGTCCATTGGGTGGTAGAGCCCATGCAGAGGGTATGGGGCAATGGCAGTTCAAGGGGCACCCTGATATCATGAGCCATTGGGAAGAGGGAGAAGAGGACTAAAGTGCTACTGTAGTCCAGTGGAAAATTCACAGGACAGGGGACCGACAGAGCTGAGTTCCATTTCTGGTGCTTCTGCTGCATCACTATGGAAACTTGAGCAAGTCACTTAATCCCTCTGTGCTGCTTTTTAACCACTGTGGGTTTTTCACTGAGTATGAATGGGGACTGATGTCATTTTCATCCTGCTGGCTTTGCTTAGTCTCTTCTTGGGAATTTTTTATTCTCTAAACATAGGGGTATTACTCAAGACAAGGACATGGATGGGCAGAGAGGACCTGTGGGAGGATGTAGGAGGTAGGCCAGAGCCTTCTTTACACCAGGTAAATTTTGCAACGCTGCTCCATCTCCAGGGGTGAGAACCACAATGGAGACAAGCTGCTGACTGCTGCCAGTATTTTAGGCCCTGTGTTGCTCATACCTGCACTGAGCAGGGTTAGATAACATGGTGCTAGAAAAGGGGTCCATCTAGAATGGGGCTCCTAACACTAGAGAAGCTGAACCTAGCAACGGGAGGCAATTTATGCAAAATGTCCTTAGTTTAGAAAAGGCTGGGTTAGTGAGGGGCTGAGCCTATGGTGGGAAGGACTTAACATGAGTCAGTTAATTCACTTCCAAGTGCTTTTGTTGTATGAAAAGCTATAAAAATGTTACTGAGGAGTTAAAAGGGTAAAGCTGTGTGTGTGTGTGTGTGTGTGTGTGTGTGTCAGAAGTAGATGAAACACATCAAGCATCTGTCCTGGATCAGACTTTTTGATGTTCAACTCCTATGTTAATTTGTCAGAATACGTTTTCATATGACACCATCTCAGGGATAGCAGGGGGGATGTGCATTTCTGGGCTGGGGGACTTGAGGCATACAGTAAAATGCACTCTCTAGCGACAGCACGAGCAGCTTAATTTTAAGCTGTAACATCATCCACCACTTTGCTATATCTTATTTCGTCTAAAAATGTTAGAGGTTAAGTGGGAAACTGCCTTCCACTGATGATGATGGACACGACTTTCATATTTAAAATGTCTCCCCACATCCTGCTCCCTTTGAGTCCCTGGCAGGACCTGATCCCAGTTAGTAAATCAGTCATTTCTTATGAATGCGGAACTGATTTTATGGCAGCAAGATGCTTTTCACTAGATTTATGTTATTAAACTAGGGAGAAGAAAAGTCTCTGTTTTGCCCTTTATTTGGGACAGACCTTGAGTTTTACAGGCTTGTTTTAGTAAGTAATTATTTTGGTAATGCTGGGGCCTCTTTTATTGAATCGTAAATGCATCCTGGACAGCCCTGGGAATAACAAGGAGACCTTTCTGTTAAAGGCTGTGGATTGTGCTGATTAGCAGATCTGAACATTACTAGCGTATTCTAAGATTACTATTATTGCATAGGCTCTGGTACTGCAAATGCTTGTGCATACACTAAAATTCATGCACATGTAGAGCCCTATTGGCTTCAGTGAGACTACTCATATGTTAGGTTAAGTATGTGTGTTAAATGTTTGCAGGATTGAGGCTGTACAGGGGGGAAAAAGCCCCTCTCTCTGGAAACAACCTCTCTGACCATGTTAGGGGAAAGGATCAGATAATTGGGATCTTTATTATACTTATTATAAAAAATGTTCTGGAACCAATTCAAGTACCATTCAGAAACCACATTGTTCAGTTAATCACTTTCAGATGCCATTTCCGATACAGAATACAGTGTTACTCCCAGTTTAAAAATATAATGTATCCTTTATGAACTCCGCCCCCCTTATTTTAATTTATTTTTATCTGTCTTGGCTGGCATTCTCACCGATGATCTACTGACAGGCTTTGAAAAGCTCCCTTCCGACCCCAAGTTTGCAGAACCCACCATACTGTATCGAAAAGTTCCATGAAATGGGCATGATGACCGTTTGCTTTGTATGCTGCAGAGATCCTGCAGAGTTCAGGAAGCTAAATTGATAAGCCCTGGGAGTGTGTGTCTTTAACAAAATAAAACAAAGATGTTGTCCAAATGTATTTAAATCTCATCTGGAATGCCTGAAGAGATATATGGCCCTGGCATTTTTTATTGGACAGATATCAGTTTTGTCAAACAAGTTTCTTTCCTTTCTTGCAATTCCCTACATGGCAAAAGGATGCCTGTGTGCCTCCTTATCAGTAGAAGGGCAGATATTGGAGGATGTCCGACGAGGCCTCCTACATGGCCATGCTGCCTGATCTACAATACTAGGATGCCTCGTGGCTTCTTTAGAAAGAAGTTAGTCAGTTACAAGGATTGGAATGACCTTTTAACTGGTGGCAAGGAGTAAAGTTCTGGCCTCTCTGAGGTCAACAGGAGATTTGCCAATGACTTAAATGGAACCAGCAGGATTTCACCTGTAATGTTTTGCCTATGGCATACAAGATCGCCTTAGCCTAGAACTCAGCCCCTGAAATTTCCTGATGGTGAAGTGAAATATCTGCTGCAAGCAAAATTCTTGGACAGGGCGAGCAAAGCCTGCTCTGCCTTCACATCCTGTATGAATGGTGGTGAACAATGGGTGAGAGAACAACAAGACTATTTCTGAAGAATGAATGCCCAGGCTCCCGCGGAAGTTGAAGATGCACTTTTTAGCAATCAGGAAAATACTGTTAGAGTGGGATTTTCAAATATACTTAGTGCTAATCTAACTCTGCTCCCTTATCAATGACCTCCGTGGGACTAGAGTTAGGGATGTGCTTTTGAACATCCCACACTTAATGTTTAATGTTGTAACATGTTTCTTGTTTGAATGCACTTTTAGTATCTTTGCTAAACCACAGTTGTTATTATTAATTATTTGTGCCTAAGAGCCCCAGCCCTTTGTCAGGACCCCATTGTGCTAGGCATTCTACAATCACACAACAAAACGACAGTTCCTGTGTGACGGGGTGTATAGACCCCTCCCTGGCCAAGAAGGGGTAAGGAATAGTTATGGGCTAAGGGGCGGGGCCTTGCCGAGCATGCTCAGGCTGGAGGCGGGGTTTAAAAGCCAGCCAGCCAGCTCAGTCTGGGGCTGACCAGCCAGGGAGGAGGACGTACCTGGGGAGCTCCTGGGGAGGACCAGTGCAGAGCCTGCCTTGTACCGGCAAGCGGGAGACACTCAGTACCCAGCAGCAGGGATGAGGGCTAGAAGCCCGAAGGCGATATTTCCCAGAGTTGGGGGGGGCGGCCAGATGGGACCTAGACTGCAGTAGGACCAAGGAAGCTGACGAGAGGCCCACTGAACTCTAGCCATTGGGTGGGACCGCCACAGACGGCACTCTTGCCATTGGGCAGGGGACCCCTGAACCAACACCCCCGATCACACCCTGCCTGAAGACTTTCAGTCTAAGTGGAACTGTGTGAATAATGGATTTTTTAGTTGCTGGCAATTTCAAAAAAGCAAAAACAAAATTTTGTTTCCGCTGAAATGGAAACACCCCCCCCCCCCCCAAATTTTAGGCCAATTGAAAAGTTGGTGAAAAAAATCATTTTGAGTCTAATGAAATGTTTCATTTCAACAAAATCTAAATGTTTTTTTCCCTATGTTGACCATTTTAAAATGTTTTTGTTTGTTTTTTAAATAAAGAGGAAGAAATTTTGAAACAAAAAGTCATTTCAAACTGAATATATCCAAATGTTTTGTTTAGAATATGTTTAAATGAAATGTTTAGATTTTTCAGTTTTTTTCTTTTTTTTTTTAACCAAAAACAATTGGATGAAATCAACACAAATTTGCAAAACATTTTGGTGTTACTGCATCTGCATTTTTAAGAGAAAAGTTTCAACTGAAACATTTTCTCCCAGCTCTTAATCTAAGTAACTACACAGTATGAGTAAATTGGAAATATTTTACAATCTCTATCACTGGTATTTGGTTTCCTAGTGTCAGAAATGACTTTGCTTTTCAACAAGATGGTTGCCTCCAGCACAAGGCACAGATGTACTAACTGAAATGAAACACTAAGAAAAAAAATCATATTGTATTCATGCTATGAAATGTTTCATACCTTGTGGATCTTAATCCTTTTGAGTAGACTGGACATAGTTATTCTTTGATTTCAGCAAAGAGGAGACTTCCCAAACTCCATGTTGCCAACTCTCATTGCATTTGGTGTGTTTCTTAAAGCCCCACAACCTGGAGGCATGTGATTAGGTGAGACTCAGTTTTCAGTTATTAAAAAGTAAGTTTCTAGCCCTCAGAGTTGAAGAGAAAAGCTTGAAAAAAAATAACCCAAGTGGAATCTAAAGGCTCAAAAACCAGGAGGCAAAGAAAATGACCACATTATTATATTTTTAAATCTCATGATTTTTATGCCAATCTCACGATTTCTGGGGTCCTGACTCATAGTCACTTGCAGTTGGCAATGCAGCAAACTCCAGTGGCAGAACTTCAAAGTTTTTTGCTAATAAGAGAGGTCTGAGCTGTAACGTCAGGATGTGGCTGCAGACTCAGATCCAAACTTCTCCACAGTTGAAGGTTCTTTAGATCTGGGTGTTTGGTTTGGCTCTTCTGCACAAGCAAAACTTAACTGCCTGTCCTGAGGTGTGGAAATTCAAGTGTTGCTAGTTGTTAGCAGAAGCAGGACAAAGCGCCCTATTTAAATGTATGCACCTCTTCTGGGGCACATGCTTGTTCCATGTTAACAGAGAACATGTCAGAGGAAACTCAAGCAGCAGGCATCGTGTTAACGGGCTCAGGATGGTGCCAGATTGTATTCCTAATTTCCTTGCAAGGTGCCCATTGAGACGGCCAGTCAGAGTGGAGAAACGGTGCTATTTTTCACTTGCACACAAGAACATGGGATTGTTGTGGGAGGTGGCATGAGAAATGAGGCCGCATGGTCAGTGCTAACCCAATAACATATACTCCCTTAGCTCCTGCAAAGAGAAGAGAGCTCTGGGAACCCTGCAAAAAATAAAGCTAACCAGAGGACAAGCAGCAACAGCGTTAGTCAGTGTTTCTAAAGTAGCTTTGATCCACTTGTATCCACCACCATGGTGGGCTGTTACTAGGGCTGTTTGGGACCTGGAATTCCTGTTCTGTGGGAAAACCTGAAATATATATAAAAAATCATTCCACGTTGGAACAAAACCTCAAAATTCTGAAATTTCCCACGCATAGGGAATTCTGAAATTCCATTTGGAAAAAATCAAAGTGACATTTAATTTAAACTTTTCTCAATGAAATTGTTGAGGCTTTCCAAGCTCTCTGCCACACAGCCAGCAGCCTGGTAACCCCAGCTGGAGCCAGGACTCAGAGGGTTGTAGGCTAGTAAGATAGCCGGAGGGCTGGCTGTGACTGTTGCAGGAATGGGCACAGGTTGGGGCAGCCTGTCAGAATGCCCAGGCAGTGTGGAATTCTCCCAGAAAGATGGCAACACTGAGCAGCCAGGAGTGGCTGTTTCCATTAGGAGTCTATATACCTGCCTTGGGGTCACGTGGTTAGGCCTTTGCTTATGGATTGGCTGGGTCCTGGTTGATTGGCATGGATCTATCATTGGAATCGCCGGTATTTATCTCAGATGACTCACCAGCTAAGGCTCAGGGATGACTCATCAGGCTCAGAATACTCATTCCAGAGGCTCCCCACTCTAGTGCAGGGAGCCTGGAAGGGCTGAGAGCCATGGCTCGAGCTGGGGCTTCCAGGGCTGCCAGGCTCCCAGCTCTGTGGCAGCCTGCTAGGTGGGTTGCTCGGGAGGCAGGTGAGGTGATAGGACCCCAGGCAGATTCCTTGGGAAGCCTGCCTACTTTCCATTGTAAGATTCGACAAAATTAAGAAGTTCCCACAGAATGGTTCAGTTTTGTTGAATCAGCATTTTCCATTGGAAAATTCCTGCCCAGCTCTAGTTGTCACGCAGGATTGAACTGAGGCCCCCCAGGGCTAGAAGCCTGAGTCATGCCCAATTGAGCTAAGGCATAACTCCCACAGCTATTAGATGTATACTCCTGGTGGAATTCTGTACCACTGCACATGTGCAGAATTCATGTCTCTGGCAGATTTTTTTCTCCACAGAAAATACATTCTGCTAGAGAGGTGCTGCAGTTACACCTTTCACCCACCAGGGCTGCTGTGGTGCCAGAACAGCGGGCAGCTGGCTCAACAGCCATAGTAGTCAACAGCAGATAGCAAGCCAGAAAGGCTTCCTTCCTCAAAGCACCCTGCCTAGGGGGCCAGGTGAGGAAGCATGCGACATTGGGGGGACAGACAGAGGGACTGCTGGGGGGGTCACATAGACTGAGGTTCAGAAGGGCTAGTGGGGGGACAGACTAGGGTGGCAGGCTGAATCGGAGGAGGGTGCAGGGTCACATGGGGATGGGAGAGGGGGGTGTAGGGCCACATGGATATGGGGGTGGGGGTGCATGGGGATGGGGAGAAGGAGTGCAGGAACACATGGAGACGGGGAGAGGGTGCAGGGACATATGGGGACAAGGGAGGAGGGGTGGCTCAGTGTTGGTGCAGGGCTACATGGTGATGGGAGAGGGGGTGCAATGCCGTATGGAAATGGGGGGTGAAGGGTGGCTGAGTGCGGGTGCAGGGACATGGGGACGACAGGGGCGGGGGTGCATGGGGACGGCAGAGAGGGGGTGCAGGGACACATGGGGATGTGGGAGGATGACTGAATGGGGGTGCAGGGACACGTGGGGATCGGGGGAAAAGGGATGGCTGAGCAGGCGTTCAGGGACACATGGGGACAGGGCAGATGTGCCTGACTGAATGGGAGAGGCTAGGGATCAGCCAGAGTCTGTATGGGGGAGGCTCCCCAGATCCCTAGCAATCCCTCCCCCACTCAAAAAAACTTCCATACTTCTCACACCCACACCCAACAACCCCTCAGTTTCACTCCCAGGCTCCTTCCCAGCAATTACTTCCTTTTTGCTCAGCTCCTCTGTTACCCTTGACTCCCCCAAGCCTTTGCACTGCTTCTGAAGGCTGCAGTAAATATGCTTTTATATTGTAGTTTAAATGGGCTCAATTGTGCCTTGTGCAGAAGGACCATGGCCCCATTGTGCTAGGCGCTGTACATACACTTAATGAAAAGACAACCTGCCTCCTGAAAGGCTGCAATCTCGGAATGCCTCTCAGAGCTGCTGGGTGGGCCGGAGATGCATTCCCACTGCTATGTCCCTTATGGACTGCAGCCTAACTATCCCTGCATGAGCAGGCAGCAGAGCTGGGGTGTGTGTAGGTGAGGGGAGAGGCAGCCTATATCTCAGTTACTGTACTCACCCCACCTCACCACAGTTGGTCGGGAAACCTACCTCTGACTTAGCCCCAGTGAGGAATTCTGTGGAGCCAGCTGCAGTGATCCATTCTCCTCATGAGTTCATGCACAAAATGGAAACTCATTGGGGACTATTTGGAGGACCAATAGGAAGGTTTAATGTGGTTCCTGGGGCCTGGGGAAAGCACTTCTTGTGGGTTTTCTTGTCTTGGAGGAGCCCAGAGATCCCCTGGCTCTCAGGAAGATTGAGACATCATGAGTCAAAAACAAGATAGGGAAGAAAACATCTAAACTAAAGACACAGAGAAGAGGAAAATAGCTATGAGCTCCGTGGGGCTGTGGATGTGGGCAGTACTAGGCTTAATTGTTTACTTCCATGCTGCCTAAGGAGGAATGTGGCTGGGACAGTATTGCTCTCTCAAATAGATTTTGACTGAATGTTTATTTTCCAAAACAAACAGATGAGTGGTACAAAAAAATTGGAACGGTTCCCATAGCGTGAAACTCAGTCAGAGAGGATCCCTAGCTCCAAAACTCAAACCTGGGTTTCAAACACTAAAGTTCAGGGCTTTTCAGATCTGAGGTTTTGGGTTTGGTCGTGAGAACAGCCAGCTGCCAAGTTTGAATCCGAAGCTAGATGTGAATTCTAAACAATGCCCCCCGCCACTCACTGAATGTTCAGGGGCATTCAGATCGGGGGAACACAGAAAGGTGAAGTTGATTCAAGCCCCTTACTAACAATTAGTTTGGGATTTAGGGAACCATCAACTCTCTACCCCTATTCAAGGAGGCATTCCTATTCATGACAGTATACTTAGATCTAAGTCTTCTCCTGAACCGGGACCCTAACATCTCTGTGCTATGATCCCCTTAGATTTTCACAAACCATGACCACGTCAGAACATAGGGGAACCTCTGAAGAGCATCAAGATTGTGCAAGCAGTGGTGCTGGCCACTCACGAAGTGTCACTCTGTCCTCGGAGTCAGCACTGAATATATGTCCCCGTGCTAAGGTGTGAAGGGATCTTGTGCTGCCGGAAGTGCCATCTTCGGCTAAGACTTGAAATCTAGACCCTGACCACCGATGGTCATTGTAGATCCCTTAGCTCTTTTCACAAGAGTAAGGGTGTTAAACCTAGCTTCCAGCTGGCCCAATTTCAGCTCAGATAATTTTTTTGCCTGCAGTATTTCTCTTGACTCTTTGCCACAAACTGTTGTGTGGTTGTTTTTTTCCTGTGCAGTGTTAAACCGTGGTGTTTTCCAGATCAAAGGTAGATGAATTGATCCTGATATATCCTTTAACTACCTCACAGCGATGTTGTGAGGCTTAGTTATTCAGGATCAGATCCTCAAAAGTATTTAGGGTCCTAACTTCCACTGAAGCATCACAAGTGCAGGACAGATGCTGGCAAAGCCAGGAGTGAAAGGAGCAGCCCCACAGTTTCAGTTTGACGCAGGATAGTGAAACAGGAAAGATGAGAGTGTGGTATTGAATGGGTATGAAATGCACAGGGATTTTGGACACTAGCTCAAATATAACATGTATTAGAACAGACATGCTCAGAGTGCTAAGGGATAAAGGATCCACAATCAAACAGCCTAACTGGTCTCAGATGGAAAGAGCGATTCTCCATCCAAAAATGGGTCAAATTGCAAGAGACCTGGATATTAGAGATAATGGAACAACCCATGACTGACATGGATTTCATTATGGCTAATAACTGTGTCTGAACTGCCACTGACGGTGTACTGCAAATTCAGTCTATGGAAATTCCTGTTAGAGATGTGATCGGGTGAGGCAAATGATTTGCTGTGAGCTAGATGTCATGTCCCAATGGGAAAGGAGAAGAGATACTGAAATCATAATTGCAAACACATGTTTGGTTAACTTTCCAGCAAGTGAAAACTGGGGGATCGTTAAGACCTGCTTTGAAACAGAAAATCCAGGAATGGATTCCTGTTCACTTGCTGCAATTTTTATGCTGAACAGCAAATTGTAAAGAAGAGAACCTTGGTATCAAAATATCAGAGGGGTAGCTGTGTTAGTCTGGATCTGTAAAAGGCAACAGAGAGTCCTGTGGCACCTTTAAGACTAACAGATGTATTGGAGCATACGCTTTCGTGGGTGAATATCCACTTCGTCAGACGTATCATGACAAAGTGGGTATTCACCCACGAAAGCTTATGCTCCAATACATCTGTTAATCTTAAAGGTGCCACAGGACTCTCTGTTGCTTGGTATCAAAATGTGAACCCTTGAATGTTGGCCCAGAGAAAAGCTTATGGGAAAAGGGGTGAAAGGGAACTCCCAGAAAAAGGAGGGGGTTTCTGTGGAAAATTTTGAGAGAAAAGACTTTTTTTTTTCATTTTTCTCAAAATTTTGTGTTAAAAAAATTT
The DNA here is from genome assembly GCF_013100865.1 of Trachemys scripta elegans. Classification (NCBI taxonomy): domain Eukaryota; kingdom Metazoa; phylum Chordata; order Testudines; family Emydidae; genus Trachemys; species Trachemys scripta. Next base: position 46,534,835 of record NC_048305.1, on the reverse strand, counting down.
TTTTTTGTCAGAAAACTAAAAGCCCCAAACCTGAAAATCTTTGTCTGAAAACTTTAAATTTTTCCAAGTTTTTGGCTGAAAATTTTTGGAATTTTTCCATTCCACATTGCCAAAAACTTTCGGTGTTCAGACAAAATGTTTCTGGTTTTTGGCCCTCAGTCTTCTAACAAAAACATATTTTTCCCTAGGAAAGTAGTCACTTCCTGCACAAATTTGCATTTAATTGAAATCCCAATTTTCCATCGAAAACTTGCCAATAGAAATTTTTTGACCAGGCCTATTTCTATTGCAGGTTTCCGGTACAATGTTGTACATTCAAATGAGGAACAAGAGAAAGGTTTGTAAAACTAAGTCACACTCATTGCTTGCAGTGTGAGCACATAAACACAAAGAGCCCTGCCTGAATCAGTAACTAGAGAACCTCTGACTGGGAAGATGGGTTATTTTTAGTAACTAGGGAGAACCCCAAACTTTATAACCACTCCACACAGCTAGCCTATGTAAAATGCATGTTCTTATTACTAATAACCTTGTTCTCCCTCCCCAGTTTCCTCCTATTGCTTGCTTTACACTGTCTGCCTCTTGTCTTAAATTACAGTGTAAACTTGTTGGAGCAAGGACCATGGCCAAGCTATTTAAAAAATAGATGGTTAAAGTTAGGGTCTATGTTTGGAAACTTAAATAAGTGGCAAATTTTCTCTGAGTGCATCCCCTTATGTGTGAGGCCTCAGGTCTTTACTGGTCCCAGAGTGAAATTCTCCAATTCTCCCACGTTTAGACCAGGTCCTGGGCTACCCTGCATAGCAACTGGACTTACCCAGCAGTTTCTTCCTTTGGGACTCTGTGTTGATAAGTGATTAAAATGCCTTCTTAAAAAGCAAAATGCTGTTTCTTTTGAAGTAGGAACAAAGCATGTAGTGCAAAAGGATTTTAAAACAACAGTCTACCCACAGGTCTATCTTACCTACAGCCCTGTGTGATGGGGTATGTAACCTGCACTGGCAAAGGGCTAGCTGGAGAATTCAATTAAGACACCTGGCTGGTTGCCCATGGAGGATGGGCCAAGCCCAAATAAAGATGAAGCCCAGCTGCGGGAGGAGCATAAAGCGAGGAAGCGGAGTTGAGAAGAGGGCCGTAGGGAGAGAGAGGAAGAACTCTGCAGTCCCTCTCTGGTGGCTAAAGAATGGAGGAAGAGCCTAGAGAGAGGCAGATGTACAGGGAGCCCGGGGAGGAGCTGTGGAAAAGAGCCTGAAGAAGGGCCAAGGTAGGAAGGATTCCACGGAGGCAGCAAGGAGTCTGACAGAGCAGAGCAGAGCAGAGCTTATGCTCACCATAGGCTCCCCCTGGCCTGGAACCCAGGGCTGGCTCCAGGGTTTTTGCCACCCCAAGTGGCAGGGAAAAAAAAAAAAGCCACGGTCGTGATCGGCGGCAGCTCCACCGCGCCGCTTTCTTCTTTGGCGGCAATTCGGCGGCAGGTCCTTCTCTCCAAGAGGGACCAAGGGACCCGCCGCCGAAGAGCCCGACATGCCGCCCCTTCCCCTTGGCCGCCCCAAGCACCTGCTTGCTCAGCTGGTGCCTGGAGCTGGCCCTGCTGGAACCCACATTAGAAGGAGGGTCTGGGTTCCCCTACCAGCCACAGGCAAAAGTGGTGTGGAAACCTCTGACACAAGTGGACAGTAGAGTTTGGAGCTGGGCCTTTGGGGAGAGGGCCCTCGGCGATGTCGCTCCACACAAGAGCAGGTAGACAACCCTGAAGAACCCAGAAAGGGATGAATAGTCTGCAGAGGGGTGAAGCCAGATTGGGGCAAAGAGTTCTGTTTATCTGGGTTTAGTTTATTGGACTCTCTGTTACCTCAGAAGGAGTGGGACTAAACATGGCCAGGCCAGAAGGCAGTGTCATGAGAAGAGGCAGACCGGAGCGGCTGTTGGCAGGGTGCACTACATGAGGAGTTCCCCTATCAACTATGCCATGCCTGGCCACAAGGGGGCGTGCCAGTGGTAAATCCACTCCTCCACCCCTTGCCATGCCCTGATGGTAATGAAGGCTGGCTTAACTCCTTCAGACACCCCCAAGCAGTGTCTGTCTCTCAGTCTGGTTCCCTTTTAACCCTACTACAGTCCATTGATCTCCAGTGTGCACGGGCCCTTTTCTCTCCTGGCATTGTCTCTTAACAACCCTCCAGTGTTTGCCGAGGCCAGGCTTACCTTGAGCCATTTTTCCTTACTGCTTGTTTTTCCTTATAAGCCCCTATTAGACTAAACCAATGCATTCCTAGAGTGAGCTTCCCAATAACCAGGTCAGCATACTGGATCCATAAATGATTACAGACCAGCTCCACATCTGTCACTCTGACATGAACAAAAATCTTGAGCTAAATTTCAGTAGCAGAATCTTTTTTACTGGTGAGGGTATAAGATTCAGAAAAAAATCCATTGATCCCAGCAGATATCTAGGGTGCTAGCAGCTGGTGGGAGAGGGGGTGAAACCACTTTTTGACTTGTAAACTGAACAAATGGATACAGAATCCAGGAAAGAGAAAAAATATGGACTCCATGGTGCCATTTTTCTGTTCTGTGTGACGTTAATATCAAGGTTTCAAGATGTGTGGGCTTTTAAGTGTCTGCTGGTCTGATTACTGCTTCATGACAACATTTAGCAGTTTGCTCTGAACTGCCAGTTTTGATCAGGAGTTTATTTTTTATTAGCGCCGTCTGGAATGTTTGTGGCAATGTCTTTGGTTAAATCATTGTGTCCTGTGCCCATGTAGAATCAGAGCAAAACAAAAAACAAACAAACCCATACATCTGCAAAAACTGAAGCAATCAACAGCAAACAGTCCCTAAATGCAACAACCGCATGTTTGAAAGGAGGATTTACGGGGGGCAGGGATGTTGCACACAAAATGTGCAGGAAAGTTTTGTAACAGGGCTCTTTAAAAAAACAATCACACAGATAGGCTGGTTTAGACTGCACAGCTGTGCTGGGACTGTAAGAATGAAGCACTCTAGTAATTTCCCCCTGACTCTGAAATATCACTTTCCTGAGACCAGGGAACAGTTACTCAGCAGGATCCTAAGAAAAAGAACTGATATCCAAAGGGTTAGTGAGGTGTTAATTTCTGGGCACAAGATGTGGGGGTGGATGGCGGGAGGTTTCCAAGGCACAGGGACAACTGTATCCTGCTCAGAGGTCTGACACTGCTGAGGTCCCTGCACTTCTCTGAGGGGACTATGGGAGGAGAAAAGCCGAGAGAGCAGAATTTTTGACAATAGAAATAATTGAGGGCATGGAGGGTGGGGAATGTGGGCTGTGCATGAGGGGGATGGAGGAGGAGTGGGGTTTGATCCAGAAGGAGGTTGGGTTGGGAGGGGCAGGCAGAGAGGAACCCTGCTCTAATGACCCCCTGTGGGGCTCATCTCCTCTTCACTTTTCCCACTCCTGACACTCTCCAGCTCAAGCCCCACTTCACCCCATGCTCCCTCAACAAAACCCTGCTCCCTCCTGCCCTTCTTCCCCGGTTCTGCTCCATGCCATCTGCCTTGCCCTGCCCCCACCCAGCTCTTCCAGTGCTGGTGGGCTGGGGAAACCAGTGGGGGCAGTGGGAGTGTGTGTGTGTTTGGAGAGGGGAGAGTGGTGAAGAGGGTGACGATGCATGCGGGGAAGGGTTGTGGGGCGGGGACCTGAGGTGGGGGGAGCCTGATATCTTTGCACCAAGTCTCCATCTGAAGGGTCCCTCAGTGCACCAGGCAGCAGTGCTAAAGGGGGCCCTTCCAGCACTAATGCCCCATTGCAGTGCTGCTGGGCTACCCTCCACACACACACATTAGACCTGCCATGCCCACAAATACATCCCTGCTCAGTGCCCTCACCCCAGAGCCCACTCACTCTCCTTGCCCATCGCTTCAGAGTACCATCCTGCTCCAGAATCGAGCCAGGTATCAACACACGCAGCTCTCTGTTTGCTCCCAATAATTTAGCCATCCGCGTTGCTAAGTTCAGGATTCTGGCCAGCCAGAATGAGAGGCTGCCAAGTCCATCGGTGTTATGCAGCCAGCAGGCTGCTCCACCTGACTGTCTGGAAAGCATTCTTCTGCTCACTGGGGAGGTTCCCGTTTCCTCTGAAGGAAGGTCCACCCGAATGATTACTGGTGTCTATTTCAGCGCTTCTCTCTGTGGGCATTCGAGCTGTAAAAGCCGGAAACCCAGAAGCCTTCTTAGGGCCAGTTCAGCCTGCTGCTAGCTGCACAACCCTGGGAAGTGCCAAATCTGGCTAACGAGCCATATCAAAAGACTTAGGCACTGGGAAGTTGTTCCAACAGCTGTGTGTGTGTGTGTCTGAACGAGGTGACAGCTAAGTGTTGTGACACCATTAGACCTGCAAGGGCATCTCCACACTGCAGTCTCTGGGCATGAACGTGTAGACACGCCTGAGTTAGCTTTCATTGAGCTTGCTTGGGTATCGGAGCAGTGAAGTCGCAGCAGCATGGGCTTGGGGGGCACGGATCAGTGTTCACATCGCGCTCCCTGTCAATACCTAGCCCAGGGAAGCTAATGATCCAACCAGTGGACCAAATTCGGTGATGAGTCCCGGTCACATGGCACCTGAGGCACATTGTGCATATGGTAAGGAGAAGCAAGGGCTTCAGTGCAGGCTGTACAAGCCCACCAGGAACGCTGGGTAATTATTTATGGGGCTAGCCCTTGCTGCTGCAGCTTCACTGCTCTGGTGCCAGAGCTAGTTAGAGTCAAGCTAGCTTGGGTATGACTGTACCGGCTGCAGACATACCCTAAATTAATCGCAACGAGGGTCATGCTGAGAGGGGTGTGTGCTTAGGGAAAGGGCACAAGCTTGGGTGTTGGTCATGCTCCCGCTTCCTGCAGAAGAGCTGCATACCAATACAGAGGGCCTATTTGCTACTCGCTCTCGGAGAATCATGGCACGTAGCTCTAATCTGTCCCATGCACTGCGTGTACAAATCATGCCACATTTTACAGAAAGGGCAGGATTTTCTAAAGCTCTCAGCATTGGCCTTTATGAGCTCAGTGGTAACATGCCCATTGATCTTCCAGGAGAGTAGAGATCAGTTCTGAGCACTTTGGGAAATCCCACCTCACTCCTTTCAGAGCAAAGTAAAAAATGAAAATCATTGATACAGAGTAATTTACACATAAGGTTTGTTCATAGGTAGAGCAGTCCCATATCCTGACAGCTTTTTCTCACCCTAGGGAGTATTGCTTTTAGTTTGTGTGCATCAACGACATGGAGGTAGCAGAGGAGAGAGAAAGAAGGGAAGGGAAGAAAGAAAGAGAAAAGACAGAGGACGAAAGCAATGATGGGTCTAGGATTTGGGATGGTGGAGGTATGCACAAGTAGTCATATTAATAGGCACATTCATTTTGTATTCATAAAACAGAGTGCTGCTTGTTGCTATCATGCATTTCAATCTTACAAATAATGGCTGGCTTGTGTGGTGTATGTATCTTGTATCTGCTATGATTTTTGTTGTGTACTGTATCTTTAAATGGTGAGATGTTCACTCCCTGTATTCCTGCTGCAGAGGCAGTTGCTAGTTTGTGTTCAGATTTGCTGTAGCTTGTCATATATGAGACACACACATTGTGCTTTCTCTTTCTCATTTTTCCTTAACCTAAACAAAGTCATTTTAGACTATCAGTATAATGATTTTTTCTTTGCGCAAAGAAGCATAACAAAAATTCTGGCAATGAAGAAGTTAATGTAAAAAAAATCACAAAGTGAAGAAGCAGTCAACAGGTCTTCTGGTTAAACAAACAGAAAGAAAAGTAGACAGATAAAATGGCCACTCATGCAAACATGGAAGATTTCCAGTTTAATGAATAATAAGAATTTCAGATGTATATTCAGAGATGTGAGCAGTATTTTTGTGCAAATACTATCACAGAATGTAGTGAAAAAAGTCAGTTTTCTTAACATTGGCAGGGAAATAGACATTTGCAGTTCTGGAAGATTTGTGTTTTCCATAGGAACCAGATGAGATGAAGTATAAAGACTTAACAGAGGTGATTAAAAAGCATTTAGTAATAAAAGCAAACGTTCTAGCTGAAAGAAATCAATTCCAGCTAAGGGATCAAATGGAAAAAGAAAATATCACTGAATTTTCTAACCAGTTTGAGAAAGCATTCCGTTATCTGCCTTTTAGTAACATTCTGTAAGAGATCAAATGTCTGCAGAGATCAGAGGTAAGAAAACTGGACTACACAATGCAGCTTGGAAGGAGCTGTAGTCACATATTTAGGCCTACACTCTCAGATGGTGTAAATCAGCATAGGACCACTGAAGTTAACTGACATACTCCCATGTCAAAGCGGAATAGATCAAAGTACACTAGGGAACTTTTAGTGTGTGGTAGCAGGATCCACATGGCCAGTTAGTGCATGGCACGCTAGTGCACTGTAGATTACATCCCAGCTTGCCCAGTACTAACTGTTCATCTTGACAAGCCCTGAGATATCGAATTATATTAGCTGAGTTTCTGGCCCTAATTGGTACTGACACCCCAAAGAAAAATGTTTTACAATTCAGGGAGGCATCTCGACCAACTTGCCATTGCTTTTATCCACAATTTTGCCTTCCCAAAAAGGGGTGGAATTTAAATGGGGCTGAAAAATTCCCCCATAATGTTTTGGAACAGTTTATTTATGAGGAGAATCTCATTTTAAATAAAAGGACAATTGGAAATGGCACCCTGGATTAAAGATTTGCCTGATTTCAGGTTTTTCTAAATGAAGGTAATGTTGGAGTTACACAATAGTTTAGTCTCCAGAGAGCTGTAATATTTTGGTCTAATTCTGGTTGTGGGGCTTGGTATGTGGATGGTTGGGTGGTGTTGGTGGCCTGTGATGTACAGAAAATCAGGCTAGATGAGCTGATGGTTCCTTCTGGCCTTAACCTCTTTGACTATATATGCACACACACCACACACAAAACTCAGCCATCAAAAATGAGCAAGTGACTTGCTGTATGTTGCCATTTTTATTTTACTTTTATTGGAGATTTGGAAATGATTTTTACCCACTTTCAAACCTGATTGCAGATAGATATTTGGGTCAAATTCTGCTCCCAATTACACCAGTTTGGATCTCAGTGGAGTTACTACAGATTTATATTTGCATCGGTGTCATCAAGGCTCTGGTGAGCAGTGGGGTCATACAATAGGACCTCAGTAATACGACTTCAGTGGAGCTCTGTGCGAGCACAAAGGTCTTTCTGCACGGAGTTCATGGCAGAATTGGGGCTAAAGAGCAGAACTTTGCTCTTTGTGATTAATTAGAAAGATCTACACATAGATAGAAGCCCTCTTACTGAACGTGGTCCTTCTCTCATTGAAGCCAATCGCGAAACTCCCATTGACTTCAATGGAGCAGGATGAAGCCTGTAAAAAAATTCTTCTTCTTCACAGAACAACTTTGCAATAGCTGCAGTCTACGCCCTGGGACACATTGAAACAATTTGGGACTTTCATTCCATTTCACTATAATGGGAGTTTTGCGACATCTGATTTGTCACACGTGGATTACCCTGCATAAAGTATAGGCTGGACTGTTGGCATTCTCGAAGCCAAAGTGAAGGTTAAACTCAAAAGGAAGATTCTGTTAGAAGGAATATGTTTTTATAAAGTTTTCAAAGGCAACCCAGTTTGGGGCTCACTGCACGGGCTTAACCACTCAGTGCAGCTCAGTCCCAAGTCACGCTGGGCTCATGATGGTAACGCACACTCTCCTTCCAGGAGCTAAGCCAACCCCCACAACCTAACTCACTGGTGTTCTGGTCCCTTAGGCACTTTCTGGTCAGAAGACAGGCTCCCATATAGTAATTAGCTAGAGAGATGTTAGAAAGTCCAAAACCGCCGCAGAAAGAGAAGAAAGTTGTTATGAAGCTGCCTTTACCCATTTGATCTCTTGTTTCTTTGTTTTTGTGTTTCTTGGACATTGTCAATTGCAGAATGGCTCAGCTGGAGCCCAGCATTAGCGGTGCCTGATTTGGTTCATGACTTCCATAAAGTTTTCCATCTCTGACCGAGCTATTTCAGATTGGGGTAAAAATGTGAGTAAATCACAGTTGGCACTCATCCCAGACATATCCATTCCCTTAATTCCCCTTTCCTGTGGCTTTGGGACAATCAAAATAAGGAATGTTTCCACTGCCCTACCTTTATGAAAGTACAGCAAGTGACTGATATACCCCAAGTGCATCGCAGTGTTTCCTTACCTTGGTCATTACCAACTGTACAGCTTTCTCTGACAATTACCTGAAATGGAGCCCTTCAGCAAAGAAGACTTTTTGGCAGAGCCCAGATTCTGAGATGATCCAAAAGCCTGATGTGACCGTTAACGAAACGAGGAGAAACAAGAAGGAAGCTATGGGTCCCAGGCTGCCAACACTAACAAAGCTAGGCAGTTGAAAATCTGAAGGCAGTGTGAGGTGCCAAGGTGTCTGCCTGCATTTTTGGAGAATGGGGCCATGTGGAGGTCTCATCTGCAAACTCACGTAGGGTTTCATTGGGCTGCTGGCGAGCTGCAAGAAATGTTTTCCTCTTTAGCAGAAGAGAATCTCCAGTCCCCAAATACTCATCGAGGCGCTGCATCAAAGGAGGACTTGGGCTCCAGAAGTCCATCAAAAATATCAGTGGCCATCATGGCTTAAGCACATCTGCAGCAAGGGTAACCTACTGTAACCCACACACCTCCTGGGTGTGGTGCTCTGTCCCCTCTAGTAGCACCGAGACCACTTAGAGATTAATGAGTCTGCTACAGCCTTAGCTAAGGGCCATATGGCTTTTAGCTCATGCAGTAGAGGCTCATGCACTAAGCTTCAGAGGTTCCAGGTTCAATCTTGCCCGCCGAAGATCATGGCCTGTCGGTGTTACACTAGCAGCATCAGAGAATTGCAGGATCTGTGCATCGTTCCAAAAATTCCTCATCAAGTATTGCCAGTCAGCAGCCGCAGGATATGCAGGCAGCATGGGTTGATGAATAGAAGCACTTGCCACCGTAATGTTATGCTCTGATGTGGCCCAGGACAGCAATCCCAAAACACAAGGCAATTCAAGCAAGACACGCAGGAAGGTGGTCAGTCAGAATATGTACTAACCCGTTAAGTCAGCAACAGTCTGAACAAAACATCATAACAATGCAAACAGCAGGTAGGTATCTGTGATGGGTAGGATCACAGAACCCCCATTGGGAGCTGCCACTCGATGTGCCAAGACTACCTCTGCTCCTGCTTTCCCTGCCAGCTCGGGATCCCAGCACCTTATCTTGCTGAGCCAGACACTCCTGTCTGCTCCAACAAAGACCAGGGTCTGAATTACTTGCCCCAAAGTTGTAGGTTTACCTGAAAGCAGCTAACAGAAGCGTTCCTGTCTTTAACACTCAGATGCCCAACTCCCAGTGGGATCTAAACCCAAATAAATCTATTTTACCCTTTATAAAGCTTATACAGAATAAACCCTTAAATTGTTTGCCCTCTATACCACTGATAGAGAGATATGCACAGTTGTTTGCTCCCCCAGGTATTAATACATACTCTGAGTTAATTAATAAGTAAAAAGTGATTGTATGAAATATAGAAAGTAGGATTTAAGTGGTTCCAAGTAGTAACAGACAGAACAAAGTAAGTTACCAAGCAATAAAATAAAACACGCAAATCTATGTCTAATCAAACTGAATACAGATAATCTCACCCTCAGAGATGGTTCAGTAAGTTTTTTCCTCAGACTGGACACCTTCCAGGCCTGGGCACAATTCTTTCCCCTGGTACAGCTCTTGTTCCAGCTCAGGTGGTAGCTAAGGGATTCTTCATGATGGCTCCTCCCCTCCCTTTGTTCTGTTCCACCCCTTTATATATCGTTTGCATAGGGCAGGAATACTTTGTCCCTCTCTGGGTTCCACCCCCTCCTTCTCAATGGAAAGACACCAGGTTAAAGATGGATTCCAGTTCAGGTGACTTGATCGCATGTCACTGCAAGACTTCATTGCCCACTTGCCAGCACACACGTATACAGGAAGATTTACAGGTAAACACAGCCATCTGCAGACAATTGTCCTGGTTAATGGGAGTCATCAAGATTCCAAACCACCATTAATGGCCCACACTTTGCATAATTACAATAGGTCCTCAGATTATATTTCATATTTCTAGTTTCAGATACAAGAGTGGTACATTTATACATATAGGATGATCACACTCAGTAGATTATAAGCTTTGTAATGATACCTTACAAGAGACCTTTTGCATGAAGCATATTCCAGTTACATTATATTCACTCATTAGTATATTTTTATAAAACCATATAGACTGCAAAAGGTATCAACAAGCCCTGAATAACTGAGCACACCTAACACTGTGTACACACAAACACAGGAAGAGAACTGTAACACAGAGTTCAGGGAACAGGAACCAGGAAATGAACAGGAACAGGGAGCAGGAAGCAATAAGCAGGAAGGCAATGTGCACATGCACACTAGTCATCATGGCAAGGCAGAGACAGTCACTCCTACCAACACAGGACAAGCTAAGGCAAGGCAACAGCACCATTTGTCATTCTTTCCAAGGCCTGTCCTGAATATTGACTACAAGGAGGTGCCGGCTCTGTGCATCTTTTTCAATAAATACAGGATCTGCTGATTCTCCATGGGGGGAACCCATGCAACTGAGTTTTGCTGTGTCTACTGGGGTGTGTCAATTCCCCAGAGGGCATGGAGCTGAACCGGGCTGTATCTTTGGAGACGCGTTGATCCTCCAGGGATATGGAACTGAATGTGCGGTAACTTCAGGGCATGTCAGAATGGAATTAAATGGTGCACTGTTTTCTGGGGCGGGACAGTTCTGTAGGAGCATGGCAACAGAACTGAACTCCCTTAGAGGCAACTGTAAAGGGGTTAAAGATACAGAATTGTTGTATGTGGCAGCATGATCCATTAGGCTGAATGAAGAATGACATCATCCTATATCTAACCTAGATATAAACATCTCCAAAGCACCTCTTACCACAGCAAGAATGTACGGAATGATTCCCTTTGCCTCTCTAAGGATCAGATTCAAGACCTGCTGTCTATAAAAGACTAATAGGTAACCTTGTGGGTTAAGAAGGTTCTATTCATTATCCACAGTGGTCCCTGATTCTCCACTGCCTGGCACTTTGTGCCTGTACAAATTGGGTGGCAAACTAATATCTCCACTGGGTGCCGTCAGTCCTAAAGGCCAGACTTTGTAAGTGTAGCTGAAATGTAGCCTTTGCCTTTTAAAGTTAAGTATGAAGATACCAAATGTGTTTGTGTCTCAGACAGCTGAAGTGTTGTGAGTGCATCAATGAGACATGGAGTGGCCAGAGCTCGGATGGGAGCAGATGTGTACCTTGTGTATTAGTGGCAGGTGATAATGAGATCCCAGGCAGAGTGATGTCAGACACATAAACCAACCTGATGGTCCATGTGATTCAGTAAGTAGTGGCCAAGGTTTGCCAAAAGTGATGAATGGTTTGTGGTGTCCCATTTGAAACACTTAAAGAGACCTGATTTTTAGAGGGCTGGTTTGTTTACCTGCCGTGTCCGCAGGTTCAGCTGATCGCAGCTCCCACTGGCTGCGGTTCACTGCTCCAGGCCAATGGGTGCTGCGGGAAGTGGCGTGGGCTGAGGGATGTGCTGGCCACTGCTGCCCACAGCCCCCATTGGCCTGGAGCAGCAAACCGCTGCCAGTGGGAGCTGCACTCAGCCGAGCCTGAGGACGCGGCAGGTAAACAAACAAAAGGGTGCTTACTCTGGCGGACCACGTGCCAAAGGTTGCCGATCCCTGGTGTAGATGTACCTCTTGTGAGCTGCTCCTGATCAAAGCCTCCTCATGATCAGCTGCTTATGACCTGCCTCCAGCCTCTGTCTGGACAAGAACCACCCCCTCCACTCCAAAAAGCTTCCCGTATATCGACACATTGAATCCAGTTGACTCCATGTGCTTGAGTGCTGCTATTTTGAACCATCATGGAGTCTGGTGACACAAAGCTGTTCAGGCCACTCCAAGTCCCAGAATGCACTGAGAGGAAGGAAAGTAGAGGAGCTCAGAGCTCAGTACAGAGCCTTCTGAACATAATGCAAAGATTAACACTCACTGAGATCTGATAAGAAAGAAGATCCCTTAGTAAAAACTGGGCTGCAGTATTCTACACTGGAAGGCCTGATCCAAACCCAACTAACAGCACTGCTCAAACCTGGGATCAACTCCACCAGTGCAAATAATGTCTTTGCCTTTCTTTGTTATATTTCATGGCATACAAACAGCGAAGTTAGATTAAAAATATCAAATAATAGGTTGTAACGTTACTTTAGTTCTTAGAATTCAGATCTATAGCATGCAAGAACTCTAAAAACAGAAAGAGACAAAGCAGGCTGCTCCCCAAAAACATAGAGACACCACTCACCCCACCTTACTTGAGCTGGCTGGTTGCAGAATTGACTCTGATCAAACAGTGATCCCTGTCTTGAATCAGGACGAGGAAATCCCCCTGAAATTTAAGGTGACAGATAAAAATTTTCCATACACCACAATCTACATGTGAGGGGGTTATGCCGGGTCACTACATTTCAGCCTGCCCAGTATTGGCTAAAGTTGGGACAAATTGCCAGTGTAGACAAGGCCTAATAGAAGGGGGAGGAATGGAGAGAGAATGAGTGAAGTTGAGGGAAGGAGAGAAAGGAAAATAAAGAAATTAAGAGACAACAGAGGAGAGATGACACTTTTGCCAGTGATGTGGGAGAGTGGTAAAGGGACCTTTGACTGCTTTTATTGTTGTTTTAGCATTTTACAGATTTGACCGTCATTAAATCTGACCTTTAAAATTCTGGGGATTTTAGATTTCTTAAGTGGGTCGATGAATCATAGCAAATTCTAACTTCAGTCCCATCTTTCCCATCTTGCTGCCAACGGCCTCTCCTCCGAGTGCCAGCTCAGCACTAAAATAAATAAAAAGAAACACACACACACAGGGCCGGCTCTAGCTTTTTTGCCGCCCCAAGCGAAAAACCAAAAAAAAAAAAAAAAACACGGCAGCCACAGGGAGCGCGTGGAGGGAGGTCAAGGTGGCTCACAGGGGGGTGCCTCTCCCGGCCAGGCAGGTGGAGCCCCCGGAGGCTGCAGGAGGTGCTGGCTCAGCCACTCCTTTAAAGGGGCTCGGCTGGGCCAGGCTCAGAGCGGCACGGGAGGCAGAGGTCAGTGTAGGCGGCGGGGAGTGGCACATCCCGGGGAGCCCGGCAGCACAGTGAGCGGCAGGGATCGCTAGTTCCTGCCCCCCTGGGCTGGGGTCCCTGCCCCTGCAGGGCTGGGCTGGGACTGGTGGAGTGCGGGGAGTTGGCTGGGGGCTCATAGACTCATAGACTTTAAGGTCAGAAGGGACCATTATGATCATCTGGTCTGACCCCCTGCATGTTGCAGGCCATAAAACCGTCCCTACCCCTTCCCTGGACTCTGATGTTGAAGTCCCCAATCCTGTTTTAGGTGACTTCAATTGGCAGAAACCCTCCTGCTAGAGATCCCTGCCCCATGCTGCGGAGGAAGGCGAAAAACCTCCAGAGGCTCAGCCAATCTGCCCTGGAGGAAAATTCCTTCCCGACCCCAAATATGGCGATCAGTAAGACCCCGAGCATATAGGCAAGAGTCTCCAGCCTGACCCCTGTCAGCCATTATACAATTTACCTACCATTTCTTGGTTTTCCTTGACTACTATGTTTTACCATTAAACCATTCCCTCCATAAATTTATCTAACTTAATCTTAAAACCAGACAGGTCCGTCGCCCCCACCGTTTCCCTCGGGCTCCAGAGCTGCAGACCGGGCTGCCAAAGCAAAAAAAAAAGAATCACGGCAGGGCGGCCGGAATGTGCCGCCCCAAGATTGGCCAGAATGCAAACTGCTTTATATAAAACACTTCTAGGAAGCAGTGACCCAAAAGACTATTTCTCTCTGCTGAGTGAGAGCTAATGCAGCGACCGCACGCTACCACCCCACTCTAGCACAGTGGTTCCCAAACTTTAACAACCCGCCAACCCTTTTCACTAAAATGTCAAGTCTCGCGAATCCCCTCCTAAAAATGAATATTTCCAGGGATTTTCTCCCTTACCTGAGCATAAATTATAAAAGCAGTGATCTTGGAAATATAAAATTTGTTTTTATGACATGCTTATTACACACTATTTATTATTTATCATTACAGTAATTTTATGACATTATGAAAACGGCAATACTCTTCCAAGATCTCACTTTCGTAGCTTATAAGACAAGGCTCCTATGTTTCATCAAGGAGTATCAGATGTGAAACAGCATGAAGGTATTTAAGAAGCCAACTCAAAGAGCTCCTCCTATACAAGCATTCAGGTCTTGAGCAGTCCAGGCAAAGAACGCACATTACAACAAAGCTTAAACTTGTTCTCCATAATAATTTTAAAAACAATCCTAGCTGCCTATTTAATTTTAAAAACAGCAAAATATATCCACCTCCCTTTCCATTTCTTATAAGGAGTCTTGAAGTTTAAATCTCCTCAGTGTGATAGATATGCTTGCTTTGATCTGCTTAACTCTTGGAAGTCCCCAGGGCTCCGAAGGCTGCTAGCCCCGTGCTGCCCAGGATCCCTAGGGACAGCTCTGTCCACCATTAGGGAATTTTTGCCCAGGAACCCCCTGTAACATTTCGGGAACCCCCAGGGGTTCACGAACTCCAGTTTGGGAACCACTGTTCTAGCAGAATAACTGAAACAATGTTTCTATGAAGCTATGGATTAACCCCTTAATTGCTGGAGCCATGTTACCTCCGCCGGAACACCGTTCTTTTGGTACACCAGCATTTCTAAGAGGGACACTGCAGGGAGCACTGGGGCTGCGATTACCCCATATGGCCACTACTACAATTGAAACAGCTGCAAAGGTTTAGAACTGGCAGGTCAATTGCTCAATCGCTGTTCCCGTCACTGGTGGCTACCAAATCACGTACTTACAAAGAGATGCTTCCTGCTTTCTCACGTCCTCCTTCTGCATGGCTCACACCCAGTGTTCTTTACCTATTGATATTTTTTTTGTAGCAACGGGCCCATGCCATGAAGTTTGGATCAGGAATCTGATGTGAATCTGCACTCCAAGATTCCAGCTCAACCTTTTAGGGACAGGACTGAATCATGAAGTTTGGCTGCGGATCTCGACTCCCCCAAAGTCTGGAGTGTTGGAAAATGGGATTCTCAAAGCTACTGAAGCTATTTCAATTCCTTTTAGGCTCCCATTAGAAACTAACCCTCTTGCCCACTGTAAAAGGGCATTCTGCCTTGTGGCCTAGGGACACATCCCAGTGTGCATACTACAGCCCCTGGACCTTTTCAGACAGGGAGCTGTAACCACAGCACATGCCTATGAACACTTCTGCCTCTGGGGCAGGGGCAGAAGATGGGTGAGATCTAGAGTTAAATAAATTTTAGGGTGGGTGTAGCGGGGTGGTCACCCCGCTCCTGCCTGAAGGGGATAAAGCAGCCCTGGAGAGGGCTGCAGCAGGGGAAAAGCCAGGCTGATTGGGGGGAAGTAGTCACAGGTGGGGCCACGCCCCAGTCAGGCCACAGCTGGTCCTATAAAAGGGCTGAGGGCCAGAGGCTAAAAGAGTGTCTCTCTAGCTGTGGAGAGAGACAGGCCTAGCTGGATGAGCAGCAGAAGGCACCACGCCGGTGAGTCGTTGCCCCGCCACAAGTGGTGGAGAATGTAAGCACATGTGGTCGGCCCCTGTGAAGCCAACAGGGAGGCTTCAAAGCTGTTGGGCCTGTAAGGAACCTGGACACATAAAGAGGCAGTGCTCTCAGGGGACTTATAGGGCTCAGGCTAGCACTGAAGTAAGGGCTAAGCCCTATACAAACAGTGGGAGGGCCATGGCAAGGGGAAGGCACAAGAGGTGCTTCCACTGGCACACCAGGGGCCATTTAAAAAGGCACTGCCCCCCGAGGAAGAGGGGGAGTGCCAAGCAAGGGGCCCAGCCTGAGCCTGACCAGGCGGGAGGGACAGGCAAGGCTGGAGCCCCAAACCCGGGACTGTTGGTGGCAGGTAGGCCCCGGCTGTACCCGGGGACCCACATGAGAGCCAGGAGGGCTATGGTGGGATCTCAGACAGACAGGGGAACCCACGCAGGAGCTGAGAGGGCTACATTGGGGACCCAGACTGTTATAGAGGGAAGCAGTGGAGAGCGTGTGGCAGGAGAGGGATTCCTTGCGAGGGGCACTGGGGCAATAGGGACTCCCCCCCCATGCATTCTTAAGGGGGAGGGTGTGTAGCGGGGTTGTCACCCCGCTCCTTCCTGAAGGGGATAAAGCAGCCCTGGAGAGGGCTGCAGCAGGGGAAAAGCCAGGCTGATTGGGGGGAAGCAGCCAGAGGTGGGGTCACGTCCCAATCAGGCCACAGCTGGCCCTGTAAGAGGGCTGAGGGCCAGAGGCTAAAAGAGTGTCTCTCTAGCTGTGGAGAGAGACAGGCCTGGCTGCTTGGGAGCACAGCAGGGTACCTAGAGTTGAGCAGGGCTGAGGAAAGGCCAGAGGAGCTGGGGAACTCCGGGCTGGAAAACCCCCAGGCTGTAGGCCTTGGTAAAGGCTGGGAAGGGGTTGCAGAGATGCAGCCCAGGATAGGCAAAGGCAGCAGGTCCAACCCCCCCTTGCCGATGATCAGTGGTATAGACTGCAGTCTGCCCCAGTGAGCGGGGGCTAGATGGTGACTGGCAGTAGCCACTGAGGCAAGGTGGGGGTAGAGGGTTGGGGGTTCCCCTGGGTGGGGAGACCCAGAGAGTGGGGGTTCTGCCAGGGGGCAGCACCCAAGGGCACCGGGGTCCTGGAGGGACACGAGGGCCTGAGGTAAGTGGGACATCAGCCAGTAGAGGGTGCTCCGGAGCTGGAAAAGAGCTAATTCCCTGGATGACCAGCAGGAGGCACCGCGCCGGTGAGTCGTCGCCTCGCTACAGTGGGTCTCTGAGTAGTAGCCAGGAAAGGTGTGTCCTCTCCTGCTCCCAGCTAATGGAGCCTGGAGAAGTATTGGCTGGCTAGTATGCAGTATTTTGAGTTTATTTGCTCTTGTTTGAGAATAAAGCCAGCCCTGAGTTAAAAGAGTTTTATACTGAACGGTCAAAATCAGAGTTTGCCCCATGGCCCTAATGTGTAGGATTATAGTGTATATATGTCTGACACTCTGGGGGAATCCCCATCACTGGAGGTTTATAAGAACAGGTTGGACAAACCCATGTCAGGAAGGATCTAGGTTTTCTTGGGCCTGCCACAGTGCAGAGGGCTGGACTTGATGACCTCTCGACCTGCGTTTCTGTGATTCTATAGTATAAAACCAAGAGCCATGACACAGCTCTCTGACTAGTACAAGCCCTAAACAGATTTATTCCCCATCGCAGCTCCCAAGGCAAAAACCTTACAAAGCTAATAGGCCCATGACAGTGCATCCTGCCTCCACACACTTGAGGCTGCCTTGCCTGCCGCCTACAAGTGTCCAGGGACTGTTAGGACATGTTCCCCAGCTCATTGGCTTGTCATGGTACAGAGAAGAGGCGATTTTGTATGATAGTATTTGTGACGCTAGAACTTAGCATCACGGGAAAGCCTGTCACATTATAATCATTGGGGCTGGTTTTATGCGGCTTCTTGGGAAAGGTTCCTAGCGTCTCAGAAAGTTTGCACGTGTTGCTGGCACGCTTGCTGCCGTGGAAGAGCCACCTGCCTGGATGGCTTTGAGAGACTTGGCCACTTGTGTTACCAAACTGGGGACCTTTGGGACCAGACCTCAGAGCCATTTGGGCATGCACGAGGCTTGCTGGAGGTCCTTGATTTGAACCAATGACCTTCAGATCCTGCTGGCCCTCTGACTGCCCTCTTTGGAGAGAGTGCACAGTGCACCAGCTGTGTTGTGTTTCCATGCAACAATGCCTTTGCCTCTGATTGGCTTGTGCTGTTGGGCAATGGAATTTTATCTAAAACAAACAATGCTACGAAAAGCAGTGTGACGCGTGAGTTCCGTTAAGTGGCTGCTGAAATGCATCAGCCTGCCGCAAGCGTCCATCTGCATCTGTTTCTCTCGGTCTCTCCAAGAAGGTGGCTTGCGCAGCGGGAAAGGGTTAAGCAGTGTTGTTCATTGTCACATGATGCTGGGAATGCGAGCTGAGTAAGAACCTCAGGAGCTGGAGAGGCACATCTTGACTGCACATGTGGCCCATACCACAAACACTTCAAAGTGCTTCCCTCAGACTGACAGAACATTCTGACGCCAACTGTAAATGCCCTTGACACGCAGAGTGGAAAATATCAAAAGCTCCAACAGTCCCCTAAAATGCAGCCTGTTTTCACTGGGAAAGGCCTTAATGAACCTGCGCTGGAGAGAAGGGGTCAGGGGGAGGAGGGAAGGAGGTGTGACGGGTGGTTATGATTTAGCCCTTGTCCTGGTACACGCCACGATGGGGAACTGGATTTAATCGGATGCAAATCCAAATGCTGTAGGATATTTTGAGTGTGGCTGGGCCATCAATTCCAGGCCATGCTACATCAAGACCCTACTGTGTCTGTTCACCCATTCCCCCTATTGCATGTACTGAAATACACAATTTGGAACAAAGAATTTCCAGACTGGGATTTTTTTTTGTTCTCAGCCAGGCCCCTTCTTCCCCACTTTCGCTCCTTGACTCCCATCTCTGAGTCACACAAGCTGCATCCAACTCTCTTTTGAAATGTTTCGAAGATAGACAGTCTTTCAAGGCACAGAAATTCTCCATGGCTCCCCAAGTCAGTAATCAGCACTGACCAATAGAGAATCGCATTTCCACCCTCCCTGGGTCTGCATCACACCATGAAATCCAACACAGGAAGCAGTGTGGCCTATTGGCTGCAGGGGGTTTCCTAGGAGACAGGCAACGCTAAGCTTGGCCACTGTGTGAGCTGGGCAACTCACTTCTCCTTTCTAGGGCTCTTTCTCCTCCCACTTGTTGTCCATCTTGTCAATTTACAGTATAGGTTCTTCAGGCACAGACTGTTTCTGTGCAATGCCTACAAGGGGGCCTTGATCTTGGTTGAAGCCTCTAGATGCCACCGTAATAACAATAAGGTGTTTGAAGTCTCAGAGTTGTTAAACCTTCCCTGTTAGCGAGGGGGCGAACCTGACCAGCATGACCTGGGGTATAACTTGGTTTCTAACTGAGCAACATAATGGGGGAGTTTGCAGGAGGGATTGTGGGAACTTTTTCAACAGGTACAAGCTGTACATACCCAACAAGGATGGCCAACTATGGAACAATTATCATGACCAGTTATATAAGTGCCATGTTCTCTTTCATGCCTGAAGATAGAGACTTCCTGTGCATGAAGAGCAGGTTGATGGCTTTATCCAAGGAAATGATTTGAGATCTTGAAGGGCAACTATTGATCCTGTATGGTATCAGGGAGACAAAGGAGTTCTTGCACATCCAGATTTGAGTAACACCATCACATAGATTGCATTGGTTTCCAGGGAACAGGGGAGAGAGTGGAAAACAGAGAGCAGGACTGGCAGTTTGTGACCAAGAGAAGCAAGAGACATTCTAAACCATCAGAAGCAGAAGAGAATGACAGTCTGTAACCACCAGTGGGCCAAGAGAAATTCAGTGCATGTAGAGGAAGAGGTATCAAATCAGGTACTCAGTGCAGCAGCTGCAGAGAATCTATTGGCAGATTCAGCTGGAGAGAAGGACCAGGGATTCTAGGTGACACCTGAGGAGAGATGATCAGCCCAATCCTTGAGGATATGAAGCATGCCCAAAAGAAGACCACAAGCCAGCCAAAGAAGGCAGGCAAGGTTCATCAGGAACTTGGTATTAAGGTGAGCGAATAAAAAGTTCTGCAGGGGACAAAAAGACAGCAGGACAGTGTGCTGTCAACCTGGAGCCAAGACAATACGTGTCATTGAAAGACTGATTGGGCTTATGAAGACTTTGGGCAAGGATCCATTGGTAATGACTAGGCTTGGAAGGGTTGGATTTTTATCAGTAAATGTTGGTAAACATTGATCTCACCAGACACAAACCCATGAAAAAATATTTGCATTGATGATGATCAAAATTTATATAGAGGCAACGTAAGAAAACTGCTGTTTTGAGAATGTATTAGTTAAGGATATTTACTTTGTATATTTAGATGTGATGTTGACAATTTGTATGTTAACAGTTAAAGCTTTAACTTTTTGAATCTCAACATGTACTGTCATTAAATAATTATCTGCCCCCGCCAATCTCCTCCAACTGTGAAAAGTTAAGTTGATAAAAATAAAAATGCTTAAAGCCCATAATTTTGACAAACTATGAAAATTAGATAAAAATTGTATAAATGCTTCAAATAAATATCTATATAATCCATTGAAATTATATTAAAATATAATTCTGCCAATCCTAGTTATGTCACACATCGGCACAAATGACACTGCCTTTGAAAACACTCCATAGATTATCAAAAACTTTAGCAAGCCTAGCAGGGAGCTGAAGGACAGGGAAATTCAGGTAATCTAGTCATTTTTTCCTGTCTCAAAAACAAGGGACGATAAACTTCAGAAGATATTGGAGGTAAACTCACTGGCTAGGTAAGTAGTGTAAAGTTGGGGAACTTGGTTTTGTGGAACATCTGGGCCACCTTCTATGGGGAGAGGCAGATGTATGGCTTGG
Source organism: Trachemys scripta elegans (assembly GCF_013100865.1). Taxonomy (NCBI): domain Eukaryota; kingdom Metazoa; phylum Chordata; order Testudines; family Emydidae; genus Trachemys; species Trachemys scripta. The sequence goes on along the minus strand of NC_048305.1, from coordinate 46,514,115 downwards.
GCTGCTTCCATCTGAGTAGAAGGGGAACCAGAATCAGAAAATTTGCATACAAGAGCATTAAAAGAATTGGCCAAGGCGATGTCTGAACTGTTTATGTTGATTTTTTTTTTTTTTTATAAATCTTGGAACACTGTGGAAGTTCCAGAAGAATGTACAAAAGCTAGTGTTGTACTAATATTTAAAAAGGTATAAACAGGATGACTTTAGCCTGGCACCAATTATAGGCAAAATCATGGAAAATCTGTTATGAGACAAAATCAGTAAAGTCTTAGTCAACTTGGCTTTAGGGAAAATAGGTCTTGTTAAATAAACTTTTTATCATTTATGATGGAATTACAAACGTGGTTGATAAGATAACTGTGCCTGAGATAAACTACTTAGACCTCTTTAAGGCATTTGATTTAGTCCCTTACGGCATTCTGATTAAAAAAAAGGTCTACACTATAAAATCAATGCAGCCCCTACTATACGCATAAAAGACCGGGTAACTGATCACAAACAGTAATTGTAAATGGTGAATTGTCATCCAAAGGGGATGTTTCTTGTGGGGTCCCCAGCTAAATGCTATTCAATATTTTTATTAATGATCCAGAAAAAACTACAAAATCATTGCTGGTAAAATATGCGGGCAACAATTGGTGAAGTGGTAAATAATGATGGGGACAGGGTCAGTTATACAGACCACGCTGGATCGCTTGGTAAGGTGGGCACATTTGAGCAACGCACATATGCAAAGTCACCCATCTAGGAACCTGACAATGAATGTCATGGACAATTAGCATGGCTGACAAGTGCAGTAAGACCTACGTTGTTAACCCCTTAAGTACCTTCCAGACTCCCCCTCATTCCTCCCCCCCATCCTGATTTTGGATGCCTTAATTTTTGCTCCCCCAGCTGAAGAAAAGGGTCTCAGGCTATACACCCAAAAAACTGAGATCCCCCCAAAACCAAGACCGCTTTTGAAGATCTGTCCACTAACCTTTCTCCATACCTCATCTGTAACAAGGGAATGATAACACCTACTCATCTCCCAGGGTTTTCGTGGGCCTCACTTGCTGATTTCTGTAGAATGCTTTGAAATCCTTGGATGAAGGGTAGCTTAGAAATGCAAAGTATTATCACATAATAAGGTTGGAAGAAGAGATCTCTGAACATCTGGCAGGGCCGGCTCTAACTTTTTTTCTGCCCCAAGCAGCAAAAAAAAGCGCCGCCTCGCCGAGCCCCCACCCTGCGGAATGCCGCGCCGCACTGCCCCCCGCCACCCCAAGATTGGCCGCCCCTTACCAGGTGCCTCCCCAAGCATGTGCTTGGTTGCCTGGTGCCTGGAGCCGGCCCTGACATCTGGTGAAGTTTAGATGAGCATCTATACTTCCCAAGGCTCATCAAGACCAAAGTACTACACCTAGTGAGATCTGTTTCTGGATATCTGTCATGGCATGGACGTCACCCTGGCATGCCCTCCTGTGGTCTGGCATTGCACTGCAGGTGAGCCGCTGTCAGTTTCCCCTGACCTGGGGTATGAACAAGTACTAGCCTTTCCAGTATTAGAAAGCGCCCTCCGCATAGAGTCGCATTTATCTAATGGAAAAGACAACACAAAATGTAAATTAAAGCTTCAGTCAGCTATTCCACTGGACACTCTTCACCCCTGGGTTAATCAGTCTGATGCCTCTAGCCCTGGAGCACTCTCTGGCTGAATTCTCTGCCTGGAGCTGGAGCCTGTGCCAGGCATTTGGCCAGATGCCAGACTCCCCCAATCGTGCATCGCTCTTTGCCGAGTGAGGCCCTAGTAGTTTCCTAAGAGGTCCCATAACCAATTTGTTCTGGGCTGCTCCAATCTCTTGCCTGGGAGAACTTTCTCTCTGGGCCTTTAACTCTTTCCGTGAGCCTCTGCTTTCCAGGGAGACAACACTGGGAATAGCTTCCTAACCAGCTCACCCAAGAAGCCTCTCTCCTCTCTCCTCAGCCTGTGCTCTGGGGGATGGACTGACTGAGCCCTTTATTAGGCCATGGTGCTCCTTACCTAATAAACTGTTGCCAAACTGCTTGGGCAATCAGCTAGCCGCAGGTGGCCCTCAGGAGCCAGCCCCTCCTCCCCATGACATTGTCTCATCAGAAAAGCCACAATGCGGAATCCACTTGGAACCACGAGCCTAGGAGACCTGGCCATTTTGCTTTGAAATGTGCTCTAGTTAAGAATTCCAGACGCTAACAGGAAAATAAACATGCCTTAGTGGCTTCCCTGCTTCAGGCAGATGGAAAGCCGCTCAGAATGAGTGACTCAATGGGCTCAGGAATGCGTATGTCTGAGCCATTTCCCTTTGGCCATCTGGGGAATATCCTCTCCATCTATTCATCCTGTGAGGGATCCAATGCTTGTCATGTTCAGGGAGGGAGGGAATGCGATGCCATGTAGATGATCCTACAGTGGTGGTACAACAGGTCTTCTCTTGATGTTCATTCTCTTGGCACTTCTTTTCTACTCCTCTGTCTTGTCTGTTTAGACAATTAGCGATTTGGGGCAGAGACTGTATCTGACTCTGTACAGTGCATTGAGCTGCTGATCTTGGTTCTTGAGCTACTTGCTACTGTAACACACACAATTAATTATGGCTGGGATAAGACATTCTTACATTCAGCTGGGATAAGATTTTCTCTCTCACTGGTCCAAACCAGGGCTTGGGGGTCAGTCACAGTGATGACCCATTCACAGGAGAGGAGGGAACGCAGGGGTGCATGAGATCAGGGATAGACTATTGCACTCTGTGCTATTCTCGCTCCAGAGAACTTCAATGTTCAATGGGCCAGAAGCAGCTGGAACCAAGTGTTTAGGGATTTTTCTGTACCATGGTGAGAGGAAAATGGGTGGGCAGGCAACTTGCCCCAGATGGTCCTATTGACCCCGCAACAAGCAGGTGAGGGGAATTGCCCACATGATCATATGCTGAACATTTCAGTGGGGAAACAGCTGCCCAGTTGCTGGAACCACAGGTCTTCTCCAGCCACAAGAAAGCTGCGATCAGAAAGGTGGGGAATCCAGGGCCTGTGTGGGTAAAGGGGAGGGATGAGGTGCCACAAGGACTCCTCATTGTTTTTACAGAAAGCTTGTAACTTATCAAGATTCATAATCATTATTAGATATACGTATGGGTAATAGTTAAGGAATCATGTATTTATATTGAAAGTAAGCTTTATGAACTTGGAGTAGAAATTGATCACCAAGAGGTAATGTGACCCATTCAAGCAAAAGCGAGCCCTTGCCAGCTGGCAAGGCAATGCAAGGTTCTGTTGCCTATCTTTGCCACATCCCTGAACAGTTAATGGAAAACCATCAAAGGCTATTGCAAATGATCGAAGCCACTAGGAGGTGAACAGTACCCTTCCAGCAGGTAGGTGATGGCCTTGGTTGTGAATAAAGACAAAAGACTATTTGAATATAAGAGTGTAGAGAAAGGTATTCTGTATCCATTCACTGAGGAAACCCTTAAGCAGAGGGGCAGCTTTCATGAATGGTTGGATCCTGGTTCTCTGTGCCCCAAGAACTATCACATGAGGGACTAACCAAGAATGGGGCTGCAGGGCCGGCCTTAGGGAAAATGACACCCTGGGCGAACTTGCATTTTGGTGTCCCTGGCCCCTGTGGGCGTGGCACCCCTCCATTGCTCCTGGCCCCCATGGGCTCCCCACCCTTCCTTCCCCCCTAACCTCTGCACTGTGCCCCCTTCGCCCCTAATGCCTGCTCCCCCTCCTGCACCCCTAATCCCTACACCCCCTTCACTCCCAACCTCTGCCCCCCTCCTGCACCTCAACACCTGCCCCCTCCTGTGCCCGTAACCCCTGCACTGTGCCCCCTTCACTCCTACCCCCTGCACCTCCCTCCTGAGCCCCTAACCCCTGCACTGTGCCCCCTTTGCCTCTAATCTTTGCATCCCCCTCCTGCACCCACATGGGGAAAATGACCTGGATGCACAAAACAGCTGACATGGCTACTCACTCCCCCACTGGACTGCTGCTTCTCTGCCCCGCGCAGCCCTGGGGTGTGTGAGGGTGGAGCAAGGAGCGATGTCAGGGCTGCCTGCATATAGGTCACTTTCCTTGAGGGTTGTGTAAGAGGAGGGCAGGAAAGGAGCAGCTGTTGATGGTGGGGAAGTAGGGTGACCAGACATCCCGATTTTATCGGGACTGTCCCGATATTTTCTTGTTTGTCCCGCGTCCCAACCGATGTTCGGTCGTGACACTGGACAAACAAACAATTTTGCCCTCCGCTCCGGCGCATAGGCGAAGCCCGGAGGGCTCTCGCCCGCCCCCCCCCCGCCCCGACTCTGCTCCCTCCTTCCCCCATTGGATCCCTCCCCAAATCCCTGCCCCCAGCCCCACCCCCTCACTGCCCCATTGGATCCCGAGCCAGGCCTGGGGAGGAGACGCCCCTGTGCAGCAGCCTGGGCACACGGGCCATGGCCGGCTGGGGCCAGGAGCGGTGCAGTGCAGCGCAGAGGCTGCTCCAGCCCTGAAGCCCACGGGGCAGCGTGGTGGGTCTGGGGGCAGCATGGAGCATGCAGGGCCCGGGTGGGCGGTGTGGCCCGGGGGCGTGGGCCGCCCGCCGGAGACACACGGTGGAGAGGGACTGCGGGGGCAAGACATGTCCCAGGCGGGGCGGCTGGCGGACAGGGGCGAGGAGCCGGCTGGGGTCCCCCGAACCGATAAACTTCCCCTGCTCGGCTGTGCTTCAGCGGCTCGCCCCGCCAGGAAGGAGCCGCTGGAGCACAGCCAAGCGGGAGAGGCGCGGGGCTCCCTGCCAGCGGTGGGACGTGCCACATGTGCCCGGGGCGTGCTGGGGGGTGGGAGGCTCTGCGGGGAAGGCAGCGCGTGTGGCCGGGGTGCTGTGTGCAATCCGACAGCACAGCTGGGGCCTGCTAATGCCCCTGGCCCCTGCAAAACTGCTTTTTTTTTTTTTTTTGCTTCGGCCCGCGTCCCAGTATTTCATCCCTGTGATCTGGTCACCCTATGGGGAAGTGACCTGGATGCGGGGAGCCCTGGTGTGTGTGTTGAGGGGAGTAGGTGGAGAATGTGTGTGGCAGTATGTGTTGTGTTGAGGGGAGTGCATGTGTGCCTGAGTAAGTGAGTGCGCTGTCTCTTTAAGAAAGCACTCTGGGTCAGGAGCCTGAATTAGGCTTGTTCAGACACAAGCAGCTGCCAGTAGCTCCAGACCCAGAGAGGCAGCAACACACACAGAATAGATTCCCCC